>NC_134366.1:20102993-20406023 GCF_035582795.1 Mycteria americana | reverse complement strand
CACCTTGCCTTGCTAACACTGTCCTGGAGATGCCAGTTACCTTTTCTCTCGGTTGATTAGCACACCTAACTAAGCTCAGAGGAATTTCTTCAGCTTGTATTTAGCTTTGAATATCACTGCCTTGTTTGAAGAAAGGTTCACATACCTGCAAGCTTTTTCCCCTCTGTATCAGCTGCTCTATGGAAGATTTTCCTCTTCCCATAAACTCTCCCTTTCTTATGCCCTTGGACATTCATGGTGGTAACAACTACTGCCAAGGAAATGGCTGTCAAAGGAATGGTATTACTTGAATTACTGCTCGCTCTTTGTTTCATTTTTAGGTTGTATTTAGTGTCAGTAACAAAGACTTAAGCTTTATTAGCACTGAATCCTAAGCATAGCGGAAGTCAAGGCTATGAGGTTAGGATAACTGGGTAAGTAGGCCAATAAGTAATTATGATAAGAAGGTTAGGGTAATTAGTAGCAGTAATAAATGGCCAAAGTTATCCTACTTGAGTTCTCTGTTCTACATTTTGTCAGCGATCATCTTCTTAGGACTAGTTACCAGAAGCAGCAATAACTTGTTAAGCACTGTTGCAGTCATAGAAGTTAAAATTAAATGACAGTGATGGGGAGGGATAACTGTGTTGTTGGATGTAAAAAGGATAATGTAACTGGTGTTAGTAAAATGCAATATTTTACATTGAGTGATAACAGTAGATGGATATTACTGAGCACTGAAAGCCCAAACCCAAAGTTAATGCAAATGGAAAGATAAGAAAGGTTTAACCAGCAACTCATTCAAAGTGAAACAGCCTGCAGCTGACGTGACTAAAAAGGGATATTAAACAAAAGCACATGGTTAGCAGTTTGGTGCATCTATGATTAATATTTGCACACGGACTGTGCTCAGCACTGGAGATAGGAAATTCCAGGTGAAATGTAGTTCTTGGCTTTCTTTCAATGCCTTTTCTTCTATTATTTTTAGGGTTTATATCTATTGCACCTGGGCTTTTCACTCCAGCTCCTCTTAGTATTGAAGTCTGGGTGACTTTGGGTCTAGGCTAGCGTATGTGGAACAGACTATCCTCTTTCAAGTAGGATGCAAGTCAGATGGTTCATGGGCTAATAGTTGTCCTGGATCTTTCCTGTAGTTTGTCTCAAAGTGAAGTATGTTCTTCCGTAAGTGTCACGGTTGCTTGGTGGAGCATGCAAGTGCAAAGAACCACAGACACACATGGCTAGAAAGAGAAACAACAACTACACAAAGGATGCAGCTTTGCCATGAAGTTGCCCAGCTGAAATGCCAAAGGAAACTTTCAGAGAACACATCACAGCTGCATATTCTGCTTTCTTGCTATTGCTGATGTTTTCTTTTTCTGTCCACATTATGCTAGAAATTAAAGTCAGAAGTAAAGGCTATATCCTTGTCCCAGAGATTTCTGTCTGAAGAACTTATAGCTCGATTAATAGTTTCATAGCCTGGCAAATGCATGCCAGCTTTTGTTTTCATCCTATGTTAGTAGAAGTCACTAGGCAAGGATTATACTGTAACATTTTCTTAAAAGGCAAGGAAAGCAGTGATCACTGAGTGTGTTGCTCTCACATACATGTCTTTCTGAATATGCTCTAAGAACAGTTCACTTGCAGCAGGGAGGAGAGGACCAGAGGAGAAACTATTATTGTAACATGTCTCTCAGCATCTCCTGAGTTTGCAGGAGTACACAATTCTTTTTTTTCCCCAAACAAAACAATCAGCTTCAGAGACAGGCCTAAATTTAAAGTTTGCAGTTTGCCTGCAGCCTGGAGGAGGAACTGAGAAATTCCCCTTGCTGAAAGGGAAAGCATCGGTGACAAAATGGTGACACGGTGCTTGAATTCCTCATGCTTCAATCTGGTCCCATGTGATATAGTCACAGTCAAGGCTTGGGAAAGTCCACTTTCTTCCTAGCATATTCTTAATCCTGTTGGTTTAACAGACTTCCTTCTTTCTGTTCCTTTTTGCACAAGAATATATCACTTTATAGAGTCGGGGTGTGCTCAAGCTTTCAGGAACTGACCAGCGCAGTTTCTGCAGTTCTTTGTGGATCCGCTGATGGGGCAGGGTAACCCCCTGCTCTTCCTGCTGCATTACTTGGATTGCGAGGGACCTCTCTGATTTTTAACTTCCCCTCTCCAAAACTATCTAGTTATGGAAGGCTGCATTTCTACATCTGATCTCGTTAACATCCACTGGGGTTTCCTTGAACCATAGAAGTTGTTGGGCTTCAACCTGAAAACCAAAACTGCATATGCTAGTTTGATTTTAGTGAAAAGTTTCTCTTTTTCTTTCCATAAAACAGAAACTGCAGGATCCATCCAGTTCTCAGAGGGATAATGTTTCCAAGAAAAAATTATTCAAACCACTGGTCTTCCTGAATGTCTTTTATTTTGCAAGTGGATCTTTTTCTTTGAGAAGACAAATACAGACTCCGCGGGGATATTAGACCTACCAGAGTAGGTGTATGCCTGATCTGAATGGTGGATGTCTACATGGGAACAGTTTTGCATAATTTCAGTTTAGCCACAGTCAGGGTTCATCAAGACCTACAGGGAAGTGTAGATGTATGCCTAAACATGATCTCAAATAAATCGGTGGTTTACATGCCTATACATACTATGTAGAGTAATAACATATAGGAGCTCCTGACAAAGATTGTTAAGCACTGTATAAACAGGTTAAAAAGTCAGTCTGTGCTTCAGAGAGCTTGCACAAATGCAAAGTAAGTTGTTGCAGATGAATGAAGTAAGCCAGATAGTTTTTCTGTGTTCTGAGAAGATCAGAATAATGAAATGAATAGTTTAGTCAAAGTATCAGCTGACTGCTTGGGGATACACTTTATAGTTGATGCTGTGGCATCCACCCTTTTGAGAACAAAGCCTGTAAGTAGTATGTATCATAAGACATTTATCCAGGCTAATAATACAAATGTATCCATGCATACACATGTATATCCACACACATGCACAAACACTCAGGTGCTTATCATAGGTCAAAAGACGTTGCTGGTAATAATTACAGGTTCAAAAATAACATTACATTTCTTTAACCTAATAAAGCCATAACCAAAATGAAATACAAGCTTTATATATCTTTCCTTTTCCCAGATCTGAATTTTTCTAAAGTTTAATCTTAAAAATTCTTCATGTCTGCTGCTTTTTCATGAATCAAAATGTATCCTGCATGACTAGTAAGGAGTGATTCACCTGAAGTTTTGATACCCTATGGAGCACAAAGGATTCAGCAGTGAAACGTATTTTAGCCAGCTAACCATTACCTCTGAGGTTCAGCAAGAGGCTGGTGGGTTTCCAACAAGGCTTGTAAGTTTGCAACATGAACTCAAATTGTGCATCCATAAGATGTTTTGGGGCTTCAGTCTCCTTTGTGCTGTCCTTGCTTCAAAGGTTGGGGTTGGGGCCTTTGGCTTCTCTGCTGAAAGCTTCTCTTATGCTCCCATTTAGAACTTTTTGAGAAAAAAACATTTTTTAAGGAAAGTTTTGAGAAAAAATCCTACATTTTTTTAAAGGAAGTTTTTTCTTCCTTTAAAAGAAAAAAGGTGAAGAATGCTTAATGAAATTACAGGTGTTAAATGCTGCCACTCCTTTATGTAAAAAATAAGAAGCATGGTAGTCATCCTGAACAGGCTAGGTGAGGTTTCCAAAATGATTTGAGACTGCTAGGGAGGAGAGGTAATTAATAAACCTAAGTACTGGTGCTATTGCTTGGACAGACTCAGCTTCTTACTAGGTGGCTCTGCATATCACTATGGAAATAAATCGTTATAGTGGGAGTCTTGTTTACTCCTTAGATGACTCTTCTCCCAGTGACTTGTAATCTCTAAGTAGGGGGATGCTTCACTCTAACACAGGAGAAGCACACAGGGCGAATCAGCCAGTGATGGAAGGCAGACTCATTTAGTTTGTCATACTTTTGTCTTGCAAAAGGCAACAAATCTTCAACTCTCTGAATGGAGAAATGACACCCAGCAGCTGTAATTCTTCCCTAATGTAATGTCAGCCTCATTTTTTCCAAGCTGTCTTCTTTTAAACTTGAGCCTGACGCTGCCGACTGTCCCAATGCAGTCAATGCTTTGTACCATGTACCCACTGCACTTTTTTGGAGTTAAAAGTCATTATCATGCAGCTTTAAAAAGTTCAGACAATGGCTGTACATCTTTTAAGCTGCCCTTCCTTGGCTGATTCTTCCTGCATATGCAGATGAAGTTCCTGTGTTTCACTGAAGGAAGAGAGATTTGAGTATTGGATGGATAGTTATTAGAAAATTAAATAGCAGGAAGCAATGAAAAGAAAATTTCCTCAGAGAAAGAGAGTAACACGGCTGTTTATATAAAGCAGGAAACCATTTGTCCCTTAGAGGAATCCAGAGCAAGTGACGGAGCAGAGGCAGTTAAAGGGTGGCCAGGGAGCGGGGTGCGTATGCGTCTGCAGGAGAAGGAGCTGACTCCAGCTGCGTGCAGGCTGCAAGTGTACAGTGACCATTCGTTGAACAGAAGCAAGACACTGGCATCAAGTACATGTGGGAATCCACGCAGATGATAAATTTCTGCGTGGATTCCTGGTTTGGGTTTTTCTTTTTTTGCTGTGGATCTTGGCGATCTTCTCTAAGACAAAGATCATGGCTTTTTGCATTCAGCAGAAGTGAACTGGCATGGCACAGCCACGCCAATCTTCTGCTAACCCAGCCTAAGAGCAGAGCAGTATCGTCATCTGACTGTCTAATTTTCTGTCCATCTATTTATTACTTCTAGAGAGCAGCCCACCGTTGTGCCTGTATAACCCATTGAACTACTCGACTTTCCTCATGGGTTCCTCCCGGCCCTGTGCGCACTGCCCTGTGCACTCCTGCTGCCGCTGCATTCGTGCCTTCCTTGCCTTCTGCGTCCCTTTTGAGCAAGTCTGAGACGCTGCCCACGGGGCTCGGTCCAGAAAGCACTGGCACATGGCCGGTTGTTTTCAGTGTGGTAGCTGAGAATTCACAAGCCTGTGTTGTGTAAAACATCTTATAAGAATGGCTGAAAGATATTTATTTTTAAACTTTTGGTCAAGACAATGTATTACAAAATAGTTACGAAAACTTAGCAGCCCTTACTGCATCGGGTAGATTCTGTAGGTCTTTAAGGCTACAGCTACACTAGTAATCTAATTAATGCCAGGATCTAAGCCCAGGCTAATAACCAGATTGTTAGTTCAGTTCCTGGCACAGTTTTGACTAGCACTTTCCCCCCCAAATCTTGGATCCAGTCCAGAGCTCAGCTTCTGCTGGGGACTACTCCCCAAAAGCAGGAGCACCCTCCTTTCCTGGAAGTGTGAAAAAGTTTACCTGCAGAGATGCAAGCCATCCCTCGGTCTCAAGGTGAGAGGACGAGCCTTGATCTCTTATATTTACTAGTATAGTACTGGCCTAATAGTCTTAATGTGGTTTCCAATAGAAAATGCCAATGTCTCCCTGTCAGAAGAGAATAGCTCAGGACTGCCAGCATAGACTACAGCAGTGGGATGAGTTCCAACTTTGCGAGGGACAGACTGAGCATGCTTTCTATATTGTTATACAAAATGACCTGTGTAAAGGTCACTCTCTCATGCAACCAAAGCTTAATGTGGAATTATGTGAAGAATTAATGATGGAGAAAATGTTCAGTGTAAAGGAAGTCTCGTACAAGACTTGGCAGAGAAGAAAGAGAAGGAGGGGAAGCATTCCTGAAGGCAAAGTGGTGCTGCAGAGGCAGCAGACCGTGGTGGCAGTGGTACCACAGATCGAACAGAAGGGGAAGGTCAGCTGAAATCCAAACAGCAAGAAAAGGTATAGACAAACCTGTGTACAGACAAATCTTCTGTGTACAATACTCTTGTGTTACAAGCAGTGCTCATTTCTGTGAAGGCTTTTTCTCCTCTTACTTCTTTGTTATTTTCTTTTCCGTGTTCAGGCTTGCCTTTTCTGCTGCGTCCCAGCCCCGTGTGGCCCATCCCATTGCTACCCGTGCCCGTGGCGAGGCCGCTTGGGGAGCGGCTCTGCCCACTGCGCTGGAGATGGTGCTCACTGCTTGGGAGCTCCTGGTTGTACCGTAGCTGCCGGCCGCTCGAGGCGGCGGTGCTCCTGAGCTCCACAGGGCAAATGCTGACCTGGAAGTAAACTCTGGGGATGGATGAGCTGTCAGAGCCCTTTGGGACCTGCCCGGTGACCACCCAGGTGCCCGGCTCTGGGGAGGAGGCTTGTACCGGGGCTGGCAAAGAGGTGGGGGGCTGCAAACACTGCAAGTGCGGTGCCTGGAACAGCTGCAGAAGCGGAACCGCAGTGGGTCCAGGTGGGGCAGCGGGAAAGAGACACGGGATTCTCCAGGCCCAGTGTCCAGTGCAGTCATCCAAATCCTGTTGTACATCAACCTGGGTGACCGTGGAGGGTGCGGAGCAGTTGGGAGGAGTAGCTGGGGATGATATTCCCCTGCTTGGCCGGCCCTTGTCACAGCAGATGGACAGTAAATCTGAGCACTGTCGCTGAGGTGAACGAGAGGAAAGAAAGAAGAGTAGCAGCAAAACCAGGGGAAATGATACAGCCTCTTCTCTCCTTTTGCTGCTCCCTTCTGACTCTGTGATTGATGTCGCTGCTGGGAAACCCGTGGCTGACTGAAGCCATGCGTTGGACTGAGCAGCTCGACGCTGTTCAGCGGCTGGACACCGTGCAATGAAAATGTAATAGTGACTGCTTGGTGAATTAAACGTGCTTCTTAGCAAGTTTTTTCTTAATGGTGTCAGAAGTGATCTAGTGAATCATATGTACCGCCAAAAAAGATGTTGGACCTAAGCTAACCATAAAAAAATAATAATGTCTTTGTTTTCTTTATTGTGCTTACTTATCCAGGGAGGCTAATCCTGATGAGTCTTTGGCACGTCTGTTTAATTTAGAGGACTCTGAATTGAAGCCTGTACATATTTGCAGATTGAAAGAGGAGGAAATACTAATCTGGTAATAAAGCCTCTTACTGTAATGTGTACACAAGAGTCATAATAAAGGTCTGATTACAGAAAGTAAAAGTGTTAAGGTAGCATATGATTTAAAATAAAGAAATAGGTTGTTGTATTTACTGGATTTTGAACAGGTAACAGAAAATACACAAAGCATATTTTGTACAAATCTTAATTTGACGGAGAATGGTTTGGGGCGGTTCTCTTCAACATGGCCAGGTGTTATTTCAACACTTGTGGCATCGCTAACTACCAAAGTTATGATTTGGAATTTAAAGTCAATGAGTATATGAGGGAATTTAAAAAGTGCATCATAGAAGATCACATCCATGCAAAATATTTTAATAATCAGCAATATTGTGAGAGGAAAATAATATGTATGACAACTTAATGTGATTTTTGGTAACCCAATTACATTTTCAAAGTTTGCATAATGCAGTGAGAGCTCTGCAATCAGCCTCTGCTCAAAAGGTTGCTCAACTCATTATCGTCACCATTTTTTGAGCAATAACAATAGAACATTTGTCTTCTACGTACAAAAGTGCTGGTGAAAATTGTTGTTGCTGCCAAGAGTATACGGAAACGAGATTCATTTTTTTAATGTGGCTATGGGCAAATATAAACAAAAATTTTGAACCATAAATGTCAGCAGTAACCTTTAGCTTGAGCATCTCTCTCAGCCTGGAGGGAATGTTGGATAAAAGAGAAATAACATTGAAATAGAATAGAAATTCTTCACAAAATGTCATTTTTAATGTAATAGTATTATAATTTAAGACACAACCAAACCCATACACATAAATTCATATTAACATTAAAGGTGTCTCTAACGTAGCTGTTTAAACAAAAGGCCACCGCAGACACCGCAGAAGTGCTGCATAAGGAATTAGTGTTAAGAAAACTAAGGTCAGTCTCTCAGATTCAGCCAGTCGCTTCCCCCTTAAAACAAAACCACACAACAAGAGCAACAAGAATCAAAATAAGTCAGTAAATAGAGAACTCAAATTTAGGAAGGTGTAAGAGGAAACTTTTTTTTTCTACAAAGAAAAAACTCCATCTGCAAAAGAAGGTAAATTGTTACATTGCCAGCCTTACTAGCTGTTTATCGTTGCATTATCATCATGCTTAAGAATCCTGCTGCTAGAATCGTTCAGATACCATAGAGACTTTATTTATGGACATTCTTAAGCTGAATAAATCATTAAGCATTGTATATAAAATCCACAGAATAAAAAATTTACTATTTGAGTTAATTTTTTAATGGAACATTCAAGGCCTATTGAAGTTATGAGCTTTTAGGGTAATGTAAAATGCTCTTTAATAAGCTGCAGCACATTGTGACTCCTTGTTTCATCTGTATTACTTAATGGTCTTAGGTCTTGCTACCATTAGGCTAAATTGAACAAATGATTGGAAACTTTGTTAATTGGGAGGAAAGGGGGAAATGTCAATCATTAGTCATTAATCATTTTACTTTTCATATCGGCCTTTACAAAAGCACTAGCAGAATGTACTGGACACTAAGTATGTCTTAATTAGAAGAGAGAGAGAAAGCCATAGCATCACATTGAAAGAGAGGCATTTTACCTGGACTTTTGTGAACTTAAGAGTAACAGGGCATTAAGACAATTTGCGTTAGGAGGACCATTCTAAAGCTAATATTCTTAAGGCTTTCAGCTGATCAGCAGTTGTCATGTGTCAACTACTTGCACCACATTTAATGCCAGCTTGCTTGAAAGAAAGAAGTTAGCATTAGAAGGAAAAATGCTACAATGTTTATCAAACTTAATCAGTTGCCCTCCTTGCAGAAAAAGCAGCTTCACTGTGTTTCCTCAACTGCTGAAATATTTGAGGCATCCCAGGCTCCTGTAGTGGCTTTAGCTCATTGCAGATGGTATTAAAAATGGAGGTTGTAACGCAGGCACGTTCAGGAAGGTGAGATTTTTGCGACATGACTCCTGATGCTGCAAGCACTGCTGTGTATAGTGTTGTATGCACACCAAAGTATTATCAGGATCTGGTTACAGTGATAAAAATCCCACCCCCAGTCAATGTCCTCTCTTCTATTGCCTCTCCCAGCAGTGGAGCTGTGCTCTGCCAGCCTATGTGCAGAGCTCTAATGGCTGGTGTAGAAAGCAGAGCAAAGTGTTCAGTAGGAAATGAATGATGGAGTTTCCTGGAAATCTCTTCTTGTTCTTAATGATTATTTGTTCTGTAGAGTGCCCTGATTTGGCAGCCTGCCTACTCAACGGTATTCCCTGAGAATGCCCCCCTGGTGTGCTCTCCTCTGTGGGATGGGATAGGGCAGGGTGGGATGGGGTAGGATGGGATATGATGGGGTGAGTGTCGGAGTGGACTTTCTCATCCAGGAGTGCTGGATGCTGTTGGTCTCGCTCCCTCTGATGGCAGCTGCTTTCTACTGCCTACTGCTGTGAGAGGGCAACTTGTGATGTCCAGCTCGGTAGGCTGACACACTACTTGTTAGAATAGTGATTTATTTTGCCTTGTTTCGTATTTCAGTAACGAGACAATACTAGAAAAGTTTTACAATAATCACCGCCTGACTATTTAGGCATCAAGACTGTGGTTTGAATACATTTCCACTCCAGGAGATGGATCCTCAAATGACAAATTTTAAAATACATGTTTTTATTTGTGGCCACTTCCCTGAGAAATGTGCAGTTTGCATTTCTTTCTCAAGCAGTACTGAGCCTGAGAATCAAGTTTAATGTTGTTTTTAATAGAAAGGTCAGTGATGGCTGGCTGTATTTCAGAAATTCCTATGTGAAAGGACTTAGCTTGTCTCTCGACAGAGCTGAAGATGAGCAATGATCCAAGCACAAGAGAGGTCAGTTCAGCTGCCCAGGGGATCAAGATGGCTCAGATTGTAACAGGGATTTCTGAAAAAATGGGCTGTGGTTTTCTACAGATCAGTCAGCCAGGCCTGCTGTCTGTGGAGAAAAAAGAGCATTATTTGGAGTCTGAGATTTGGCACCGGATTTTCTCTAATGCTCATTATCCTTCAGCTACTCTTGAGCACCAGCCACTGCACTGGCACTTCATCCACACCTCTATCTTGGTGCAAGCCCTGCTTTAGTCCAGGTCTTCCTCACCCGTTGGCCACCAGCAAAGAGTGCCCTCAGCTTTGATTTGGTTACAATTCACTCTGAATTCGCTGTGATGCTGTTTATAACTTTTCTCTTCCAACAAATACTCTCAGCTCAAAAAATCTTTCAACTTTTGGGGACTTTGTTTCATTGGAATCTGGAAATCTCTATGCAGTCATCTTTGACACTGAAGCTTGTGGTACCAGTCATAAAGACTGCTGCAGCTCTTTGCAGCAATCCTTGCTGACACTGACCTTTTTCACCAACTGAAATCAGAATCTCACTTGAGAGATGTCTCCTGTTGAGGAGTATTTTTATTCCACTTTTTGATTGCCTCCACTTAATAGAGGACTTTTCTCAGCATTTACTAGTTTTTCATCTGGGGAACAGGCATCATATTGCCTCAGCCCAGAAGATAGGTATCAGATAGGTGGGGATCTCCTCCTGGGAGAAGGTCTTTGATATATTCTGTTCAGATTAATCCCGCCAACCTCCCACCTTCCCTGCTGTTGCAATATCCTGTTTTGGATTCTAGGCAATAAAGTAACAACATTAGTTTCAAATGTTTTATTCCCAGAAAGGTTTAGATGAACACAAGGGCATGCAAGGTTATGACCTTGCATGTGGTCCTGACAGAAACTGCTAGTTTAAGATGCCCAACTTGCATGGGGAGAGCAGAAACCCAGTGGGTGTTTAGAGAAAAATCTTCCCAGGGGAAAACTGGTTCTGGGAGGGTAAGCAAGTGTGAATAAACTCATCTTTTTGTGGATTATTTTCTTTTCTCCTGTCTCATTTCCCCACCTCTAAAGAGATTTTCTTTCTCTGATTCAGTGGTCATGGAAAGCTGTAGGGCAGTGGAAGATAAATATATTGTGCATTGAAAAGTAGCTAATATTGTATGCCAGCCAGGGAGATGTTCTGTACCATCGGTTTGTCCTATTTGATTTGACCCAGGGACACTTCAGTCAATCAAGCAGTACATTATCATTTCAAGCTCAGGCAGAGATACAGTATTAATCTATGTGAGCTGCAGTCAGACTTGACAGGCAGGGGACAAATCCCTAATCAATCTTTTAATCACCCACCTGGGGTGATTTGAATGAAGTCAATTAAGGGATCTTTCATCAGCAGGAAAAGCTGTACTCAGCTAGTTGAGGAAACATATGTAAGATCTCCTTTGTGAAGATGTCTTTAGAATAAAACTCTGTGGGTATTCTTCTCTTCCCTCATTCATTTAGTGGGGAGTATGCTGGATGAGAAAGGAAAGATGAGTGTAGAGTTACTGTATAAAGTTTCAAAATAATATAATCACAAATATGTATTTGGAATAAATTTCCTCATTCTCCAGAAGCGCTGCAAATATTCCAGAAAATGCCAAACGGTAAAGAAACATAAATACTGAATATTTATTTTCATAGACCAGCTCTATACAACATCATGGTCAAATAATTGGATGAGGTATTAAAGGACTGCTTTTGCTATTGTAGATAGTGAAGAAATATATTGTGTAGAGATTGACTTTTGTAATTTTCTTTTTCTCTTTTGGCTTTTCTGATATAATTTATTACTAATATTTTGTATTCAAAACTCCTGCCAGAGCTAGTGAAGCACAGGATGTCCATAGAAAGCAAAACTTGGTTGTAACTTCTAAGCAGAGATATTATATTTTAACTCATTGGGATATGCCTTTAAGTTTTGAGCACAAGGTGATTCTTTTCCATTGAATCTTGAATTGTGTGGGTTGCTTACTGAGACTTAATATTTGCAGATCTTTGAACATGTGACCTTTTGGGCAATTGATTGGGTTCTGGAAAAGGTAGGGCTACAGTGTTGTAATCTGTAGTGTTTGTCGTTCCTGTAGTCATATAGATTTGAAGTTCAAAAACAGCTTAATCTTACAACCACCTGACAGTCTACCCACAGCGTGGCCATGAAAATGGGATTAAAACTAAAAAGTAACTTCTGAGGGCATCCCTAATGGAGCCTCTATTAGTGGGGGAATAAAATTGCTGAGGAAATTTTCAGGATAAACATGTTAAAACAACTCATCTCTTGTGGTTGCTAGACTTTTCACTCAGACTTTTTTAAGAGCTTTGTTGGGCAATTTGTGCTCTTCATTCTTGTTTGAAATACATCCAGGATTAAACTTCTGTCACTTGTACATCGGGAGGGATCAGACCGCTTCAGTTCTGTGATAGTGTTTTTTTTCTTCCCCAATAGAGTCATTTTAGTGCTGCATTAGGGACTTAGCGGTAAAGGTTGAGCAGACACTTAAATCATAAACTTTTATTTTCCTCTCTACTTAGATCTTAAACTGAACAAAATTGTCAGCTCCTGGTAATATTGTCTCTGATTCTTATCTCTGCAGAAGTCTGAGATAAATTTCAAAAGAAACAAACAAAACCTACTTGAGAGGGACCTGAGAGAGGTGCAGGATTGCAGCAACATTTTCTGTAATCCACTTTGGCACGCTTTTGATACTGCCTTGTGTGAGCAACTAAAACCACCTCCTTTTTGAATTGCAGGTGTCAGTGCAAACTGAACCCCAGAATCATGGGGATGCTTGGAAAGCTGGCTCAGACACCTGAAAATCAATCATGTCGCAGCTGATGGGAGTCATGCGTCTGGTTAATGTGAGCCACCTTTACACACCTGGGAAAAAAGAAACAGACCTCTTCTATACAGTTGGAGCTACATCCTTGCTTTCATGGTGGTTGCTCTGGTTTGGATACGTTAATTTTGAAATAAGAGGTGGAATTTGCTGGTTGCTGCACGTGGTCAGTGGGGCATTAGCTGCTATTTCAGATTTTGTTTTCCAGAGGAAGGCAGGAGCCAGCATACATGATTTGACTCTGCTTCTGTTGAAACCATAGGAGAAGATGGAGACCACCATGAAGGACAGCTCACAAAACCCCCACAACCGCACCACAAAGCCCATGGGAGCCATTAGCTGCATGGAGGAAGGTCAACTGAGGCTTATAAAGGCAGAGTCCCTTTTCAGTTCTTCTGGCTTAGCTGTTTCTGCTTCCACTGATTTCAGACAAATTACTTCATAGTTACGCCAAAGTAAGAAGAAAACCAGGAGTTTGCACAGGGGTTCACGTATGCAGGATTTATTGACCTGGAGGAGCCACAAAGCCCATGTGTCTCCTCACTCAGGACCACTTTCCATACAAAGGCTCCCTGGGTGTGCTTGAGCTGCTGGCGTGACCTCTGCTCTCCCTGCAGGGACATGTACCCCGTGCCTGAGGGCAGGATGGTGGATCAGAGAGTTGCGCTCCTTCTGCTCTGCACCGCTGGCTGATGTTCCCAGGCTGCACTGTAGCAGAACAGCATGAAGAAGAGCAGCCCCAACCTACCTTTGATCTTGGGCTCAGGTTAGGTCAAAAGCACAGTACCTGAGAGTGTCTTGCAGCACCTGGGACTACCTATATGCCCTAGCACGTCCCAGCATCCCACTGAATGGAGATCCGAGTGTGCACCATCCCTTTGTAAGGTCTGGATTTCCACGGGAAGGTGATGGAGCCCATAAACCACCTCACCTCCTTCCCACTACAGTGGGACACCAGGGCATGGGAGTTCAGATATAGTCTCAGGCCCTCACTCCCTCCAGACTCAGGAGATAAACATTGTATTTTACCTTTCACAGGCATGGTTCTTACAGTCAGAACCCTGCCAGGCAAAACCGAACACCTCTATGATTCATATTCTTCCACAGGATGTTGCTACCCTCTATTTGTGCAACAGCTCAGATGGCAGCTGCCTTCATGCAGGTTAGGAAAAGGGTCATGGGAGTGAAAGAGTGGCCTGATTAAACCTTTCTTCTCTTCCAGTCCACAGCAAGTTTTTGAATCCTGAGGAGATGATAATTAATGCAGTTCTTTAAATAGCTATTTGAGAGAAGCAATTGAGGTTGTGTGTAGTAGACACAACTTTCATAAGTACATGGAAAACAGATTTACTCTTTAGAAGGAGGTTAAATTTAATTCTTAATTACAAATGTCTTTCTTTTATATAACAATTTTTTAATTACAGTTCCTTGAAGAATGAATATTCCATAAGGCTGGATAACAAGGCTATGCCTAATTTATGCCATTTAGATGCAAATGATTATTCTGGTGTGTAAATACCCAAAATCAAGCGGAAGGTATGCAGACAATGAGGGCACAAAAGAGCAATATGAAAAAGATCTTGTTTTTTGATTAGGGTAAAAGTTTACAGGGTTCTGCTCCTCAAAGCCCTTTCTCATGCTAGTCCATTGACTTCACTAGGATCCTCTCATAAAAGCCCATGTCACTGGGGTCATTCCCATGAGAAGATGGTGTTTCAAATTAGTGTAGCTTTTCTATTCTTAAACAACAAAAATCTGAGATGATATGTGCAGCTGACTTAGGATTTTTGGAAAGTAGAACTGCAATAAATCAGTGAGATAGTACATAGAAAACCAGAAGATTAAATAAACCAGGAAAATGTGTGTTGGCAGCACGGAGACTGCTTCAGAACACTATTTTAGAAGCATGGAGTAAATGTATACCACCCACCAGAGAAGATTTTTTAAAAGACTGAAAGGAAAACAAAATGTTGGCATGGTCAAACATCAAGGCAGTGGAAACTACTAAATGACATCGAAGGCATTTTTTAAAAAATGGAAGTCTTATCTGAACAAGGAACATAGAAAAGATCATAAACTGTAGCAAGTTGAGTGTCACACTGCAATAAAGTAGGCCAGTTAGGATTTAGAGGGGCAACCTAGTAAAGGTGTGAAAGCTGCTATAAAACCTTTTTCAAAAACATCAAAGGAGGAAGCTGACCAGAAAGTCAACTGGGTCAATACATGATGAAGGTGTAGAAAAGGCACTCTGTGAAGACAGGACCTTGTAGCAGAGCTAAATATGTTTCTATTAGTGCTGCTTACAGGAGAGGTCAGTGAGGCTCCCACTGGAGTCATTCTTCGCAGGAGATGAGCATGAGAAACTCTGATTGGAATAAACCAGTAAACTGAACCTAACCCGTCCCCAGGACCAGAACAAATTCATGCAGGAGCTTCAGGTGTATTCTGGTGTGAAAGTATGGAACCGCAACTGTCCTGTTTGAGTTACTGCTTAAAGCACGTAACGACAAAAAATCGGAAGGCTGCAAATGGACACCAGTCTTTAAAAAAGGGATTGAGGAATAATCTGAAAAACTATGGACTAAGAATTTTGACAGCCATAACAAGGGCATCAGTAGAAACTATTGAAAAGATAGTGGGAGACTGAAGGAGCAACTTTCCCACTCGTAAGGAGGCTCTTTCCATGGATCCTTGTCTTCATCAATGGCCAAAGACAACAAAACAAGGACCCGATACCAAAGATATCCCTAAGCACAGAGACACAGGGACAGCCAGAGTGAAGCGCTCCCCTCTCTTTCACAGACGTTATGCAGCTGGCCTGGGCCAGCTTTGCCTCCTCATGCTGCTGGTAGGAAATTTCATGGGTGTAGTTTTGATGTATGTTGATGAGGGCTCTGGGCCTCAGCTCACCCCGGTGTGTCCCCCCATTTTGCACCACACCACGCCCAGGAGAGAGGGTGGTTTCACAGCCTGCAAGAAGGCACGCAGCAAAGGGCAGGTACGGTGCACAATGTGGAGGAGCACGTAGGGCATAAAGATTTTAGAGGAGGACTCTGACAGAGCCTGCTTCATGTTCAGGTATTTACTGACTATATGTTGGAGAAAATAGGAGGTTATTTGTGAGTTATCACCTGGATTTGGGCTTATGACTATGCCATTTAAGACATAAAGGACATGGTAAGAAGAGGTGAATAATGAAATGAGTGACAGTAATGCAGATGATAAACCAGAATATTTTCTCAGAATAGTCTGATCTTAAGCTAGCTGAGCAGATTTGCAGAGCTGACTGATTAATGAAATGGCACATGAAATTCAATGTCAATAATTATAAGGTAATGCATACAAGAAAAAAAAACGTACATTTAAGTATAAATGTAGTCAGTAAGGGATTTAATTCCCTAGTACCACTCAGAAAAGAGACATGAGAGTTAATGTGAATAGTTTTCCGAAGGCATCAGTTCGATGGTTGTTGAGAGTCAAAGGCAGATTGAACCAGACAAACTTTTAGGAAAGGAACTCACAACAAACAAGAGCATATGTGATTATGCTCCAGTGCAAAACTGTGGTGCATCTGCACTTGAGTGCTGTGGGTGAGGCCCCAGGACTGGGAGTCCCGGTCTGCAAAACCCGAGGGGGGATAATGCCGAACCAGGAGGAGGGTGCCTGGCTGCCCGTAGGGAACAACTTGCAGGTTCGGTTTTACATTTATGTCTTTGGGCTCTTGCATCAAATACTGCATATGTGGCTGATTTCTAACATGGTTAAAATTTGTGGAGCTGATATGTCTGAGGCTCTGTCCCTGGAGGAATATTGTACGCAGAGTCCTGTGGCCAGCTTAATTGTCGGTGCTGTTATAGGAGGGAATACAGAGATAGTCCCCCCTCTAAACTGACAGCTCGGTTACACACTCAAACCATGGTCAAGCCTTTTACATGCAATTGCTGCTGAGACCTGAGAAAGTGGGTTTTTTTGAGAAACCTCTCCTCAGTATGTGGTCTTCTGACCTCATCATGGGATGAGACTTTTTTGATGTTTCTCTTGCCTTGGGGAGGGAGAGAGGGAGGACAAAGCAACCTGTCTGGCATGTATTAATTTCCTCCTCCTGTCAGAGTTACAGTCCTGAGCTGTTTGACCTCTGTCAAGATGGATGAGATGGGCTACCAAATCCAAGTTAGCAGTGACATTCAAACTTTTCTCTCACAGACTTCCTGCAGCAAAAATGTATGTTCATTTTATTCTGCTGCTCAGTGCATACATCTTTCTATATCTCTCTTTATATAAATATGTCATGGTTTAACCCCAGCTGGCAGCTAAGCACCACCCAGCCGCTCGCTCACTCCCCCTCGGTGGGATGGGGGAGAGAATCAGAAGAGGAGAAGTGAGAAAACTCGTGGGTTGAGATAAAGACAGTTTAGTAGGTAAAGCAAAAACTGCAGGCAAGCAAAGCAAAACGAGGAATTCATTCAGTCCTTCCCATGGGCAGGCAGGTGTTCAGCCATCCCCAGGAAAGCAGGGCTCCATCACGCGTAACAGTGACTTGGGAAGACAAACACCATCACTCTGAACGTCCCCCCCTTCCTTCTTCTTCTCCAGCTTTATATACTGAGCACGACGCCATATGGTATGGAATAGCCCTTCGCTCAGCTGGGGTCAGCTGTCCCAGCTGTCTCCCCTCCCAGCTTCTTGTGCACCCCCAGCCTGCTCGCTGGTGGGGTGGGGTGAGAAGCAGAAAAGGCCTTGACTCTGGGTAAGCACTGCTCAGCAGTAACGAAAACATCCCTGGGTTATCAACACTGTTTTCAGCACAAATCCAAAACATAGCCCCATACCAGCTACTATGAAGAAAATGAACTCTCTCCCAGCCAAAACCAGCACAAAATATAATGGGCTTCAAGGGGAACATTTCTCTGGTTGCTATTGCACAGAATACAGACAAATTACAGTAAGTCTGTGCTGTATACCCAATGTAATGCCAGAGTTTTTTTATTTTGGCTTGATTATTTTCCTTAATCTAGAGAGGTGAGTGAGTGTGCTTAATTTTTGTATTAGTATCAGTGGTAACCTCTGGCAAAGGAATGATAAATAGGAAAATATTAGCTTGCTAATAGTCCAAGTGGTTTAGCTAGGTGAATGTAGTGTAAAATTGCTGCAAAAAGGTGAATCTGTGTGGTATCTTACACTGTGCTGCTTTACCATTAGTGGTCCATTGTCTGATGCTGTGATTTGTATAGAAATAGAATGCTAAGCTATGTTCTGTGGGACAAACGTACATTTTAAAATTGAAAACCAAAAACTTTATTACAAGTAAAGATACAGCCTATTTTCTCTACCCATAATGAAACAAGCAGTTTCATCAGTTTGTCCTTTTTCAGTACTTTAAAATCGTTGCTCATATTATGTTGCAGCAGATTTGAATTTTGCAAGCCAGGGACTTTTGTTGAGCCCTTCATCTTCAAAAAGTGCCCTTGAGCTGAGCTTTCAGCTAATCTCTGTTGAAACCCAGCTTCGATTACATTTTGAGAGATTAGGAGCTGTTTGTGATGTCTTTGGGAATGACAACGCCAGGCTGTAGCAAGGGTGTAAGTGTGCTGTTCTTGAGTTTGCTGCTGTTTCTCCTCACCGAGGTAGCTGTGTTTTGTGGGCTTTGAATTTGTATAAAAGCTGAAGGGACACAGACCTTTGCTATGCCACCAAAGCGAGCGGACCTGCTCAAAGGAGTAAGGACCACATAGCCTGACTTAGCAGCCTTGCACACACGAGATTCAGCGATGAGGCACTTTCATCCATTAGATCTTTATTTATCAATATCACCTTGCTACTAAATTATAAGCAAGAACGCATTTATTCTCCATAAAAATGCTAATAAATTCCTCTTGCACTCATTTAAGCACCAGCCAGATAGCTTTACGTTCCACAGTGACACTTAACATACCAAGGTAATTGTTTTACTGCGGTGTGTTTTCTGCACTCTGAGCAATCAGGTTTGCCCTGTACTTGTCGCTTGCTCAGCATTTTGCTACGCTGAACAAACAGGATGTCACTGAGAAACTTGGGAATCTTTAGAGTGTTTTAAAAGACTTTAGATGGAGGAGCTTAAACTCATCTTTGTATCTTTTGGTATCTGCTTGTTCTCGTTTTTTGCCCTGGAGCACCAACATTCATACTTTATTTACAGATCTCAACAGGCTTTGCCTTGTCAAATATTTTGAATTCCGTAATGAGGTGTGTAATGTCTCTTATATAAGCTCTGGTTCTTGCTCTCCTAGGATGCCTTGCTGTTTTGTGCTTAAATGGATTTGCTGGTTCACTTTTCTCATTCTGCTTTTTACTAAGGAATTAAGAAAATAACATTTGGCTTCTCTTCTCCCACCATGTCCTAACTCTCTCCCTGCCCCCAAAAAATCCCAAGCAATCACCCTGCTTCAGATCATCAGCTTGGTTGTTTGGAACTAGTATCGCAGATATCTTTTTGATAGCAAATATTGTAATAGGCACTGAAACTGTGCATCCAAAAATGAACTGTAAGCATGTAAGTTGTCAGTCGGGCACTATATAATAATAACTCTCTCAATTACTCTATTGAGAAGAGTCTGAGGTCAGAAAGGTCCTTTTTGAACAGTGGGTCTGAACTGCTGTAGGGTTGTGCCAGAGGCCACAGAACTTCGCTTGGCAGCAGCAAGCCCGTACCTCCTCACTGGCATAGAGCCTGTCCCAAAATCTTCTGACATTAATGGAAAAGCTTTGAGTGGTGGAGGATCCCCTAGCAGGCAGCTGGCGTGTGCGAGGTGCAATAGCCCTAGCTGTATCTACACCGACACATGCACGGGCAGGGGCTGCCTGCTGGTAGTGTGTGTGTGGACTGGGGAAACGGGCACGTGTGGGATTCATGGCTCATGTTGGGCCATCTGTGTGGCACATGCGTGCTGCAGCCAGCGGATCAGATCCACTGCATGTGCCTGATATGTTTTTCAACCCACAAATATGGCATTTCTAGCTTCCCCAAGGTAGTTTAGATAGATTTTCCCTTCTAGCCTTGTCAACATGAGATAGTGTTGAAATATATAATCTCAGAAGATGTTAAAATCACAGAAAATGTGCAAACCTGTAAGGTATTACTGAGAGAAAAAGTCACAGTTCCAAGATGCAAGTGAGCTGAGTTGAAGGTGGACGAATGTCTCCAGCAGGAAATGGGTGCACTCATTTGTCCTGGATGAAATCTTCATTAATACTGTGATGGACTAGATATACAATCTGAACAATTCCTGTTTATGGACTGGCTCTCCAATTCATGTTTTATGAGTTTCCTCCCAGGCAAAGCTGCTCTAGTTGGTTTATTAGCGTCTTGTCAAAAAAACAATAGAGAGGATATTAATCTGAAGCTCAAATACCATGTCAATTAGCAGGCAGGGGTTTTGTACTGTGGAGTTCAGAATGTACTTGGCAGAAGAAATGCAAAGAAACCTTTTATCAATGAGAGAGCCTTAAAGTAGTAGATACAGACACTTCAGCCCCTTTTCTAAATATGGTCGTAAAATAGTCTGCACCAGATGCCAACTGTGAATGACACTTTGTTAATGTCATGTTTTAGATAAAAATATTAGAACAGAACTTCACTTTCATAGCAAATATGTGGATATTTTGATGAGATACTTTGGAGACAGAAACAAATGAAAAACCTGTTCTACTTCATGATATAGAGAGGCAAATGAAGAGAAGGTCACTCCTCTGGAAGCTGATGATAGTTAGATGCACTTTTCAGGAGCCCCGCCCTGAGTGTGGAACATACTGGTAGCAATATACTGTGGGAGAGTCCTGTTTTATTGGCAGGCAAAAAAAATCATAACTTCTGCATGCAATCATCAGTAGAATCTGTGTGAGGTCATTTCCTTTCAGCACAATGGGATAAAACAGTGCACTTGGGAAACTGTGAGGGGAGTGAAATCCAGGGATTATGGATGCACATGTCGGGGCTGTCTCACCTGGTGCCTTGGCTCTCACTGCTGGGAGGAAACAACTGAGCCTCAGCAGCTCTTCTGGTAATATGTGCTGCATCTGGGGGAAGTGCTTCCATCTCTACGTTCAGTTTCTAAATGTTTTAAATTAAAATAAATACTTCAGTATTTCAGTCCATTAGAAGAAGCTGGCTTTGATGCAGTTACATTAAGGTCTGAACTAACAGTGCCAGAAACCTTTTTCAACCACTTACACTGGGTAGTGTAGGCATAAAATGCTAGTCACTAGAAATTGCAGTGTCACGTTCATTTTGTATGTGCACATAGCTATGCTAGCTTGAAGACAGGAGACAGCTAAGACATTAATTTCTTAGCTAGAAAAAACACCTGCATGAGGTTTGAAATTGTGGTCTCACTGGCCATGTGTACTGCTTTATCAGGTTGCTCCCGGGGACTGACCCAGGAAAGCATCCCAGGCTGGAGTTCACATGCACATTTCAGGCCCTTGCCATACTTTCCAAATGCCCCAGATGTGTCCACACAAAGTTGCACTGAGTGTCCTTGTGATCTCCTATTCTACAGTGCTTTCAGCAATATCAGCAAGAGAAATGCTTTCTATGTGACCTACCATGTAGCTCTACCTAAGTGGCCCTGCTTGCGTCTGTTCATGATTGCCAGTAGCAAAAGTAGGGAAAGAACCTTTCTTTAACTTACCTGGGCCTTGCCTGGACCTCTGGATTCTCAGCTGGTCCCACTGCTTCCCCAGAGGTTGCCTGTTTGAAGCTGCTGGCAGCAAAGCCCCACTGGCTGAGCCTGAGCCCCCACTGGGATCCCTGGGGCCAGGACAGTCAGCAACCTGTGCCTTCCCTCTTGCTGTCCTTGTCTCAGGCTCAGGCTCTCCCTGGACCTTCGTCACAGCAGAGGTCCCCAGCACGCACATTTGGCAGCACAAACCCCCTGGGAGAAGAGGAAGGTGAGACCCTTCCCGTGTGTGTGCTGCAACTGGATTGTTACAGCTTCCTCATGGAACTGAGTCATGAGAGAGAACGTGCGTTGCCAAGTGATAAACACTTTGGGCAGGATTCAGCCTGGGACACTGAAATTAGTCATCTAATGTATGTGTAGATGGGATTTCTAAGCTCCCATTATAGATGGTGAAGATCCAGTCCACAAATCTGAGGGGAGGCATATTCATCAGAGAGGGTGGGGTCTGGAGACTGAGTCTGCCCATGGTGAGGAAGACACTAAGAGGCTCCATTCAGTTGCCCTCTTAGTAATACTGATAACTGGTACCTTCGAGATGCCCAAGGCTACCTTAGGCATCCGGATGGGGCTTGCACATTTGACACAGAACCTACAGGATACCTTAGCTCTTCTGCTGCAGCAGCTGGAGGCCAGCCAGAAAACTCCAGGGCATCTTAATGGCACCAGACACCAACACTTTGGCAGCTGAATCTGACTGCAGTAGGAACTGTGATGCCCAGCTCACAAATAAAGGTTTGCAATTAGGTGCTTAAATTTAGATACCTCAATCTCAAACTGAATCCCACCTTTGTTTTCTGGCAAGAGCCAAAAGCCACTCTGAAGACATTTACATCCGTAACACACACAGAACATAGACTAAAGACAGTTCCTCACAGCCCACACTCAAATGAGCATCCCCTTGGCCTCTCTCCCCTCTGGCCCTAAGACTGCCCAAGGCATGGGGATGCAGCCCTCTTCCTTCCCAGCCTCCTTGGAAACCTCTGCAAACCCAGCCTGAAGCAAAGACTATTTGAAAGACAGGCAGCCTGAAGAGAAATCTCTCTGGCTGTGGTCCTTCACAAAGATTTTAGAATCAGCTGTGCCCCCACAGAGCAGTGTTTGGGCCTGAACAGCATCAAATCATCAAGAAAGGGCAGCTCGCCCTGCCCTTCCTTCAAAGCAATGCAGGTGAGAGCCTGGCTGAAGGCAGCACTTGCCCAGTTAACTCATGTGGAGCAAGTGACCACTGCCACCTCCCTTCCCCACACGTGGATGAGCAATTAGTCCTTTCCACCCTCACCCTTGGTGTCTGGCTGGGGACATCTCACAGCCCTGGCCTCAGCCCCCCGTGCCAGCACAGGGCTGCGAGAGGACATTCACGCTGCCTCTGAGAGCTCATCGTGTTGAAGAGGCGGCTCTTCTCATCACTGCGGGTGAGACACAGGCTTTGGCAATGATCAGGACCGGGCACAAAACCTCCCAGTGAGGAACTGCCCTGAGGTTTGCCTAAAAGGCACGATCTTCTGCTCCCCTTGTGCTGTAGCCTTTTGAAGGCCACATGGTCACTATCAGCCTTTGATGCAGTCAGTGGTTGCACCAGTGACCATGCACCATCACCTTCAATGCCCAAGGACAAGACCTTTTGAGCGCAGCACAAGGTCTGATGTGAACGTGCCTGTGGTACCTAACAAACTTCAAAAAATTCTGTCCTCTGAGAAGTTACTGCAGATACTCTTCGTGATGTGGAGAAGAGTGACACCAGATTTTTATCCTGGAAAAGTTGCATGGTACTTCTTTGACTTGAAAACAGCTATTGGTTATGTATCACCCTATGAAAAATAGCTCTGATTACAGACATGAATAATAGTGTATTTCACATTCCTTGTAGGTTCTATTTATGCATTTGCTAACAAAACAATTACTATAGTTGCACTGAATTATCTGGGTATAAAATTTATTAGTACAGAGGATAAGCTCAGTCAGTGAACTGTCAAGCTGCACATAACCTTGCCAGTATAACCAACGTCATGTTATGCTTGTGGTACTTGTTTGATAACTCCATTGTTTGATCCTCTGACAGAAGAACCTGTATTTGTTATTGCTTATGTTCATTCTTATTATCATAATAGCCATTCAGATCCATATTTTATATACAGCATACACTGAACCTAGCAGATTTGTTTGGGAAAAAACCCACCTTCTTAGCAATATACCAGCTCAGTGTACCCCTCCCTACTCCTACTTACCCATTACCTTCTCAGCAAACAACCGATTGCCTTGTCAGTCCAGAATGTGCTTGGATGCAAGAGAGACAATTAACACTGTTGAGAAATGTTCAGGTATTATCTCCTGGGTCTGAAGAGTCTTGTGTTTTGGCGATACAAGCTACCATCAAAGAGAAATGCACAGGAATGCATGGGCCTTCACCAACAGAAATAGAAGTTATTCAGGAAATGAAACAATTAGGTAAAATTGAGACTATAAGCAAGAAAGAACTGAAGGTGGCACTGTAGGAACAGACATTCCCCTTTTTAGAAAATAAAGATGGTAAATGCCTGCTTGCTCTTTCTCTTTGAAACGAGAAAAAAAAGAAGCGAAGATTGTCAGACATGAACCATATTTCCCCATAGCTTTTTCTCACTTTTTGCTAGTGAATATATATTCAGTCCCCTTCCCCAGAGTGGGAGGGCTTCAAGGAGAGCATCAGGGCACTCGGTGTCCTTTCCCGCAGAACAGGCTCAGGGCTGTACAGCCCGCAGCGTGCAGGCTGCCGGCACCGCAGCGGAGTGGCCAGCTGAACGTGAGGAGCTGCAGCCCGTTTGGTGCCAGGCTGAGGAGCCATCAGCTACGGCACTTTTCTTTCCCAGGTGAGTGAGGCCTATGGCAGAATATTTACTTTCCACAGATCTACCCCTAATGCTCACTAGAAGGGCACAAAGAGAGGCTTCTCACAAGCGCATCTAAACCAACCAGTCTTTACACAAAATGCTGAGGGTTATGACTCACCCCTGCAACTCTTAATTCCAGTCAAGCCTTCAAACTACCTTTGCCTAAACTAATCCCCCATCCTTTTCTTTGCCCCTTTGTTCCCACTCCACTGTAGGTGGTGGCCGTGCTGGGCTGCAGGCAGGAGGGCTTTCCAAAAGGAACCCTTTCGTCCTGCAAGGAATCACGGCTGTGTTGCGGAGGGGTTTGTGGTTTTGGAAACTATGGCCTAGAACTCCAGAAGTGTCCAGCACCCACTCTGGAGACACACGGCAAGGACAAAATCCCGAACTGCTGCACAATTGGACCACAGCGTAAATGCCTAGTTTTGGAAATATTACAGGCTAGATGCACACATCTCGGAAGAAAACTTGTGGATTATAGCCAGCGTCTGCATCTACCATAGTGCTGTTTCATAGTGCTAGAAAGTTTTTTAAGACAGAGACCTGCCTTCCCGCTCAGCCACAAGAACCAGACTCCTGTGTTAGGAAGTGGCAGGGGGACCTGGTCTGGGGGTTAGCTTGGGCAGCGAGAGCACAGAGGTGGGTTTTACATGTCATTTGGATTTGGTGCAGTTAGTGGGTATTTTTACTTTATTTTGGACTTGTTTTGGATTCTCTGAAGGTGCAGCCTTTTCTGGTCACAAGTCTGCTCCTATTGATCAACAATATAATGTGGGTTTTTTTTCACGAGAAGGACAAATCATTTGTCACTGTAGGCAGAAGCAGGCATGAAAGCTTTGAACATCAGGAAAGGGACCTTGAGCTGGACTCTGCACCAGGAGCAGGGTGCAGAGCAGTGCACCAGTGCACAGTGTGTCAAAACGAGACGGACCTTCAAGCAACGGCAGCTCCAACACCAGTTAGCTGGTGGGGAACCAAAAAGTGTAGCAAACCTGTGTGTGTGCACACATGCATATAACACAATGGAAGTTCAAGACAACAATGTCATACAAAACAAGAACAGTGTATGTTATTCGTTATCGAGATACTACTGAAGAGAGGAGAGTTTTTAGATGTATATGCTGGAAACTGAAAAATATAGCCATTGTGTGGAGGATGTGTGATTCTCCTGCATGCCCCTTTTGTGTTCAGCCCAGGACGCCCCATGCCTGTCTTTGTGAACCTGGGGACAGCCAGTGACATCCCCACCAAGGACTGTTGCAAAGGCTTCACAAATGCATGAGAGCTGTGCAAGGCGTTTAAGCACGAGTAAAAACAAGTATCTAGGGAAACTTGTTACTTGCTGTAGCAAGTTGCTACAGCGTGTAGCTTATTACCTGTTGTAACAGGTTTGCACAAGGTCTGCAGTTGCCTTCTATGAGGTTGCTACAAGGTTTGTACCATGGAGGTTAAGCTCCATTACATTTTGCCAATGCTAAATTTTACTCTTAAGGAAAAATGCAAAAAAAGATTTTGTCGGGGTTAATAAAGCTGTGGGGACAGCCCAGTGTCCCCAAAGTAAAAAACGTTCCTACCTTCTTGCTTGTAACCTCTGCTGCTGAGCAGGGTGTTGTATTCGAGCCATCCAGGGTGTCTTTGGGCATAAGCTTTGTTCCAGGACCCAGAGTATGTGAGCGTGCCATGCCTCTGAGCCTGGGGGTGAAGCTGGTGTGCATCATGATGACAACTTGGGTAGAAAGAGTGGGGCGTTGTCCCCAAAGGGCAACTTGCAAGGCACTTGTGAAGATTTCAAAGGTGTAACTTTAGGATTTAACAGACTGATGCTTCCAACTGAGGGGTCTGTTGTGAGGGAGGGGTGTTATTCTGGGTGTTTCCTTCATGTCGGCATTGCTGCTCTCTGAAGGTCTTTCTCTGTAGGAGGGAAAGGCAAGCTCCTTCCATCACTTCGAGAGGAGAACCAGGAGCTTTCTCCTTCCAGGGCCCAAGGTGTGATGGAGTGTGCTCCAGGGAGCTCCCCTTGCCCAAGGAAGCGTCCAGCTGAGGTCCTGCAGCCTGACACAGATTTTAGGGCCCTCAACTTCATCTCTGCTTCTGACACCACAGCGCCCTAGCTCTGAGCGTGTCTTGCCAAACAGGAAAGACAAGCAAAACAAGCACATGGCGTATTGTTCTAGAGACGCCAAGGAAGACTGTGTAGGCAGGAATCTGGTATCAGCCTGGATATTGTCCCCTGGGAGACTTCTCTCTGTAAGTGATTCTCAGTTATGGCTGTGATGAGCACATGTTGATACCAAAATTTTCATCAGTGAGCCACCACATGAAAGCGTGCTTATTGTCCGGGTGTATGTTAACTGCTCAGATTAGGGCTTCTGTGAAAGTGTTTTATTCGCATGGGAAATGCGAGGACCGCTGTGAGGCGGTACTCATTGTGGCTCATAGCCCGCCTTGCTTCGTGTAAGAAATGGGAGATTTGCATACAACACTTACGGCCTTTGAATTATGAGAAAATAGAAATCCTTTCTATGTCTCTCTCTCGCTCTCTCTGACACCCTTCTGTTTAACAAGTCCCATCATCCTCAACAGGAGGCAGTTCATATGTCAGTGGCAGGATAATGGCTGGCTGTAAGGTAGCAGATAACTAATCTGCCTCTTGAAGTTCTACAGAAACTGTCCTTTCTATTTATTTTACTTGACCTGGAAAGAGCAAAGTGCTGTTAAGCCAGCAGGTTTGATTGATTGCAGATATATATCTATACCCAGGAGTCTCGCCTATCGGTAAGTTACTTTCAAGTAAGCACGGGTTTGATTTGCAAGCTTTGTCCTTAATCTAAAGCAATGTGTAACAGAAAGTTAGACCTCAAGTCATAGGCTGCTAACAGTTATAAATAAAGGTAATCACTATGAAACAAAACAAGTTACTTGTTCAGATGATTTGTTAAAATAAATTAAAATGTAATGTGCTAGGGCTGCTCTTTAGATGCTTTTGAACATCCTCCATTGGTCTCTGTCATCTGGTGACTTCACTCAGTAGCAATTGATTTTAAGAAGGAGAAAAATACAAATTATTCATTCGGATGTTTCTCTCCCACACATTCACGAGAAACATCTGTCTTTAAGTACTGTAATATGTCTGAGGCTACGACAGCTCTGCTCTCTCAAGGGAGTATTTACCACTAACCTGGGGAGCTTGACAATTTCCAGAAAATTTTGAAGTATGACAATTATGAGACAGCATGTAATAGTCGTTAAATTGTGTGTGTTTATTCTGGTCATAGATTGAGCAGTGGTGTATTTTAATCTTTGATTTTGAGCCACCTAGTGGCAATATAAATGAGCTAAGATTTCTATGCTTAGGAGTTGTGGACCTTTCTTGGCAACTATGTACAATTTAATGGGACTAAGCTCAGCAAAGTGAATAAAACCGCTGCATTGTATAAGGATCCTGTGCCCATATTTAACTTCTTGAGGTGAAGATTTATTATTTGTGTGTGTGAAATTATTGACTTCAACGTTTTGTCTCTTTTGCTAAAGAACTGGTTCTTTTGTCAGAAATACAGTAAAAATGTCAATGTTACCTAGTAACAAGGAGTTAAACTGTTCCTTCGGATTGATCCTGTCACTGGGCTGCTCCAGGTCTCTGCTGAGGCTGTTTCAAGCCGCTTGTCCCTCTGGGAGCCTCGCTGGGGACCGCCCGACTCAGCAGGCGCTTGGGTGGTGCTTGGCAGGCGTGGCAGCGGGGTGCGCCTACTGCTGCCTCGCCTCCGCCACTGCCCCTTTTCCACTGGTGACACAAGCCTGTGCAGGGGGTCAGCCAGCCTGGGGCCATATCGCTCTGCGGCCCTTAGGCGGGGATGGTTGGAGAAGATTCCCCAAAATATCCTTGCGTAGGGTCAGGAGGGAAGTAGTGTGAGTGGAACCCCCTGACTCCGATCCTGGGCTTTGCCATGTGTGTCCTCAGCGCTTGCTGTTAGCTTTCATTCCCCAGAGCATTTTCATCCAGTGTATTCTAATATCAAAATCTGATCTTAAAAATAGTATCTTCCAAAATTGAGCAATTTATCCAAATATTACACCCTATAACTGAGCTAGCATTAGCAGGGAGCATTATATACCCATATATCCATGACAGAGCTGCATTTTCCAGGCCTGTTGTCTGGATGATAATCAATCACATGTCCTTTTGCACTCAAAGAACCAAAGTTAATTACAGACCTGCTCAGTGGTCTATGAGATACACTCAGCACCTCAGATATACTGTAGCTAATTTTAGGTTTTTCTAAATGGGAACTGTAGATCAAAGTATCTTTCATTTTGTCCATGTTCTCATATAATGGTCTCAAGAGCATCCAGATCACTAAATCCTTATTGCTAATCTTGCAGGTTAGAAACCACAGTCACCTTTCTTTTCTGTGCTGAATTCTTGAAGCCTTTCTACTCATTGGCCATTCCCTGATGCCACGTTGCATACATTTTCTTTTATGTTCATATATCTCTCAGTTCCCTAAGTATAACTTCCAGATGCTAAGACTATGTAGCATTCCAAAAATCCCCTAAATATTACAGCCTATATTCTCATCTGGATTACCAAAATATGCTTTCAGACCAATCTTAAAAATAAGTAAAATAGTTCATCCTCTGTTTTTAACATACAGTCTAGAAAAGCAGGACTCTTCTTTAGCAAGGAGAAAAAACTTTGAATATTACGTCTTTAGTGCTTCCTGAAGGTTAAGATGTTCAAATAATCCCCAGAGTGTTAGCAAAGAGACTATGTCTTACCTTCCGTTATGGACGTCCCTACCCATTTAGCATTTGTAATTTCTGTGCGATACCTCAAGCTTCTGGTATGTCAAGTTTCTATTTCATTTCCTCCTAAATTGGGTACCAGAAGCATGGGGCCTATTAAGCTGAAAGATAGTTACAGGCAGAGTATGGAGACAGGTGCTCGTTAATTCTTGTTAATTCTGAAAAACATGTAGAAAGCATTATAAGAATTCCTTGTAAAGTAGGCGAGGAAGGAAATGTCAGCTGGGACAGGGAGACCACAGGAACGGCCCAGATGGGAAAAGAAATTCAGCCACATGTTTGTTATCATGTCGAGTGCAATGAAGCCAAACACCAGGTTGGGGATGAGCCTGGCTGAGGAGAGGGATTTTCTCTCTTCTGCTGAAGGGCTGGATCCAGAAGAAGATGCGTCATTTCCAGATTGCCGCCTGTGTGGTCTGAAACGAAGCTTGGCGCTTACTATGCCGCCTGTTTTCAAGGTCGGGCCGGGACAGCTGGGCTCCAGCTGCCCTCACAGCCAGCAGGGAGTGACGGGGGAGCGCTGGAGACCACCGCCATGACGGGCCTGGGGGGCCGCCCGCTCTGGCGTGGCGTGCCCTGCTCGGACACCGCTCCGAACGCCGGAGGGAGAGAAGCCGGGCGGCCGCTGTGGCTGCCAGCTGATCAACCCGAACCCGGGGGCTGCGGGGCTGCAGGGTTCTCCTCCGGGCGGGAGTGTTTCTCCTGGCCTCTGTCACTCCCAGGAGCTTTCTGGCTTTGCAGGAAGGATGAGGGATAGGGGGACAGGTAGGCATAGGAATGGACACCCTGGCTGGTCCTCTGAAGGGGTGGTGGAGACCAGCCCCTCTTCCAGTCCGTATGGCAGTACTGAGTGTGAAATAGCAACCCCCAATTCACCGGCCGTTAGATCCAGAGAGGGATTTAGGAGTCCCGTTCAGGCAAAAATCCCAACAATAAGCAGGCTGTCTAAGTGACTGGGGAGGACAAGCCCCACTGATTTTCTCTGCTTGTAAGACAAGGCGACAGTTCTTTAAAGCCTGAGTTTATCTCTTGCCAGGGTTTGTTTGCTCAGAGGAGATGGAAAATTCCTCAACACTCCCCGGGGGCAGGCAGCAGGATGGAGACACCGCTGCCTCCCTGAAGGGAGGTTTTGGAGTTGCAGCCATCCCAGGTCTCCTGGCAGAGCAATGGCAGTGGTGGTTCCACCTGGCACAACTGTGGGGTAAACTCTGCCTTCTTCTGGCCAGAGAACATGGCAGTGTCTGTGTAGAGATGCATGCAGTGAACTTGGGCAGGCAGTTATCGATACAGAGGGGAAAGAGGGATTTGGGAGTTTGCCACCTGGCCCCTTTACACACCAGGGCGGTGCACGGAGGAGACCCTGAGCAAGGACATTTGCTGGGGACCTCCTGATTTCTGTTTTAGGGTGTTTCACCAGAGAAGGACTGGCAGTGGTTCTGAGGTAAGCCCTGCCCGACGGAGGTGTACTGAAGCCACTGGGGCTTTTCACCCCTCCTTTAGTCACCTCCTCCCTGGTGTCCCAGTGTCCCCTGCTGCTCTTTGCAGGAGGCAGTGGCGTGGGCTGGGGTGCAGACTGGCACGGGTGCTGGGTGAGCCCTGGGGCAAGGAGATCCATGTGGGGCTCACGCTGCTAATGCCACCAGGTCCTGAGAGAACTGGCCAGGCTGCCCTGCCTGCCTCTCCATGGCCACAGGGAGAGCTGCACCCACAGTTTTGTGTGGCATCTCACCACAGGGCATGTCTTTGGCTCACATTAGGCAGCTGAGTGGCACCAAAATTAACAGGCAAAGCTAGAAAGGAGTGATAGCTGGAATATCAGAGTAGAAAATGCCAGACTGGGTCTGCCTGCTCAAGAAAATTGTGTGCGGATAGAAACTGTGTAGCAAAGGATGGACTGTTTGAGAGAAAGCCATTGAACTGCCATATCTGCCAGTCCACACAGTTCTGGATGTAGTTTAGCTGTGTTACTCCACAACCGAGCCTGAGCAGAGGCAGAGCTGTCACTGCTGTGCCACGCCGGTGCCAGTGAACGGTTCCTGGGCTTGTGCTGGCAGCTGCGTAGGGCACCCCGGCTTTGTTAGCTTTGCCATTTCAGCTGTCCTTTAGCCCCATACACATTTGCAGCCCCATACACAAAGCAGAAAGGTAATTTCCAACTTGGGGGCTCATGGAATTTGTCATGCAGGATGTATGCTCAAACCTTTTAGATGCAGCACAACTGCTGGACTGTAGCCACCAAGTAACTTCTATTTGGTCATGGGGAGATCTGCACAAGACCAGCCAAATGTGTCTAGGCAAGGAATAATTTTATATTCCCATCAAAGACTTACACAGACTCATAGGTATGCATGTACATATTTATCAATCCAAAAATCACAGTGACACTTCAGATGACAGTGTATCACTGGGAGCTCATGTTCAATTGGTTATACACAATGTCCCCTGCAGGGCAATTATTTTCCAGAGAATATTAATGCATAATGTAAGCCACCTTTTTTATTTCTAGATGTATAATTTTGCCTTGGTCATATTCAGAATGTGTGTTGCCTGACACCATCTCACTCACTCTGCATTACTGACCTGTCCCCATTCTTCACTGCTCACCGATTTCTCTCAGCTGCAGGATAAACTTTACATTTTCTTCCTAGCCACTGATGATAGTGTACAGCAGCTTCTCGACCAGAGGAAGGAGCAGTCATGCCAGCCTGTCAGATCCTTGCTTATTAACTGCGGCAGCCAAAAGCCCATGCAGCTGTAGAGAGGCTGCCTGGCCTTCCCGGCACTGTTTCAGCAGCAATACCCACTGTGTCCCTTTCCTTCTCACACACTTTACTTTCCCTGCAGAACATTGACAACGATGCTTCAATTCATAGTCGCATTCCTAGCAAAGTGATTAAGCTTAAAAAAAAAAAAAGGAAGCCCAATTGTTTAAAGAGGGATGGATTTCATAAAGGGAGTCCACACTTTTCTGAACTGCATCTGAAGAACAAAGAGAAAGAAACAAAATAATGTGCAGCTAGTTAAGAAATAGCTTTCAGAATTTATTTGGTTGGGAAATGTTTTAATGTTGCTAGTCATGGTTAGACAATAGGGGCATGACCTGAACAGCCTAGGAAAATACCAGCTGCTCTGAAAGAAAAAAATTACAAACATATGGTGAAAACTGTAACACTGAGGCCTTTAACTTGACAAATTTCACATAAGTTAATTCTGGTGGTAATGTTGTTTCTTCCTGGAACATTTATTTATCTGCACACTATTTTCCTAAGTGAGTTACGCCCAGGCTTTTTCACTGAGGTTCATTGTCCCTGGGGAATGTCATTCAAATTTAATGTTGCTCAGAGTGGTCTCCAGACATACTGCTCCAGCTGTGCCTTGAACAGCACAGTGGTGTCTCTCTTCAACCAAGCCCTCCCTCCGCTCTCCACTGCCTCCCTTTCCAGCCTACACCAAAACCTTACTAACCTTCTGAAGGATCTACCTCCTACCTTAAACACTTTTTTTGACTGTTTCCTTCTCAACGGTATGCTTATTTCCCTTAAATCAGCCTTCTACTTCATTCTCCAGGCAGATATCTTGAATCAGTTTTGACACTCGGCCTTTCTCTCGGCTCTCTCTGATGGGCTGCAGGTTGCTCTACCCAGACCTGCACCAGCCGCTACTCTGTTGAAATCTTTAATCACCTCCAAATCACCACATGACTTGACTATTGCGATTTTCGTTTGTGATTCTCCTAAATCCTTGGTGTCTAAGCTCTGAGGTTTTTGGGATGCTGCAGTAAGGCTCCTCTTGGTCCTTGAACAATGCTACTTCCAGCATTGTCAGTGGCCGTCAGTGCGTTATTTTGCTTAATATATAATATTATGTAATTTTGTGTGGCCTCCATATTTTCTACCATAGATGAGTGGCTAAGCCTGTTGTTGTAGACAGGCTGTGGGCAGCCTGTGCAATGTTAGCCACCAAGTGTTTATTGTATCGGGAAGTAAAAGCCAGATTTATGCTGCACTGTTAGAGGTGATGCTGGTTTGGAGGAGTCCCTCCTGGTTTGGAGGACTTTATCTTGCTCTGCTTCTTGTGATCTGTCCTACCTGAAGTCACTCTTAGCCAAGCTGCTCCATCAGCACAGGCAATTCCCTTCTGGGAACAGAACCTGCCTCACAAACCTCTTTGCTACTGTCCCTGCCTGTAAATTGCCTGTGGTCACCTGCATGAGAAACTGCAGAGCTTTAAAAGTTTGATATGCAGTTCTTTACATATCTGCCCAGCACAGGAATGCATTTTTCCTCCTCTGTGTAGACATATTGGCTGCCTTGTGATTTTCTGAAGTCAATCATTGAGATACTGACTCCATCTATAACTACAACTTTGTTTGGCTTCTCACCTCTCAAAATTTCACAGATAATCTTCATATTCCTTTACTGACACACACATTATTAAGTTACAGAAAAATGAGACAGAAATTGGAGGTCTATGGGTAAAAAGATGGCATAGATCCATATTTGTGTGTAATATATATAAAAAAGATGCCAGTATAAAAGAAAGAGTGGAAGTATCAGGGCAGAAGTTTCTCCGTTGCAGTTTTTTTCATATTAAATAGCCCAAAACTGAGGGTGGGAGAGAAAATAGCACGAGAAGAAACAGATCAAATGGATGGGAAAGCAGGCGGGAGAGGCAAGGACATGAGAAGCGGTGGTCCAAACGAGGCTGGGCGGTGACTCTTCATCCCTTTTGGCCTGCACAACCCCTGAGATCTGCATGCGATGGGGAAGGAGATGGCTGCCAGCCCCAGAAGCTGGGCTCTGACGCTAACACAGGGCTGTTACGGGTCCCTGGGGTTTCCAAGGGAAAACAAGTAGTTTAGCAAGCGTCTACCATAAACCTCCCTTAATCTCCAACTATTTCTTTCAGCATATGGAGTACATTAAGAGCATATAAAACCATTCTCAACAGAGGTTTACTGTGTATTATACAAAAATTGAATTGTTGTAATAGCAACTGCAGCTGACTACTACCTCTAAAGATGCGGCATAAATCGGAGTTTTAGTGCCCCATATAGTAAACACTTAGTGGGTAACGTTGCACAGTCTGCACAAACAATGCTATGGAGCAGAGCCTCTCTGCTAAAACAAACACATTGCCACTAATCTACATTAGAAAATAGGAAGGCCACACAAAATTACTGAAAAAATATATTAAACAAAGCAGTCCATTATTAGACATATAAATCTAAGTTGTGAGATGTTGTCTCAGCTATAGCAGCATCGTAAAATGATCCTAATAGCCTATACAGCCATTTGGCTTGATATAAAAATACACGTTCCTTTGACATATATAGGAGTGGTGGACTGTTACAGTAATTACCTTAATCTGGCAATTGCCATAAATAATTCTCCTTTTCAAGGATTTGAAGATGATCTGAGTAGCTACTCAGCTTTGTTCTTACTGTAGTATTTTTCTAGTTGTACAAGGCAATTATTTAGAATTTAAATGTGTCTAATGAATCTGCTATATAAGGGTATTTAATTGTGTATAGATTATTAACCGTGGCTGGAAAGAGGAGAAATAGAAAAAATAAGGACCCAACATACAATTGTGGTCATGTCTTACATAATATCTAAGCATATATTTTTCTGATTTTCCAAATTCTACATCATTGTCCCACATTAAAAGAAGCACAAGATATCCCAATTCTTCTTCTGTTTGGCAATATGTTCTTAACTTGTGATTTCTGCTGGAAATATACATAAAATAAAATGTTCTGATTTCTTTAAATTGACAAGTTAAGATAAATAGAGAAAAAGATTTTTCTTAAAAGTCTGATGAATGAAAAGAGAAAATATCACTGAATGGTAAAAAAAAGTGTTGACACACATAATCAATCTTTTTAATCCAGCAACAACGGAAAATTTCATGAATAGAATAATGAGATAAAATAATAAAAAATGTCACAGGAAGGAAAAGCTTTAATATCTGGAAGAATCTTGCCATTTCATATCTGCAATATTAGAAACACTCTTCTGTGTATATATGTGGTGATTCTGCAGACTATGAAAACAGTAACTCCTCTGTAATTTATAATCTGTAAACTGTAAAATGAAGTCTTTCTTATTTCCCAGGTAACAAGTAATATTCAATATTTCAGTATTTCAATACCTGAAGTTGTGACCCATTGAAAAAAAGTGGAGGAACATTACAAGGGCTGAGCTCATGAGGAGGGGCCTGAACGAATGGAATGAATTCAGAGTTCTCACAAACGAGTGAATGAGGATCTTCCGAGTGTGGACCCGAGACATGGGCAGGAGGTACAACCGACAAAGATAAAAGTGGACATCACAATTATTTACAATTATTACAATGATTTGAGGCAATATTAGAAATAATAGAAGATATAACAAACAATCCATTTACTACTCTGAGGATGACACCATTCTGGAGCTATATGATACACCACTAACATAGTACATTCTTGCATGCTAATACCTGTAAGAAGTTTCTGAGGATGCTCAACCTGAACTAGCTTCTAGGAGCTTAAGCAGAGCTGGGCAAATTTGAGAAAATTAACCAGTGGAATTGCTTCTCATCTAAAACTTACCATCCATTACAAATAAACCGTAATAATAAAATCCCCACTAAGCATGAGAAATGGGGAATAGGAAGTTGACTGCAGTGTCATATAAAAGCTATGTCTGCATTGATGAACCAAATGTGCCCAGGATGGTTCCCAGGAACAGAGGGCAGCTGCCATGAAATGGCCCATGTCTCTGCTAAATTCCCCCAGGCTTTGGGACAAGGTGTCATATCTGACCTGTCTGATGGGAAGGAACCCAGGCTGTGCTGACTCCCAAAATTAGCCTAGGGATGGTTAGAAAGAGCAGGAGCTGCCACAGGCCAGCCTTGAGCTGGAGGCAACCCTGACAGCTCCAGTGCCTGGGAATGCTCCCTTGAACTGTTTAATTTACTAGTACTGATATAACGAGAGAGACAGTCCTAAAATAATAGCTAAGTTATGTATGTGTATGAGAATTGTAACAAAGTCTTGAAGTCTAACATTTTTATCGTCTTTCTAAGTATGTATGTTTAAATCCTGCAGTCACTCCCTTGAACCACAGTCACCAAGAACCTGGTCCTACAGATGGGGAGAGTGAATCTCTAGAGAGCAATTAAGCGAGCAGGTATTTGCAGTGAACGAATAAGCAAGTGTCAGCAGGATTAATATCCAGGCACCTCTGCTCACCATGCCAGCACATTGGCATTGATTAAAGTCCACTCTTAATTGCACTAGTACCTATTGTCCCTGCGGACAAGACTCCAATAGCGAACCAAAGAAACATAGACAGCTCAGAGCTGCCCCATGTCTCTCCTGCCAAAGCTGCCCGGGGTCCCAGCACTGCCTGCAGCCTTCCTGCCCAGCCCTGCTCCTGCCTGCCTGCCCTCGGCTGCTGCTGCCACCTTCCTTGCACTCCCCGGGCCTCTCCGAGCAGCCAGTTGTGTCTCCCATCGCCCAAGCTCTGCCTCTCCAGCTGGCTTCTGCTCTCCTGGACTCCCAGTTACCCCTCCCTCACCAATTAGTCACATCCTTCTTCCACGGTGCTTTCCACCACAAACCCAGGCTTTTTTCCCTCTGGCTCAGCCCCAATCCATTTGGGCAGCCAGTATCCTTCTCTCCTCCAGCGTCGAGCCTCAGCCTTCCTCGTTCCTCTCTGTCTCCTTCTTCTGGCCTTTGAGTCATCTCCGCTCCAGCACAGAGAAGCGGCTGAGCCCTGAACACCCGTGAAAGACAAATCTGCCTTGGCTGGGTGTCGCGGAGGCTGTGAGTCATGCCGAGGGGACAGCACCCTCCCAGTTGCCGGAACAGCTTGAGCAAGACCAGAGAAAGGGAAATTCTTGGAAACTGCACGGAGAAAATAGAAGTCTCCACCCAACAAGAACAAACTGCATTTTTTTTTCCCCCCAGAAGTTTAAAAACCGGCAAAATCTGGGCAGATTTTAACAGGGCAGAAAAAGTGCAACTCAGAAGCAGGAATCAGCCATTGTGTCAGAAAACAGTAGCACCGGACTTGCCTGTTCTGCAATCAGAGTTTTTAACACTGGTAAAACAACAGATCTCTCCAAGTCTTGCTCCCTGAAATGATAGAAACGTTTGGGCAGCAACACTCAAACCAGACAGCCCCGGTAACAAATACAGCCCGAAGCAAAAACCCAGCATAGAATGTCTTTTAACTGAATGGGCACACTTCTAGAAGAAACTGAAAAATAGGATATATTGGACTGCCAACCTCACCTTCCATATAAAACCATTCTCATAATGTTGGTTACTACGGATTACCAGAGGCATTCCAGTTTGATATCGAGTGGGTTAGCTGGTTCAATACCACATTCTCAATGTTTATACAAATGCTGGATACCCACATAATAAAGTTTTGCTGTTAATTTTTTATAACTGATTCTTTGATACCAATGCTGTAACATAGCCTAAAGCAATTGAAATGATTGACTAGCAAAATGTGCTAATAACTTTGATTAGCTTCATTTATTTGCATATAATTATTTGCTAATTTCTCTGCAGTAATTAGGACTGTGGCACATTGCTGACATGACTTTTTTAAACAAGAATGCTTTTAGTAATAGTCAAACCTGTTTTGTGATTTCCAACTGATGTTTTCCATAAAGACAAATCAGCTTCAGGAAAGATATTTCTGAAATAAATACGTACTTCTAGATTTTAAGCAATCATTACAGAGAGGTTTTGCTATGAATGGAGATATTCAAAGTCCAGAAGACATTTCTCTTGAGGCTACAGCTTAGTCAAGACAGATCACTGTTGCCAGTCAGGTAGGAGTTGTTGCCCGGGAAATATGGAAATGACCCAAAGTTCTGCACTCAAACCCCCAAATGGGTTGGCAGAAAATACTGGCAGAAAATAATGCATTCCTGTAGTACCCTAATAAATGTATTGCAATTTGCCACTCCACCTGTGGCATTTAAGTAAATTTACTGTAGTTAGTAAATTACTTACTAATTACACATACTGCATTTTGGTCAGCAATTCGCCCTACCAAATCTTTGGTCTTTTTTGGGGGCGACTTACGATCGTGTTACTCTTGTAAAAGTATTTAAATGCTGATTTTTCTTTCACCATTTTAAATCTCATATATACCGTGCATTACTGGGTACTAGCCACTGAAATATTTTTTACAGAGCTAGTCTGGATATTAGTGTCTTTTCTTACCTCTCATTAATATCAGGTTAGCATACAATTCAGAATCTGGTTTTGTGCATATGTCCCTGCAAGACAGAAGAATAAAAGTCAAAGACAAAAAACCTGTATTCTGAAAATCATGACTGGACAAATGTAAACTTTCCTGAGTGCTTTGCCAGCCACTTAACAATTTTAAATAGAAGAGAGTGAACAGGTGAAGAAAGCAATCAAAGTCTGCATTAATGCTGCTGCCTAAACAGTTTAGCTGTCTTTGCTCCATTTCTTCCACGGCTATTGCTGACTGTGACTACAGATAAGTTGAACAAGGATGGAGGTCACCAAAACAAGAAATGCCTTAATAATTAAGGGCTCAACATGTTTCACAAATGCACCTTCTTTTGTGTCTGCTGCCAAACACCTGTGGATCTGTGATATCTTGTAAAAATAAATTAAGAAACCTGAAAGGCTCTACTCGTAATCTAAATGTGGAACTGGAGATGCAGAATGAGGATGAAACTACTAATTACTCCCCCCAAGCTCATACTTGCAGCATAATCAGATCTGTCTACCGGGCCAATCTGCACTTAATCAATTGAAGTGTGATCTAACCTTGCACTTCATGATAATGTGAAGCTAGAACTAAAAAAAGCCCTGTCATTGTTATGAGCATACTTTCAAGGCACAGAATTAGCAGGCTTCACTCCCCAAAATGTGCCCTTCAACATTTAATTAACTGTAGTACGCTGCAAACGTTTGTGAAGGTCTGTGCGTAGCGAACAGCTGAGCCTGCCAACGCCAGCCAGCCCTTCCTCTGCTGAGAATGGTCTGCTTTTGTGATACCTTGTTCCAGCACACTTCTCTGGTGGTAAAATGTTAAGTACTCTGCTTGTTTTAATGCAAATGATGACTTGTTAAGTAAGGGAGCGAAGCATTTCACATTTTCCACATTGCCATACCTTAAAGCCTGAAGAAAAGGCTAATTGTGGAAGAAAAAAGATTTTTTTTTTCTTTTGTAACAGAGACTATTCTGATAGCTGAAAACCTACGTATAATATCAGCAGCCACTTAAATGCTGTGTTTGGACAGATAGCAAAATTTTGTTGGATATGTGTTTAAATCTCAGGGGAGCTTCTCTGCCTGTCACATCAGTAGCTGGCAGTTTGAGAGGCAGGCTTTTCCTCAAAGATTCACTTGTCCTTTAATTGTGGGGAGGTGAAATAACATCTGTCTGGGGGGTTTTTTGACTTCTACTTCCAGATGAAACAGGGAAATACAAGGACATGAAAAAGAGAGAAAGATTGCAGCTTTCTGAATCTGTAACGCTTTGGTTAGGAAACTGAGTGAAGATTCTGTGTCAGCTCTTGTTTATTCAGATGTGCTTACGCTGCCCTCACAACCGGTATTCCTACGCCATGCCCATTTCCATGTTCCTTTCCAATCAGCATTTGAAATAGTAGAAATACTGGCAGAAAACACTTAGCTTTTGTTTGCCATTTCATTTTTAAAATTGTTTAACTCCCAAACTTTGATTTGGAAATGCTAAATCAAAGAAAAATTGTTTTTGTAACATTGCTCTGTTTTGAAATTTCCAAAACAAAGTTTAAGGATCATTCTCTCCCTGAAGAGGCTGATAAGGTGGCGTTTTGTTTAAAGACTGAAAGAGAGATCAGACTATCTGTTCACTGGGGCTGCAGGAGGTTGCCTGTGTATGGAAGGTCTCCTGTCCTGATGCTCGCAAGCCCCCATCACTCAAGACAGCTGTGGTGTCACCAGCTTGCTTCCCTCTGCTGGGTGCCTGACTTTTCTCCACTTTGGCTCTGGAGGCCATCCACTGTGGACATGGCTGTTGTCTTGACAAACTACGGAGAATAACTTACTTGCATGTTATTTGCATTTCATCACTCTTAGGGAGTCTTTAATGCATGTTTGTGTTGATTTGTAATATTGCATCTTCGGTTATACACCTTGGGTTCTGCAGGGAGAAGGGAGGAGTTAATCCAGCAGTGTCACGGCGGAGAAATGAGGGCTCTGGCAGGAGGAGCAGCTCGGATGGAACCGGCTGTGCCATGTGGAAGGCAAAGCGCGTTGGATGAGTTCTCACCCGCTGTTCAGGGTGGGCAATCCCTTGCACCTGTGCAACGCCAGGGCACAAGCCCCTGGTCCCCTGCTGTACCGTGTCCTGCTCCGCACGAGTGTACGTTCCTGCGTAAAATGCAAGAGGGAACATTGGGCCTAATGTCTGTGTTTCTGCTGCAAACAAAATCTGTCAAGTGGTAAAGATAAAGTGCTGTGCTGAAAAACCTTCACATTTTCTGCATCTGTTTATTGTGAAGTCTGTCACGTAAAGAAAGGAAGGCCAACTTTATGCCACTGCAGAAATGAGCAAACTACATGTTTCTGCTTTCTAAGTCCAACACAGCCTGTGCTTTCAGAAAAATATTCTACCAGTAAGCAAAATGTGAACACAAAAATGTGATGACTTTTCGCACTATTTTGTCCTATCACCTTCTGCCAATCTCCAGACAAGTGAAACAATCTTTGTAATTTTAAAAAAGAATACAATTCCCTGTATGCTTCCTTTCATTGAACAGGAGGGTATTAGAGGAGGTCAGCTGTCTCCTTGACTTTTTGTCAGCAAAATAAGAACATCAGAATTATGAAAATGTCCAAACTCAATCAAGTGTTCATTAGCATTCTGGGGAGTCACTTCAATTAAAGAAAACTCATATTTTGTCTGCCTCACTAGAGAAACGCAGGCTAAAATTGGAATGTAAATGTGGCTATATTTTATAATAATTTAATGTGACAATCTTCCTATTTGCAAATGGCCCAGCAAAGGGTCACAGTTTAACATCAATTCATAGAGTAAAATGCAAGTTCAAAAACATGTCAGAACAATTTGCAGGATGTTTTTCAATTATCTGGCAAAGGACACATGGAGATTTCTTATATCATTTTATGTTTCTCTGACACTTTATGTGCTGCCAGTTCTGAACCACTAGTTGTTTGAATTCTTAAATTCCTGTTTGGGAAGTTTGCTAAAATGCTAGCAAGAAGCTCTAGCAAAGTTTCCCTTCCTTTCCAAACCACTCCAGGTGGGCTGTCTTTTCCCACTGATGGGATAAATGGGCTGAGCATTTTCAGCTGCATCTCGGATAAAACTAACCAAAATCAAGCCCTTAAGGCTCTGATTTTCAGAGTGCTTAACACTGATGATGGTAGCTAAAGGTGATTGAAGCTGCTGGGGCACTGTATCCCTGAAAACTTGAAACAATGCTGTCTTTATGATGAGGATGGTGCTTGGATTGTCAAACCTGCCCAGAGAAGTGAGGTAGGATGACGTGGCACATACTGCTTAGAGTAGCTCTGTGCTTTAAATTCTGTCTGGAATCTGGCTGATCATGCTTTAACGTGCTGTGCACCTCTCCTAAGCAGTTAGGGCTAAGAGGGTGCTCTAGATATCCAGGAAATAGACACAGAGGCTCTGCCCACCCTGAGGAGTCTCCCGGGGGAGGTCTGGCGGTGGGGAGGTGCCCTCTGCCCCTGCAGGAACAGATGGGGCAGCGGCCGCGTTGCTGGTTCCCTCCTTGGCTGGGGATGGGGCTGTGTGTGTGCGCGTGTGCGTGCCGGGCGCCTGTGCGTGCAGGGGTCCCGATCCTGTGACCCTGGATGCCTTCCAGGGTCAGCGGAGAGCAGTGCCTGCTCCATCACACGCCATGCAGGAAGCCACAGAAGCAAAGCCAGGGACATTTTGTAACTCTTAATTTCTTCTGTGGGAAGATATTGGGAAGTAAGTAGTAGTGCTATTCCTGGTACTCCTGAGGTCTGTCTTTTTTTTTTTTTTTGGGGGGGGGGGGGTGTCTTTAAACCCTTGTAGGTTACCCTGTCTTTATCAACCCCCAGGACAACATGTATGGAGTTCTTTGCCAAGTTCCAGTGTAGCCTGGTCTATTTAACAGCAAGATCTTGAAACTATTTTTCAAAGAGCTGAAAACTGTTTTCTGCAGCTGAATGTGACAGAGACTGGTGGCCAAATGTATCTCAGTCGTGCCTGTTAGTGTGAGACCCCTACAAAATGTCAGGCTTGTCCTCAGGTTTGCTGTACCTCTGCCATTGATGTGCCCGTTCGCAAACACCTTGATTGTTTCTCCCAGCTAGGGCTCCAGCAAAGGACCAGGACTCACTGGCATCAATGCCACCAAATAGTGCCACCCAGTATTACTAAAGTTGGTGGAAGTAAAGCAAGGTTCAAACACTGAGCTCCATAGCTGGCAGTCTGTGGTTACTACAAAGTGACAAACCAAGACTTAGACTGCCATCTCGGTATTTGTTGTAGTTAAAACTGAGGAGTATTGTGACTGAGATGAACTGCATTTGCACCTAAATTGGTATGTCAGGGCCACACAATTGGCCATCTTCAGTTGCCATGAAGACGACCATGCCATGGTTAGACCTCCTGTTGAAGCACTGCTCCTGTGTCAATTTGTTGGTAACTTGCATTCACTTATTTGTAGCTTTCAAATGTGAAACTTTTGAAACCTAAAGTGCCACTGACAAAATATAATCACTTTCATAGTCTGGTGGGGCTCTGTGCTCATTGTCTTTCAGTGTGTCCCATACCAAATAGGTTTACTTTACTAGAACAAAAAATAAAAGTACTTCATTAGCCCTCAAACTTAGAAGCTGGAGTGTATTGATTAAGCACATGAGAAAGTCTAAGCCTGTACAGCCAAAATATTCATTCGATCCATTATCTTCTGTCTGATAGCAACCAACTGTTGATGCACTGGGAGGAGTACAAAGCCAGGGCAGCTGTAAAACTCTTCCCCAACATAATGTCTCAGCTTTTAGTGACCTGTGGTTGCTGGGCTATACGTTTTGTCCTCATATTTAAAAGACCTGGATGGATTTTTTTCTTACCCTGATTTGACTAGTCACTTTCAGAAGTCAAGGAAACTCTGTGAAAGACTATGGAAAGACATTTCACAGTTGACTGTGTGTTTTATTTCTTCTGTTTGTTTTGAATTTGCCAGCTTCCTTTGATACTTCCTGGTTCTTGCATTAGAAAACACAATGAACGCGAGATCCGTATTTATGTTCCCTATACACTTGTGGTTTCATAGACCTTTTTTATAGCCTTGTGTAGTCATCTCTTTTTCAGACTGAAAAAGCCTAATCTGTCTAATGATTTGTGATGCAGAAGCCATTTGATACCTTTGTTGCCCTGATACTCCATCTCTGAACGCTTTTTTCAGACCTGCTATATACTTTGGAGACGGATGGACCAGAACTGCCCACAGTATTCCAGGTGTGGGTGCCCCACATCTGTGCAGTGTGGAATGATGTTCTATCCCTTCTTCTCTTTTCCTTTCCTAATAACTCCTAACATTTGATCTGCTTTTTTATTACTCCTGAGTATTGAGCTGACACTTTCATAGACTGTCTATTATATTTCCGAGATATTATTCCTGAATGATTTAATTCAAAGACTGTCACTGTGTATGTAAAGTTAACATTGTTTTTCTCATGCACACTACTTTACATCTATCTACTTCGAATTTCATCTGCCACTTAATCATCCAGTCAGTCTGCATCCTGAAGTTTTGTTGTGGGTGGTTTTTTTTTTTTTTAATGATTACACTGAATAAATTCTTATCAACAGAAAACATTGCCATCTTACTATTCATCTCCTTTTCCAGGTAATTTGGAAGTGTGTTGAACAGGGCAGACCTATCACACACCCCAGTAAGACTCTACCGGTGCCTTCCCTGCATTGAGAAAATTGGTTGTTTATTCCTACCCCTCATTTCCTAAATGTTAACTCTTTATTTATCCCTGAAAGGAGTGCCTTTCCTATCTTGTGTCAGCACGGGTTTTTGAAGAGCTTTTGGTGAAGGATGCTGTCAAATACTTTTCAGGAATCCCAGGAGATTAAATCCCAATTATTATGTGCAGGATGGGGTGGGAATTGCTCTGTCTCTTCTTGTACAGGAACTAGGGGACACTGAAGGACGCTACTAGAAGGCATACTTAGAACAAAAAAGCAAGATGATTCTTCACGCAATGTGTAGTTAAGTTTCAAAATTCATTGCCACACATAATGTGGATAGTATTTGTGGATTCAAGGGACAGACTGGGCCAGTTCACAGATGACAAATCCATTGAAGGTTACTAAATGCACAGAAATAAAGGCTGCCTAAGGAATTCGTGAAAGTCAAAATGATTGGAAGCCCTAAAAGTACTTATCAGGAGCATCATGTACATCTGCCCTGGTCATCTTCTCTTTCCTAGGCATTCACTTTTGGAGACAAGATTCTGGGCACTTAACAAACCCAGCACAGCCATTCTTTTGCTTTTTTTGTGCCCATGTTCTTAACTGAGTCTCTTCTTGGATGCCTTCAAAGAACTCTGCCTGGTTTGCAAGGTGTGACTCTCCTTTTTGAAAGCTGCTTCTCCAGGGTACTACACCTTCCCAATAGCTGCTGATTTAGTTCCTACCAATTCTCCCGATACAGTTGTCAAACTAATAGGTGCTACAGCTCCTAGATGGTAGCTCTCCAGATACACCTTGCAACTGTTAAAAATTTGTCATCACGTTTGCTATCCTCCATTCCTGCAGTGCAGTGGCAGCTCTAAATGCCTTGCAGCTTCCTTTAGTAGGTCAGCTTTTAAATCATCTGGGCCTGACAATTTGTTACCTTAATTTTGACAATTTCTTCTATAGATTCTTCTAATGAACTCACTCCGAGATAGTTCCTCTGACATATCCCCTCTGATGTATGAAGACAGGTTCCAGCCCAGAAATTTCTGTAAACTCCTTCAAGGCTGCAAAAAATCATTTAATTTTCCTCCTCTGCTTTATCTTCTCTGAGAGCTGCTTTTGTACTTTGATCAATTAATGGGCCTACAAACTCTATAGCTTCCTGCTCCTGATGTGTTTGAAGAAATGATTAATTATGAGGTTTTTACACCTTCTGAGAACTGTTCTTCAAACTCTTTTTTTTACTGGCCTGAAACCAAGAACAAGGGAACTTTGCTGAAGGCATTCATTTTGATCTTTTTTTTTTTTGTATTTGTACTTCAGTAAAGAAAGGAGAATTCTTATTGATTTTCATAATCATGCACATATACGAATTTGCAACTGAATATACTTTTACACCAGATTTGTTACTCTCTTGGCCCTACATACATATTTATTACAGCAGTTACATACCGTAACCTGCTTTTTTCTGTAACAACATTTTTACTTTTTTCTTTACCGCGTTAGTAAATGCTGAATAACTAGATACCTTTTTCCTTGTGATTGTGCCAAGTTGCTTCTGGATGGAAAGTGGATTTCAATTTAAAATGCACAAATGTAGTATTTTAGTGTTCTCTTTCTTTAGCTAAATAAAACTATTTGGATGCCTTTCCATTCATCTGCTTGTGCCTGGCTGATTTGCAGCTCACTTTATACTTATGCCAGTTCGTTGCTCCATTGTTCTTCCACAGCCCCTTTTTCACCCATATATTGGCTTCTGGCTGATATTTGCTGTTGAACCTTACGTACTTCTGGTTTGGTACTTGCCCGGTCCCTGTTCAATATGACTATTTGTGGTCATTATTATCTCCTTTGTTTGTTCACATATTTCGATGCTTGTAACTTTACCACTCTGCTCATCTTTTGATATAGAGGATATTGCTGAATTAAAAGAATTTCTTGGCTCTTGTCTTGTCTTAGGACCATGTTGTGGTTGGGCATTCTTCTATTCTGCCTGCTGACGGCAATAATCCTCTGTTGTTGTACAGCTTCATCTTTGTACCTGTTGGCAGAAAGTTTCTATGTTGCTTTCTACCTTACCTGAAATGTTCATATTCCCAGAAAATTTCCATGTTCAGACCTTTATTTCTGCTTCTTTCTTCTTGTTCACGATGTAAGTAAATTTCCCAGAATTTCCTGTTTGCTTTTGGTTATTCACAATTATTCAAATTTTGTCAAAGTTGGCGGTCTTGTTGAAACATGTTGTCTTCCCTGTTACTCCTGGCTTTGGAGGTTTATCTGTATGTGCACAGAAACTGGGAGGAGGGTTAAGTCAGTAGCAAAGTCATACGGGTCTTCATGTTTCAGTGAAAGAACTTCACATTTCAGTCCCAGGAACTTCACAGTGTCCTTTGCCTAGGGCTGTCTCGTGGGCCTGTCCATGGCCAGCCCAAAAGGCTGTGGCAATAACACACAAACGTGTTACTTTTCACTCCTGTTACACTCCTTTTTTTACTCCTGATTTTTTTTCTGGCTGACAGTATCTGCCTCCTCACTAAGATTATTACTCCTATCTAATTCTAACTACCTTTGAGGTCACTATATTCCATGAAGTGTCTCTTGAATTACTATTATTAGAGATATTGCGCACTTCTAGGATTCTTAATGGCATAAATTTTTGTTCAATATATGATTTTCCTTCTCTGAAACCTGCTTGTTCTTAGCTACTTGCCTGTGTCTGATTTCATTTGCCACAGTATCACCTGCATTAACATTTTCTGGCACTGACACTAATAATACTCTATTTCTTATCTTTCAGATTGTCATTCTTTTGGCAGTTTGACAGTAAAACCATCTTTGACATTAGCAGAAGTAAGGCATCTAGCCTGTTGGGCACTTCTAAAATTTTCACTGTAATTCTTTGGTTTTAGTTGCCTAAATGTATCTAAGACTTTGGCTCCTACATTTTTAGAATTAGTAAATTCCATCTCCTCCCATCTGGTTCTGTTTACTTCATTAGAAGGAGAAAACACTAAACCATTTTTTTTCTTTTTTTAAAAAAGCAAATAAATCTAGTGTAAATAATGAAGTACAATTTAAATACTTATCCATGTTTGTAATTAAACAATTGTGCATTTGCAATTAAAAAACCCCAAACAACTGTGTTGGAAAGTAAGCATGGATCTGAGTGTCAGAATGAGATTTCTAACTTTTTCATAGCCACTGGGATTCTGTTGAACTTCAAGGTTCTTGAGTCAAGATGATTCTAAAAAGAAATTTGGAGAAGTTTAGGAGTGTGCTTTGAAACGTGTGACAACAGACGCACTGAAGAAGGATTAAATACACTGCCTTTACTCTTTCCCTTCTACTGCCCTTAGGTGTGCTAAGCAGAGCTCGGGAGACCTGTGCTTCTATGAAATGACGGCGGGGCATACTGCCTGTACAACATCTCAAGCGTTGCTCTGTACGGCCTGAGAATCTCTGCTGATTGCCTCTTGGGGGTAAGCATGTTTGCTCCTTTGCCTTTGTAACTCTGGCTATGGAGGAGTATTTTTGCCTTGCTCAGCTGGTGAGCCTAGCAATGCTTATGCCTAGCTGTAAAAAAAAACCCACAACAAACAAAACCTGTTTGAAGGAACTAGCTTTAGTGCTTATTCATTGAGTGTTGATTCAAAAGCAAACCAAACTGGTATAAAACACAATCACCACCTCTGCGAGGCAGACAGAGTTTCAAGGTCAGTTGCTTGTCTGAAGCATCAGACGCACCACTGATCTCTGTCTCTCAAAGAGATGCAGCCCACTTTCATCCTGCCTTGTTGTCCAGCCTCTTTCTTGGTGCCCCTTTCCCCTTTGGAAATCTTTGGCCGGCTCCTGGAGTGCCAACGGTCAGAGCGGCTCGGTCTCAGCTGGGAGACGTCTCCTCCCGCCGAGCCCCTGCTCATCGTAATGCTTTCTGACAGGGGAAGCTGGCTGTGGCTCCCTCCAGACTTACCCATGCTGCTCTGCTCGTCTGCATAGAGTATCACATGCAGTCATTTTCAGATGATTAATGTTAGCTAATTCCTACAGCATGATCATTCTTGCACTGCGGATGAGCTTTCTTTTATTGCTTTGCTCTTCAGCGTGTGTGGGATGGCCCTGGAAGGACCAGGGTCCCATTAACCTGGGATCTGTACAGATCTTTAATGAGACACAGCTCCCTGCTACACGGTTTACAATCTACAAATGTCTTATGACATACGACGAAAACCAATCTACAGAATATAAGCAAAGGGATTTAATTGAATGTCATATCTGCAAAAGCCAAAGGGCAAAATCCTGGCGTCGCGGAGGTCACTGGGCAAGCTCCCGTTGGCTTCAGCAGTGCCAGGCTTTCACCAAGAGTCTTTGCAGCACAAGCATTTGTATTCTGCTCATGTTGACCTATTTCAGGTTGAAATTCCCTTTAGTAGCACTCGCTAAGCCCTAAACCTTAACATGTTTAGCCAATGCAAGCTGACAAGGGCATGGCATCATTAGCCAAGTTTCACATCCCACTGACCTTGCCATCATGACTTAATCCGCCAGGGTCTGTCATCCCTAATGGTTTGATTTGACAGTGCTTTACTGCACTGGTTGTGTATTCACCTGCTACTGCCTGTTAAAGAAACACGGATATGCAGAAGCTGCTGTATGTCTCCTATAACATGTGAATTATAACAAAGTTTAATAATACTTCAGGTAGTTTGCTGGGCTAGCGCTGCTTTGCCTTGTTTTCTGATATCTGAGTTATGGATTTTTAAAGCCTGATATTGTGTGAATTGTGGCACACTGAAATGACCAGGTTTTGAGAAAACTTGGTATTTCTACTGAGAGGGTGCTTTATTATATTTTGCACATCTATCATGTTTGTCTTTCAAAATTTCACACCGTTTTATAGGCATCATTACCCTGATATTTAATTTAGAGAGAGAGAAACAGCACTTCACACTGGCAGGTCTGACCAGAAACGATTGCCTTCACCGGTTCAGCCTCTCTGTGCCAGGAGAAGGAACGCTGAGTGCCGTATCTCCAGTAGAGAGCTGAAGTATTGCAGGACTGTTCTGCAGACCAAGCACCCAAGCAGCTCACCTGCCACTAGGAAAAACAGGGGCAAGTACCATAAATTCCAAAGCATCATGTGTCCTCTTCTCTACATCCTGTAAAAAAACCAAACCAAACAACCTAAAAAAGAGAAGGATCAACACCACCTAAGCTAAATGATTTGGGCAGCTGGGGGAAAAGAGGAAGCATATGTACCTGTACCTCAGGTACTCCTATTTGAAACATCTTTGCACGTTCCCAAGGTATCTCCTCTAGTCCTAGCCAACAAGCTGCATCATGGGAAGGAGAGCGAGCGTTTTACTGCCTAAAGGAAGAACTAAGCTTTACAGCTATTTTGCTGAACTCCTTAAATTGCTTTCATTAAGAATTTGTCTATGTGGAGGAGTTATTGCAGAATAAATTTAGGGGGTGAATTTAAGGTGCAACAGCCAGTCTGTACTCCTTCCCAGCGTGGATTAAGCTAAACACACAGAGATGCCTTCACTGTGGATTAAGAATGTCTGCCTGAAGAGTTAGTATGCAATAACTATCCCAGGCTATTTCCCCAGGTAGACAAGCCTAAACATCTGATAAATAGGCCTATTACCTTTTCTCTTAACCAATTAAGTACTTATTTTAGAAGGATAAAATGAATTATCACGTAACTATTTCACCGCAATATGTCTTACTTAGTACATTAACGTCAGAAGAGGCAAACTATTGTCCACCGATTGGAAAGAAAGGTATTAGTGTTTTGCATGTGCAAGCTTAGAGATGTCTCTTGACCTTATTATATTTTGGGTGAAGATTATGATGCATTGTTGTTTTCGCAACACTTCACATTTATTTCACAAAATAAATCACATAATGGACTGTCATAATAGCCCCAGTAGCATGACAGGAAAAAAGAATTGGTAGAGCTACACTTCAGTGCACAGTGAAATAGCTAACAATTTGTTAAATATCCCATGAGTGGATTAAATAGGCATATGATCAGTTATGTGGCTGCCAAGCCACAGCAGGAACCAATTAGAATTCACCAAAAATAATTTAGATGAAAACTGATGAAGCTATCAAAACGTAATTAAATTTATGGAAAAAAGCAAACATCTTGTTGACAGATTATATAACCAACAAGTTTTTCTGTAAACAGTTACAAAGGATGGCCACCGAAAGCAGAGCTGCGTTATTTGATCTTGTTTGGAGGGCGTCGGGGTTTTAACATCGAATATTCTTCCTGTATCAGTTTCAGGTAAATCGGTCCCATAGAAGGGAGTTAGTCAGTTTTACATGAAGTAGCATGAAGTCATCCAGCAAATTGCAGCTATTGCTAATTATTTCACGGCCTGTCTTACGTGAAACATGTAAGAGTCTGGGAGGGGGGATCTGAATGGAGAAGAAAGATGCTGTAGACGGGGAGCTCTTTTAGGGATCTGCTTTTATATCATGAACTAGAAAAGCTGGGAAATACAATTGTTAGAGCTAGAGCTCTTTAATCTTGAGGCATATTCTATGGCATAATTCTGGGGCGGGGGGTTGTTTTTATTGAAATGCTGGGTATTAAGCCAGCAAATGGTGAAAGCCTATGTGAGAACAAGCACTGAGATATCAGTAACAAAACCCAGGAGGCAGAAAGGCAAGATGCCTCTAAGTCAGAGTTTTCAGGTGCAGTGACTAGATATGCTATCTTCAGAACAAAAAGACATGGACTTGCACGGTTATGCTCATTGAAACCCTGCAAAGAATTTGCCGGAAACAGGGCTGTTGATCATCTTACTCCAGCAATGTCAGGATAGATATTTCTAAAATGTACCTTACACTCCAGTTGTTTCTCAGATTCCTGGACTGTTCATCCTCCCATGAAACTGTTGTACATCGTGAACTATAACCTGAGTTTTCTTTTAACAGAAATTCAGTTTTCCCAGTGCACCAATGCTTTTGTGCCGTATGTGTTTTGTATGACTAACCAATACAACAAAGATACAGCTGAATGTTACTTAAGACGTGGATTTCCCCCCCCATGCTATTCAGAACTGAAGCTCTTGGCTACCAACAGAAGAAAGGTGATATGTGCTTCTCCTCTATGCCTGTGCTTCTTTTTGGTGGCCACCTGAGAAAGTGCTAGGACAATGTCTGATTCATCTCTCTTGAAACTGGGAATTTAGCAATGACTTTCCTTTTCCCTTTTCACCAAATTGAAGACAAGCGAAAGATCAAATCCTTTAAATATAGGTAATAACATTCTTCCAGCCCAAAGAGTCTGAATATTTACAGACTAGGTATCTAAAAAAATCAAAATACAGAAGAGTATATGTTCTGTCCTCATGGCATGAACGTTAACATTAGCCAGATTCTTGCATTACATAAAGATGTCTGAATTACCTTGTATAAAATATTCTTACAGTCTAAGGAGACATTTTAAAATGAGCCTGTCTTAATGCATAGATCCATAAGAAGAAGATGTGTTTACTTTCTCTGTGAAAGGGAGCAGTCAAACATGCCTCATTTTCTGATTTTTCTCTCTCCTAACATTATTCTTTGAAATGAGGCAAAAATAGAATTGGACTGTAAGATCTGGAGTAATTTATGTTCTTGAATTAATTTTAATTAAACTAAAGATAACCTAAAACAGTAAAAAAAAAAAGGCAAATTAAAAAAAAAAAAAAGAAAACTGCAAACAAGAATGAGGATGGCTTATTCAATCAACTGTTCTGTTTCCCCAAAGTAAGAGATACCTTCCCAATAAGAGCGCTGGGCTGTGTGAAGAGATCTCGGCATTAACCAGAGCAGTTTCCCTGAGACCGGTGGCTGTAGGTGAGGGTGAGAGGGTGCATTTGCTGCTGCCGCATATATCTGGGGTTTTGGGTTTTGTGTTTGGGGTTTTTTTTGAGGGTGCGGGGGGAGGACGGGACACAAGAAGCAGGAGAAGCAGCTCACAGGGCCCTGAGAAGGCACCAAAAGAGACGTTGTGGCTCTGGGTGCAGTACCTGCTGTTGGCAGTTTCTGTGGTGCTCTGGGGGGAGGAGAAGACTTTGGGCATGCCTATCCCGGGCAGCACGGTATGTATCAGCATGGTGGGCTGCAAAAATGATGTACCAGGCCATACAGATAGATGATGTCCAGTGCAAGTTGTCACTGTGCCTAAGTAGCTGTGCGTGAGCTTCCTGTGGAAACGACCCAGCAGAGAAGCTGTGAAGGTGTTAACGCTTTTCAGCACTTAACAACACATCACCTCAGAGCTAATACCACAAAGGAGGACTGCTACCATTTTTCTCCTTGTTCGGAGCAGTCCCAAGCCATAAATAAGCACCTTACACTGCTGTGATGTGCTGCAATAACCGCTTCAAGGACCAGGACAAATTGGCTTTTGCTTAGGACATGACAAAATGCAGGAGCACAATCCCTCACTAGTAGTTTCCCACTGCTTGTTTTTTTTAGGAGGGCTGGATAACCAAGTCTAACAGGAGCTTCAGAGATCCTCTGAGAACGGGGCTGTTTGCTTCTGCACCTGAGTCCCCAAGGTCCTCTTGAACAATCATAAAGTCTGTCCAACTCTGCCCAGGCGTAGCGGGCAGCCTACTTCTCTGTAACGAGGAATTAAAGATTTGATGTGATTACTTTACAGCTCAAAACTAATTGCTAAAAACCTGTATTCCTTGATGTATTTTGAATTTCTGGATATATGAAACAGAAATTTCAGACATTTTCATTATCACAACTCAACTAGACCTTAAAATATTTTTTTTCTCATAAATATGAACTTCTAGGACACCACTAGAAATATGTCCTTTCCAAATCCAAGGGTTCAATTCCAAGCTTTGCTCCTAAAGAGTGTGGCTTAGGAGGAATGTAAGAAAACTGCTTTAGACCCCTTTGAAACATACATCATCTTTTCCTTCTGGGGCTGGTGCAGGGAGGTGAATAAGGGCTAAGGCAGCAACTGCAACATGCTCATGTCTTGCAGATTTTGTGCTGCCAATGTGTCTCACATTTATCTCTGGCCAAAATTTTTGATAGTCCTTGAAGACTTTGCAATTTACCTTGTTAACATATCCCTCCTATTTTTTAGTATAAGCAGAGTGGATCTCAAAGCAACATCACTGCATGCTAATAATATTCAGCAGTTGCTTATTAAAAAAATGTATAGCTTTGTTATCTATTTGCAAAAGTAAGCACGAACAGCTTGGTATGCACGAGTCTTAATGTAGAAAATTTCAAAAAGTCTCCTTGATAGAGGCACTACATAGTAAGGTATAAGAATGTATTACAGGGCATCTTTAAACGAGATTGAAATTGTTCATTTTTAAAAATCACTGGATATACTCCTGATAGGGAGCTTGAGTCATGCCCAATAACATCAGTAAAACTATAGTCATTGCCTTCATTGGAAGTACGCTCAAACTAATTATTTGCCGCTTGTTTTACATCTGCAATTCATTTTGGACTTAATTTTCAGAGGTATTAAGCATACTCCTATAACCCATTGATTTCAAATAATGTTTGGGTGTCTGGCACTTCAAAAAATGAGGCTTTGTTATCTACAAATTCAGTCAAATTGATAATCCACATTGGAAATAATAGACTAAGCTAACAGAATCTGCAAATAAATTGGAAACACTGAATTAGTGTGTCTCCTGACGGTTGTGCCTGATGGAGAGGTGCCTTATCTAACCAGCCCGATCCATTTCTTCACCTTCTCTGATGACAGGCTGCAAGGTGTAGGCTGCTCTGCACAGCAGCAGCCTTCTGCTAAGGCACTTTATGTCGCTCAAATATATTCAGTGCTTGAAACTAGCCTATTATTAATAAACACTGGCACATCTCAAGGGTGGTATTCATCTTAGCACTATGCTTGTATAAATCTTTTTACTCTCTGTGATACATTCTCAAGATATTAACATTTTTATACGGCTAGAAAGAGAAGAAAATCCCTGAATTTCACTTCATGAACTCAAATCCAAAACTGGCCAGTGCAGAAACTGTATAAAATTGGATAATCTGATTACAGAAAGAGCCGGATGGGTAATGGAGTTGGCAAAGACATTCAGCTTTTACATAATTGGCTCAAATACATTCCAAATCAGTAGGGTCAGTGAGGCTTTACTGCCTGAAAGTTGCTTTGCAAAACCTGTGAAATAAACTGCTCATCTGTCATGTTAGGCACATCACCCACCATAGGAAAAATACCAACAGGCATAGTGTTGGCTGGTACCATAGAAAAATTGTCAGGATTTAAACCAGAGGCAGTCAAGTAACAAATGGGGTTTCAGGTACTTACAGGAGCCTAGAAGATCTAGTTTCAAATGATGATTGGCCTCACTGCCCTAACTGAATGACCAACATTTGGACACCTGTATAGACAGCAATAACTACATGTTTTGTTGATTTATACCAAAACTAAAATCATATTTCAGCAAAAACTTGTGCATCTTTAATGACCTCTAGGTTGGAGCAAATATCCCTTATTTTTCATGTCATAGACTCCAGTTCCATTTCCAACATCTCCAAATATTGCTGAATATTCTCCTAAAATGAACTTTGGCTAAACAATTTCTATAAGAGCTTTAAATTCCATATTTTAAAATACGTATGAATCTATTGGTATAACAAAATGGAGAAACAAGATGAAGGCTTAATAAGGAAAGCTGAAAAGACATGAAGTTTAGAGTAAAGCCATATTTATTTTTCCTGGTTGTTCTCGTATATTAAGCCACAGAACAGAAAAAAGCCAAGCCCATGCTATATTAATAAAAGTTAAACAGACAAGTTACCAAGTAAGGACAGAGAATAAGTGAGCAAAAGGGACAGAAATTGGCAAAATATAACAACTTGTGTCTCCAAGTTAAAATGAAAGCAAAGCTTTCACAGGTGTATAATTTCCCAAAATATTCTACAAGTGTAAAGAATTTGTCATTTTCTGTGCTTAATGTTGGGACAAAAGTGACTTAAAAATGGGGTTTGATTTTCTGAGGTAAGTGCAGTAGAGATGTACAACTTCTCAATTTCTTATTGTTGTTTTGCTCCTATTGTACAGAGAAAGGAAGCAAAATCCTTTGAATATTGAATATGCAGTTATAGGTCTCCCTGCAGGCCGTTTGGCATCCTTGCGGCTGCGAGGTAATCGCATGCCAGACCCAGGTAAGCCTGGCTGAAACAGTCTGCGCAGCAGGGAAGACTCGGATGTCAGGACTTCTCCGTTTGAGCGCTCGTAAGCTACAGGATCATTTGTCCTCTTGCTTGTGCTGTTTCTGTCCCATACACAGGGATGGAGAAAGTTCAGGCTGGATTTCACTTTGTTGCGTGTCCCATAGAGTAAGAAATAACCTTCCTGGACCCACTGCTCCCCAACAACACAAGGATGAGCCAGGGCTTTAGTTTCCACCAAAATCTGTGATGATGGTAATGAAAAACGGAAGGTATCCCATTGCCTGTAGCAATTACGGCTTTGGTATTGAAGCTTTTACACCAGTGATATCTACTAGGCACAGATCATTTTAATAGCAGTTATCACCTATGTGTAGCCATTACTTTCCTGTTTCTTACCTGCCTCATACCTTTAACAAAAGCTGTCTGTATTTAGAAAAGTTCCCGCTGAGAAAGTCCTGCTTAGCCATGACATGAGTAATGACCTACGGACCTGAGTCTGGAGGGATTCTGTGCTTGGGACAAATGTTTGCCTTATTGGCAGTTCTCCTCAGACTAGGTAGCGGATAAGCAATGGGGTTTGGACAGATTGGTTTTTTGGGGTTTTCTGTAAGAACATCACCTCCTGTTGTGTTATGTTTTTTCTTCCTTTCAATAGTAGAATAAATATTTTTAGGGGAAAAGTCACTGTGACAGCATTCAAGTAATTTAGCAGGTTCCAAAATTCTGAAGAAATACAGTATTTGCATGATTTTTAGTAGTCCCATAAGAATCTTTCACTGAATTTGCAATGCATGGTATAGCAACGTATATCAGTCTGTGTCTGGAGAGGATTTTAAATAGCAGTGTGCTACCATAGACAACAGCAAGGTGAGCTTGCAATCAAAACAGCGGGACAGTGTAGTGAATATCATCCTTTGCAAGACACTCCATAAGCCAACAGAACATAAACAAGTAGACAAATATATGTTTCTCTCCTTTGTATTAAGCTAGGCAGTACCCCTTGGAAGGCCCTGCAGCAAAGGATGATTGATGCACGTAACAGTGAATTTCATCCTGCACCTGGAGGACAGGAGCAATTGCTGTGCCTTTGCTCTTCATCTTACGCGTACTCTTTGCTTCATGCTTTTCAAGTCCTTGAGCATAATCAAAATAGCGCAGGCTGTCTGTAATCTTGAAGTAAAGGAGACAATTTAGAAAACACTTTCACATATCCTTCCCTCCCTGATTTTTCTATTTGGCCTCAGATTAGTTTGTTTTCTTCTTTAGGTGGCCTTTCTTCAGGTGGCCAACATGTTGGCATCTAAAAACAAAGACTATACAGCTAAAGCCAGCCCCTGCAACAGGTATATGAAAGACAACACCACATTCTCAAACTGAGAAGGGTGCTTGACTGGATGGCATAATTTAAAAAAAGTCTAATTTGCCTGCAATAAAATATTAATTCAATATTTTGCATTAGCTGTTCTTATGTCCTTGTGTGCAGCATTCTTTCATACAATTCTGGTATATTTGAATAACGCTACAGACCTAAGAGGAAAAACATGCTTCTAAAACCTTCTTGCTAATGGAATACTGAAATTACAAGTCAGTCATCTTAAAACCACTGAGTTACAGCACTTTCCTGTTTACTAAAAACACTGTTTACTTTTTTCAAATGGCTTTATCTTCCTCTTAGATTTTCCATCTTAGCCCGCTCTCCTGCAGAACTAAATAAATAAATACACTGATCTGGTGTGGCCAAAGCCTGGGTCTGCATTAGCTGCTCTGGGATGCCTGCACAACATTTCAATAGTACCAGCACTTGGGTACATCATCATGATTTCATTGGGGTTGAGATCATCGTTGCTTAAAGGATACCTATCTAGGTCACAGCATTATTTATTTATCCATAGCAATTGTTGTATTGCAAAACAAATAAGGTGAGGCTTAAAAGACAGAAAAAAGCAGCTTGTGTGTCAGCAGAGTTTGCCTTGAAAAACCTAGTAAGCTCTACAGTTTAAAAAGAGCATGGCACATACCCAGTGTTTCCACAAAACCGCGTGTGCAGAGGGGGCTATCCCAGATGACAAAAGCTTTTCCAGTCTTGGCAAAATGACTTGGTTTGCCAGGTGACGTGGGAGCCATGGCAAGGTGGCTGGGCACATGCAACTGCTGGAGTTTCTGATAGTGGGAAAGGTTCCTTTCTGTCCCCTCTGCCACACTGTGCTGCTGCAGCTTTCAGCTAGAGAAAGTGTTTTATCTGTGTCCCAATAAAACTTCTGTGATGCAGTAGGTTTTAGAGTGGATATTCTATGCCCTGAAATGGTGGAAAACATGGTATTTGTTGCAAGTTCACGACTGGTTTGTTGGCGGCCTTCTGATTTCAAATGGTGCATTGTTGGGCACGATGGTAACCAAACGTGCCTGTGCAGTTCTCTGGGCATGACTAAATGCTGCATTTACCGATTTCTATGGATCAAAAATCTAAGAACCAATATAACCTGCAGACCAGTACAAAATGCAGTATAGTTATTAGAGTGCGAGCCCTGCCTATGTAGTGTTTCCCCTTTAGCTCCAGGCATGAATAGAATTTAAGAGACGTTTTTCTGCTCAGAACCTTCTGAGCTACTTCAGTGTGTTACTATTTGTTATGGATGTCTAATCCACATTTTTTCAGCTTTGAATCATGTCATCACTGTCACCATTCAAAAGACAGCATGTCATCTTGGCTTTGTGCGTGAATTATGTAGAAATATAGTTTTAGTACTTCATTTCCTGTAGTAATCCTATATGCAGTCTTGACATGCTTCATGTTCTCTTTAGCCTTTTGGAAATAACGATCCCTATAAACTAAGCCTGTATTGTCAGTATTCATAAACTATCCTGAAATATTGATCAGTAGTTCATCATCGAATATATAGAATGAAGCTCGTGCCATTAGCCAGTTTTCCAGTTTATTTTTCGGAAGCTCCACATGTTGATTTCATGTTTTCATGACGGCTCTCCATCTTTAGATGTTTGCTGCACAGAGCATTAGCTCAGTTACTTGAAATATAAACCAGAATACTCTATAAATGTAGAAATAAATGCATAAGCCTATCATTTGATGCCTGATGTGTCTGTCATAGGTTTCCACAAGTCAAAGAGACAACACCAGTCTTAGTATTTTATCACAGGTTCTTCTGTTTTGTTAGGAACTGCTTAATCATAAGGTAAAAACAACCACAGTGAATGAGAGCAAAGGCCCACCTCACTCAATATACTGTCTCTAACAGTTACCAGTGGCAGATTACTATGAAGAAAGTAAGTATAAGCAAAAAAGCAAGCAATTTCTGTCCGTTTAGGGACTTCTGTGCCAAACATTGCCTCCATGGCACTGTATTCAACAGCCTTCCTTGGACGTTGGTTGTAAAAAACTGTCTAACTGATTTTTGCAAATGTGTATTTCAGGCTGAGTCAGATATTGTCTTATTGAGTGCTTCCATTTCTTTATTTTAAACTTGAAGTTGGATAATTTCAACTGGTGAATTATAGATCTTGAATTATGAGGGAGAGGAAAGAATGAATTCTTATTTTCCATCTCCACATTGTTCATTATTTTAATACCTTGGTTATATCCTCCCAGTTATCTCTTTTCCACACTGGAGACTTCTGGTCATCTTAGTTTCTCTTTGCAAGGAAATTGTTCTATCCCCAGTCAGAAGTTTTTCTACCAGAGGCATAATTCCCTGTGAGATCCCTGTGGGACCCCTGTAGGGTCACTATTACAGCTCAGGCTCTAATAAGCTTCAAAATGTGTTAGGAACTATCTACAGCTTTACTTGGCACCTCTAAAATCAAACAATTGAAAATAAAATAGGTAAAAGTGATTTTAGCTTCCCACCAAAAGTCACCCGTGGTTAAAAACCCATGGCTAAAAGACATGGATCTTTTTCCAGGAGGAAATTTGACAGCATAAATATGCACTCACATATTAGGTAGTTCTGGAACATTTCTTAATCCCTGTGGTAGAGATGAGGAGACGGTGAACTTCCTTTTTTGCATTGCTCTTCATAACCTTGTTTTATATTGAGTGTTTAGCTGTCCTTCCTTCCTTGGCAACAAGAATATAAGCTGCAAACATATAAAACAAACATATACACACACACTTACCTTTCTTTCTGGCGTCTTGCCTACACTGCAGAACAGTTGCTGGTCCATTGCTGCTGCAAAACCATGGCTGGCAATGCTTCAGCAGCATCTAACAAGTCTACGTGCCAACAGTTGCTAGTGAAGACAAGGATACAGCATTTGTCCCCGTCCTCTGACCTTCCCCAGAAAGACTGACAGCTAGGAGCTTTCAACAGTCTACCAAAAAAGTTTGGTTGATTGTTCAACATATTCCTTTTATTACTCTTCTCCTCTCAGTTATGCATTATGAACTTCCACTGAAGCCAGCAGCAGAACGCCTGACTTAGCTGGCAAGAGAATTGAGAATATTTGGGTTGCCTTCCTGTTAATGCTGGTGTGTCATTGTTCATTTCCATTTTATTGAAGTGTTATGACTTTCAGCATTTTAATGTAATTTCAGTGGACACAGTCCAGTACAGAGTTCAAACCTAAAACCTCTTTTTTTATGTGAGCTTTTATTTTCTAATATAGTCTTCAATATATTTTATTCAAAACTAGATGATTCCAAGGTTATCATGTTCTTGTAGCATCAGAAACCTAGTCTTCTTCAGCAATGTATAGAAAACACGTGAGTGAAACTGAATTGCTAGGAAGGGCAGAAAATGGCCTTGCCCCACTTCAGTGCCAAAATGGGCAGAGGAGTCTATCGGTTCTCTTTTGGCTCAAACAAAAACAAGTAAATGCTTTGCGGGGGGGGGGAGGCAAAAAGAAGCTTTCAGTTCTTCGAGGGATCCAAAAAAGCTGTTTAGTGTTAAAAGAAAACATTTAATCAGAGGCTTGTTCCAGTAGAAGCAGAGAAAAATGCAGATTTGGGATTAGGTTCATGGGGAGAACCAGGACTCTGTTGCAAACACCCACATAAGAGACATTGATGACAATGGTGCTAGAGCTGGAGACATTCCCTTGACTCCCCAGCCTGGACTCTACCTGCGTCCACTCAGCTGACATGTAGGACTCTTCATTTACAAACCCAGATCTCGGCACTTGCCACAGACTTGGCCTTGTGTTTTCCAGCAGTTCACAGAGCTGCCCTGGAAAGTGCCGGTGCTCCAGAGTACCTCGTAGCACAGGGAAAAGCCACCATGGGGAAAGCTGCTGCACTGGAGATGAATTAGCTGGATCCCGCCTGTTGTGTCCTGGGTGTGGACACTCAAGCAGCTGATTTTCATAGGAATTTAATTATTTTTGAGACCTCTCTCTTGCTTTAAAACATTGTTGAAATTGGCGGAGTGCTCTGCTACATACTATTACAAAACTCAATGAAACTCCTTCATAAACATAAATGTTTTGTGTGTATTTTCTTAATTTTTCTAAAAAATTCTTTTTCCCCTGCTGCTTGTAGTTTCAAGGAGGATTGCGTGCTCCAAGACGGTGAGAATGTTGCCAGGATGAGACAGTGTCTTGCAATATTCCCTTCTTTTTAAATGCAGAAAGTTCTGAAGGATGTTTTTTCTGCAGAGCTCCCTGCTTGGAGATCTGAATTAAATCCAGGAAAATGTAAATAAAGTCTAAAAATTATTCCACAAGAAAGCAATGAAAACAAATGCATGCTATAGCCATGGAAAATGTAAAAGACTAAATGAGTTCCTCATTGATGTGGGTGCCAGGTTGTGCTGCAAGGGGGATGAATTTGGCTCAGAAGCCGAAATGCAAGTTCGCAGCCTCCCCAGGGGGTTGGTTCTGTTGCAGTGGCTCTGTGTTGCTGTGAATGGTGCTTTCTGGGAACTGTGCCTTCCCCAAGTGATTCTGCAGCAGCGCAATACTATATCTAATCAATTCAGGTGTCTTGAAATACTTCATCGCCCAGCATGAACATCACTGCACCGACCCAGAGATCAAACGAATGTGTACTTGGTCCCTATTCACAAAAGTTAGATATTCCTTTGTAGAAGAACAGAAGGTGGGGAGCAGATGAAAGAAAGAATGAAAATATTGTACTAGACTTTTCTTCACTTCTGTAAGGTGATAAAACTTGGGGAAGGTGTTTTTTTTTGTTTGTTTTTGTTTTTTTAATACTCCCCATTTCTACTTGACTCTTGGAAAACGAGGAATTATTTAGGCATGTTGTATTTAGGCTGAACAGTTTTAGGTGTAATGGTAACTTAAAGCAACCTCGTGTTTGTCTCAGCAAGACGATAGAGCAATAAAATCAGTGAATGCAGAAGTTTTACGGATATCACATCTACAAAAATTCCCTTCATTTCTCATGGTGCAATTGGGAGTGAGATCTTTCTTGTAAATGGGATACTTAGTGAAGCACAACACATCCTCACAAGAACCCTATCACAATACCAAGTATTTTTAAAAAAAGTAAATCTTCATCTTAGAACGGAATATCTTCAGCTGACTCAATATTTTGCTTACCACTTTCCACTTGTGAATAGCTGCATTATCAGTACCTTGCTGTTTGTAACCATTACAGAAGCTGTATATAACAGCTAACAGATATCAAATAATTAACTTTACATGAAGACAATGTTGAAAAGGGATTCCTTTTGCAAAATCCCACTGAATGGCAAAGATGGTACTTTTAGCATCTCTAAGACCCTTATTCTGCCTGTAGGAAAAATTATTGTTTACTTCAACAGGAGTGCATGAAAAATTAGTACTTGTCTGCAGATGGAAATGCAGTATTCTAATGTAATGTATTATTTCACAAGAATTTAGTGAAGACTGGGCATATACTTTCTTAAGGTCATCTTAATTTGATGAATAATGTGTTTGAATTAACCCCAGAAAAGGATTTCTTCAGTGCAGTTTCCACCAGTGTAAATAAGTTGTTGCAAGTACACATTTACAAGGCTTTGGGCTGTAACCTGCTTGTTAGGCCAACAGACAGGGGGTCTTGGTCCTGTACTAAACCTGATGGACATCACTGGGATTTTCCTATAAGATCAGGTAATATTCCCTGTACAGTTCACTGTGTAGGACTGGGACCTTCAGTCCCCCCATTCGGCAAGGCTCAGGGAGCATCCTGTGAGACAGCAGGAGACCTTGGCTCTGCTGGTGTCAGTGAGAGCAGAAATCACCCAGGACCTCTGTGGGTGCTGCAAAGCAGTATCTCCACAGCAGGACCCCTTCATGCAGCACGTGGCAGTATATAGACGGGTGCTTGCAGGGCAGCATCTTCCTTTCAGTTCCTCACAGCTTCCTTCTTCCCTTTCTGGGAAGAAAGGATACAGATTTGGTCTCAGCTGGACTGAATAGCTTCCTTTGACAATGCTGAGGTAGATCATTTCAGCTGTTTTTGAATGAAACCATTTGAAACATTGCTAAATGCAAAGGATTTTTTTTTCCAGTTTATTATAATGCTACAGTTAATATTATGATTGTATCCATCACAGAACTTTTCTTTAAGGTTACCCCAGTTCGGAGTAATCACTATCTTGCTAGCTGTATAAAAGCACACTCTACTGTAGGAATTTATGGCCCAAGAGGCATTACAAGTAGTGAACATAAACAAGTCCTTAGGATTACTTTAAGTGAAAAATTCAAAGCTGGAAAAATGTAGTTAACATTATGGTCATGAACTAAGCTACCATTATTGTAGGTATTACATTTTACTTGAGGGCATACAGGGCATAAAGGTTCTTACTTTTATTTCTGGTGTGTAAAGTCAAATGTCATTAAAAAATTATTCCTTTCACAAGTATCTTCAGTGAAGGGGCAATAGTTTGCACTAACACTTGGGAAACCCAATCTGAATTCACTATTTTTGCAATTTGGCAAGAAATGGGCAGATTTAGCAAGAAAGCAAAACTCCATTGAAATAGCCTGGCTTCAGGACACCAGCATGAAATTGTATTGAACACCTTTTGCTGCTAGTGCTTAGCACTGTTGCAAAGAACAAAACCTCAATAAATTAATGCACCATAACAACAAACACTTTTACAAAACCCACAGTTTGTACATTTGATTTTCAGGACTGTGCTCAGGTCATCATTTAAGGCAACGGTTGGCATCGCTGGAACTGTTGTACAGGCTGCTGAATCAGAGACACCAGCTCTGCATCCAGTGCTGTTAACAGACCTTCTGCATGGTCCTGGGCACATTATTTCACCTTTCTGTGCTTCCGTTTCCCCCGCCATCTCTTGCCTGTCTTACCTGCTTGGTCTGGACCGTAAATCTCCAAGACAGGCATTGTCTCTCTGTGTGTATGGTCAGTGGAAAGCCCAACTGAGTCTCAGTTTAGCTGCAGCCCCTGTGCATTGCTATAATACAAATACAGCCTCTTACCACAGGCATAAATGCAGTGTAGCATACTTAGCAAAACCGAAGCCCTGGTAATAAGATCTCCCTCTAAAGCATCTACTCTAAAATCTCAGAGAGATGGGCAAACTGCCAATTAGTTATTTACTTATATTAGCAAGCATGAAGTTTGGAAGAATATGCATAAATGATGTTTTGTTGCCTAACTCATGTTTAAGTGGGATTATTCAACTTCATAGCTCCTGTTTTTTCCCCAGCACTCCCCACAGACAAAACTATATGCTTCATGATAGAAAGGTCAAGCTCAGACTGTTCAGTTGCCAGACAGAAGTGTCAGCTGGTTGGGAACAGGAGGTGCAGAAAAGCAGAAACCAAAATTGTGTTACTAACTGATTCCATTTTAAAGATCACCTGCAAAATAAAACCACCCCCCTCCATCAAAATAAACCAAGGTAAGCTTATGCCTTTGTAATCAGCATTTTTAAGTGCTGCCTGTCTTGATCTTTCTCACTCTCACCTCTAAAATTTTTCAGGTAAGCAGAAGTTACAAAGATGGCAGCTGTTGCAGGAGGTATTGCAAGCTTGAGGAGCTCCTATCAGTATGGTATGCCACTCAGCATCAAGAGTCATTTTCGTAAGGCGGAAAAACAAAAAAAAAGAGATGGATTTAGTATATTTCATTCACGCACATTTTTTCTGTCTTGAGAGACCTTGTTTGTTTTTTTTTTTTTTTTTACACATGCATGCAGTTGTAGAAAGTTTCTATCATTTCTTATCCCCATTTTCTAGAGGGATTACACAGTTAACTGCATCCAAGATTAGCTTCTCATTTCAGGGCTCCCTGTGCATTCAGATTCTCGCTTAAGATATTTTTCACATAAAAGCCCAGTTTGTCCAAACAGGTCTGCTAATGCCCTGCTCCCACAGAAGAAGACGGTCGCCTCCCTGCTGATGGATATATTCTGATGGAAACCACTCAAGCCAGCAAACATCTGGCTGCCCTTAAAAGGGAGGGAGGAAGGCTTCGGGTGCGGGGCACAGGCTGAGGCCCTGCTAGCGAACCTCTCCACCCGGCTGTGGCAGGAGACCCCTTCCCGGTGCGGAGCCAGCCGGGGCAGGGCGTGAGCGAGTTAAAATTAAGCACGTGTAGGACTGTTTTTGGGGGTCTGAGTCACAGGAGCGACACGACTAAAGTGCTCCGCTTCGCTTGACGCGGCTATTAGGATGCCTAATAAATATTTATAGCCCCTCACCGGGGAGGTGATTGACAGCACGGGGGCAATCCCCACCCAGCAGCTGCAGGCAAGCAGCCGCCTCGGGGAAAGGATCCGGGGGGCGGGGGCGTGCGCGCAGCGGGGCCGAGCTGCCACCGCACCGGCGGAGGGGCTTGGGACGGTCCTCGGCACCCCGGAGGTCCTGCCTTCCCCCGGGGCTGCGGGCACCCCCAGGGCAGAGCTCGCCCCGGCCCCCGGCGGGACGAGCGGCCGCTGGGCTGCGCGGCGCGGCGCGGCCCGGCCCGCCCCGCCGGCCCGGCTCCCCCCGCGGGGCGGGGAGGGCGCTGCCGCAGTGACTGCAGTCCCGCGGAGAGCTGCGGAGCCGCCCGCCCCGCCGCAGCCGGGCTGCCTGCAGGTGAAGTGAAAGTCGTCGGGGAGAGAGAGAGGAGGAGAAGGAGGAGGAGGAGGAGGCGCGCAGCCCGCCCTGCGCGCTGCAGCCGGCGGAGGCTCCGCGCCGCCCCCCGGCTCTCCGCGGCCGCCGCATCCCGGCGCTCCCCTCCGCTCTGCTCCGCGGAAGTGAGTGGTACCCAAAGTTTGCGTTCCCCGGGGAGGGGGTGACCTTGGGGCGGCTGCGCCGCGGGCAGGTGGGGCTGAGCGGGACGGGGGCTGCGGGGCTGCGCTCCCCCCCCCCCCGACGGCGCTGCCCTCGCCGCCGCCTCCCGGACCCTCAGCAAACTTGGGGAGGCGAAGGGCAGGGCGGGGCGCCCCGGCCCCGCCGGGAGCGGTGCGGGTGCCCGGGCGGCGGGGGAGGCACCGGCAGCCGCCGCGGGGATCGAACCGGGCGGCTTAGCGCTGGTCGCGCACGGGTGGGCTCCGGCGCCGGCCCGGGGTGGTTCGGTAGCGCCGCATCCTTCGGCTGGTCTGGCTGTCCCTGTGCGTGCCTCTGCGTGTCTGCTGCTTGTGAGTAAACTTACAATATGTCAAACTTAGAAGTTACTTATTGGTGAGCACGGAGTACGGCAAAAAGGACTTTTCCCCCCAAAATATGAAGGGGGGTGTGTATGGCATGTGTTGGCTATAGTCAGAAGCTTTCACAACAGAATTACTGTCCTCTTTGGAGGAGAAAAAAAAGAAGTCCTTTAAGAATGTGCAGTGTGAGTCGGAAGCTTTTCCTTTAAGCCCTAAGGACGAAAGAGCGGCTCTCCAGACATCTCAGGCGCGGGGTCCCCAAGCCTCGACTCGCTGCCCTGCTCGCAGGGACCGCGCGAGGGTGGGAGATGCTCAAGGGGGTGCTTTGCGTGTGTCTTTGCCCACGTGTGTGCCCGGAGGTATGATCTGCTGTCAGCCAAGGGCCAACTTTTTCTGCTGCTTCTGGAGTTAATGCAAAACTATTGTTAGCTTCAAGAATAGCAGAATAGGGCTTGTCCGTGTTTGGCAAAGTTCAGCCCCTGCATGCAGTATTGGTGGGCATGGTGATGTGAGTTTCTCAGAATATTTAAATGTCATGTTTAGTGCTTTATTTCTGTGCTGCTGTTTAAATCAGTCATTCTTAATTCACTTTCATTTCTTGTTCTTTCTCTGTCCTGGTACCTTCAAAATACTTGTTTGGAGCTCTGCAGATGAGCATTGCGTACTGCCGGGGAAATCACCAGCTGATCGTTTGCATGTCTGGGGTTGCTCAGAAAGGCTATGTGGACAGTAGCTTTTTCTTCTTGTGAAAGCATAGTTAGACTATTAGACAAAGTATTGCATAATATCAAATACTAAGATGTAAACTTGGAGACTTTTAATTAACAGACTTTCTGCAAGTTAGAGATGAAAATCAAAGCCATATTTATTTATTTTTTTCTTCTGACCTTGTGAACTGTGCAAAGCAAAGTGCAGTGAGCATGCAGTGTATAGAAGTCTGTATCTAGCTCTCCAAGAATGACGTCTTTATACAGTGACCAGGCTAGAAGATCTCTGACTAAATGTAACAACTTTTTTTTTTCTTAACTGTATGTTTACCAAGAAATATAACCTAATCTAGAATTCCTCTGATAACACCCCAACTAATGCATGCAGGAGGTTCTATGTGCACAGCCGGTCTTGTGTGCACAGTGTACAGGGTGCAGCATTAATAGTGCGCAACTCTTTCTGCAGCCAAAATCAGCTCTGACTTCCATACTGTATGTTCCTGGAGCTCTGACTGATGTGCATAGGCCCAAAGATTTTATATAATGTCATAGTTCAGGCTTGTGGGTTTTAAAGAACCTTTACCCACAGATCACTGCAAAATTAGAGGAGGAGGTTTAGTACTGAGTATTTTTTTAATGCTTCTGTGCCTGGAACTATATACTGTTTTTTCCTGTATGGCAGGTGAATTATTCTAAAACTGTTTTGACAATTTGCTATAGTTTAGACCAGCTATGTTTTCTAAAGCATTCAATGTACAACAATAAAACTGCTATTGAAGAAAACTACTGCATTTAGTTACTTTTTTTTTCTGGAATATGCTCCCCCCCTCCATAAAAGCATTGCCTTTGTATTCCTATTCATCATGGGGTTTGTGGGTTTTTGTTTGTTTGTTTTTAAATAGATAGATGTTCTGGATAGCTAACTTGCTGTCTACCTACTTTCACTATTTGAAATAGCAGTCTCCTGTTTATTGCTTTGTGATAAATTACTGTGCTGTTACTCCATATGTGTAGCTTTTGGTTTAGGCTATAGGAAGAGGTGGGAAAAGATAGCTTGCCTTTCTGTCTGACGTATTCCTAAGGAGCCAGTACTCTGGTATGGCAGAATTGTTTCTTGAGAGAATAAATTCATTTCTCTTCACTGAAGGCTAAAGCTTGGCAGCTCTCTAGTGTGGAGTCTTGTGTAATAGCTGCTGTCTGGGCAGTGGTTTTGTTGGGGCAAGGATGACGTCTAGGCTGCTGTTGGTAATAGTTTGGATTTTGTAAGGTTGCCCTTAGTTGAGCGGCTCTCTGTGTTTGACATTTGCTGTGACCTCTTGCTGTAAGCAAAAGGAGACAGTTAATGATTTTGAAGCTTGTCTTTCACTCAGAGTTGTAAAATGAGGATGTTTAGTTCTAGTTCCTCTTCTAACTTTTAGCCAAGGTTGAATTTTCACTTTTTTAATGTTCTTTTGCATCCCTGTGACACTTGGGATTTTTCCATACATATGGAAAAATTTATCGATGGACTGAGAACCAAAGTACTTAAAGGTTGTTTTATAGATACAGAAGTCTTAAACACAAGACTGGCTTATTTTTATAGTCATGATCTGGTTAATCAGTTAGTGTTTACAGGGGACTATTAGAAGTTAAGCTACAAGCAGTGAAGAAAACAATGAGGAGAAGGTAGACTATGGGTGGCAAATATGGGACTAAGAAAAAGGACAATGCAATGAAGCAAGAAGCAAAGGCTGTGAATCAAGCTGAGAGGGAGGGAACTGAAGAAATAACTGGGAAAGTGGGGTGGAACTAATGTTAGCTGGCAGGGAAAGAGGAAAAATGTGGACTTTCTTTTTCTATTTGAGCCATCACTTATATCAAATTGTAATGAGTTAACAACCTGATGGAGGATGAAAGGTTATTTTTACTTACCGTTCCTTATGCTGATCCTGCATTTGACACTTGTGGTGGGCAGAAGCTCAACCCTGTAGAGAGCAATTGTACTGCAGACCCAGCTTAGTTATCTTAGTCCAGTTCTGGTAACTGATTAAGTAATTCCTTGCACTACCTCAGTCCTGGGCTCTTCTACTGAAGTAGTCCACGTGACTGGTTTGTCACGGTATCTGTACATGTTTGCACCCTGGCCATGGTACCAAAACTGGCAACTTGAGTATTCAAAGGGCGGTTGGTGGTAGCTGCTTTCCCTCATAAAGAGCCTGGCTGGCAAGTAAATTGCTGACCTGGGGGTGAAGGCCTTTCCAGTCCATTGCAATTATTTGGGCCTTTGGGCCTCTTCCAAAACAGTGCTTTCCAGCTTGGCATCACTGATTCTTTAATTCTGCTAAAAAATGAATTGCTCTTCCTTGAATGTGTTGTACTGTGGTGCAAAGGAATGTTATTCTGTCATACCAGACATCTAAATCCTTCTGACTGAAAAAGGTGAGATCCTTGGTCTTGATCCAGTGAAGACTTGTGCATAATGCTTGACATTAACTTTATCTGTAAGTCTCTCTAGATTTGTATTTGTAGACTTGGATTCACTAAAGATGCCTGGTTTGTATACATAGTTTGTATATGCAAAAATGTTCTTTTTTTTTTTTTTTTTCCCCCACAGTTGAATAATAGTGTTTCTTCCATTTTTCATTTAATATAAGCTGGAATGGGCTATATTCTTGAATGCCTCAGAATTCATTAAATAATGGAAGGGTAGTTTTTCAAGCCAGCATGAAATGAAATAACTCCAAACATGTACACAAAAATCAAGGAAAACACCGAGATATTTGCTACTAACACTGAGGTACGCTGCCAGATCTTGGGGTAATAATGTTATTTGTGCCAGGGCGGTGGGTCATGCCAAGAGAAGAAACAGGTTTTGTGGCAAGGACAGAATGGATTGGGACAGTGGCAGGGACAGAATGGATTGGGACAGTGCAGTGGTCCTTCCAGAAATATACCTTGATGGTAAAGATTTTCTTTTTTTCACTAACGGGTAATAAAATGATCAGTTGTTATCCCTTTTGCTCCAGTTTCCTTGGGTGGGGGAAGGGGAACAAACCCTCCTTTAGCTCCGCATTGGAAACCTCTCAGAAAACCCTTCACTGACTCATTGGAGTATCTCTAAATCACTTGATAGAGTGTTTGAGTTTGTGCAATCTAATGGTAAGTCTATAAAATCTTGTGGGCCATGGGTGGGGGTTTTTTTTCTCATACAGTGTAGCTTTTGTATTTGTTATCATAGAGTTTTTCTTCCTTGTATTTCTTCCTTCCTCTTCTAGTATTCTGCATCTTTTTACTTTGGGCCCCAAACTGCCTCTTTCTAAAGTGCAATTTGTGGATGTGCGATTTTTTTTTCTTTTATGCAGTATAGACTAAAAGCAGTTTGTAGTTCTTATGAGATTCAGGGGAAGCTCTTACTTTTCTGTGTCCCTTCTTTGAGGATGGTGAGATGTGAAATGGTGCCTCTGTGGAAGTCAGTAGGATGGCGGAGGCTGGGAGGGATCTCTGGAGGTCATCTTGTTCAACCTCCCTGCTCAAGCAGGCTCACCTGGAGCTGGTTGTTGAGGTGGCTTTTGAGCATGTCCAAGAATGGAGGCTCCAGAGCCTCTCTGGGCACCCTGTGCCAGTGCTCAGTCAGTATTGCTAAAAAAGATGTGGGTTTCTTTGAGGTGGAATTTTAGAGGAGTCCTTGCAAGCTTTGTGGTTGTGGGTGAGTGTTTGATAAAGGATGCAACTTCAAACAAACAAACAAAGCCACCACAACAAAAAACTTCTGGGATTTTGCTTATTGCTGAGATGCTATATATGTCTCTGTGCTGCTCAAACTCACAAACGTTGGCATTTTACTCTTCAGCTTGCTTGCCTACCTGGTGCTTCCCTTTCATTCAGTTTTCTCGTGATCTGTATCCCCAAAGAGGGTTTCAATGTTTCTTGTGCTCATGCTCATTTCCTTTACAAGGATGGAGCAGGAAGCCCTGCTTGCACTGCTGGCTAAAAGTGTCCATAACTCTAGAAGAATGCAACTTAGTCTTGTCAGATTTAGGAGTTCTGGACAACACGCATCCCAACATACATACATCCCTCCTGCTCCTTTTTTCTCTCTAGGTGTGATGTTAGGGCTGATGCTGGTGTGTGCTTCATCTCTCTGTTCCCATGTCTGGATATGCAGTTCAAACAGACCTCTTTCTAGCTGGAGTCCCAAGTCTCAGAGGAGATTTTCTGGGGAACAAACAAAATATGTATTTATTTATTAATTGCAGCTTGTGATTGTTCTTAGAATTTCAAAAATGTTACAGGCTGTGAAATGCATTATTGCATGACTAACATTGGTACCTAATTCTGTGCTTTCCTTAGAATTAATTGAAACTATATTGCATAAATCCAGTCTTGCTGCATAACTTGGGTATAATGTACAGCATAATATGCAAGACTGCTTGTAATTAGGCATTTACTAATTGTTTTAGACACTATTTGTGTATAGCTTTTCAACCTAGGAAGGTTCTTAAAAGTGAAATGTAGCAATATTAACTTTTTCTCATCATTGGCGTACTTCTTCCTGTTTAAACCAACTTTTTTTGCGGTATTGCATAAAATAGAATAATAGGAGACCCTCTGTGAGCATGTCGGAGTTCAGCATTACGTTGCTATTGGATATTGGGATGCCAAAGGGGAAAAGCTACAGGGGCCTTTTGGGGTCACATAGAACATGGACTGCCAAGACAGTTAAGACTGAGTATTGCTTTAGTAACGATGAGTCCTACCTTGGAAACTGCATCTGTCTGGCAAGACTCTAAATTCTGCAATTAGGAAATATTTTCTATCCTTTATTGCTACGACTTTGTATGGAGGTTACTTGGAATTGTTTGCTGGAAAAAGTTTGGTAGAATTATTTGTCTTCGTTTTGAAACCCATAAGGGTGGATTATACGTATTTGTTAGTCATGGAGTATGCAACTACTCTTTTGGCTGAACATGCATTAAGCAGCTAGTGAGGAAATGCTTTCTGTTGTAACATTTATTCTAATGAAACATATTTTAGTATGGATAATCCTCTTTTAACATAATTGAAACATGGAGCTAATACTTAAACAACTTCAGCTTAAAGACTGATGGAATAGCTGTAGTATGCTACTGTAATATCAGCGAAGCAAAATTGGAGAGAAGCGTGAAGGAGTCGCGTATTATAAGCATGACTGTAGGATTTTTGTACTTTGTCCAGTCCCATTTCTAGCAGTCTCATATGTGGTGGTATAGCCATTATAAAGACTTTAATTGGCTAAGAGCTTGCCAGCTTGCATTTGCCAACTATGCTGAAATCCTGGCCAAACTTCAAGAGCATGCAGTAATCTGCAGTTGGCTGAGAACAGCGGATATAAATAGATGATATGGTGCTGAATTACAATTGATTATTGAAATTCAGCTAGTATGTAATAGATAGCCATAAAAAGACAACATTGTTTCTCTAATATGGGACTTTAAATGAATAGTCTCTTTTTTTTTTTTAATTTAGCAAAGTTAATATTTATCATAAAATCTAGCTCATAGTTTCATGACTCTCTGCAAACAAAAATCTTTTTCTGTTCTTAAAAAGAAAAGAGTTGTGGTCTACTATCTGGTTGGTTTCCAGTAGGAACAGTTTATTATTTTATTTGGGGTTAGGCAGAAGTTGGATGAAGACAGTGTATTTGATACATAAATTGCTTTTTAAGCATCTTGCTTCAGAAATCGTATTGGAGAACAGCAGTATCTAGCTGATAGTCTTTTCAAAATTATTTGCATTACCTCCTCCCAATAATAAAGAATAATTTGGGCCAGACTGGAACTTTAAAAATGGTAAAATACAAAGTCTTGTTCATGGAATCAGCTTTTACTAATCTGTGTTTAACTCCATAATAGTACCTCCCAGAGGCTAGAATAACATCAAGGTGCAATTGCATGATATGTTGTGGCATGTATCGTAAGGACTCATGGGATAAATCAGGCTGGAAGGGACCTCAGAAGATCTCTAGAGCGGCCTCATGCTCACAGCAGGGGCAGCTGTGGTATCAGACCAGGTTGCTCAGGGCTTGAGCCAGTCATGTCTTGAAAAACTCCAAGGACGGAGCCTGCACGACCTCTCAGGGCAACCTGTGCTGCTGCTTGATTGTCCTCACAGTGAAAATAGCTTTATGGGTTGTGAGTTTCTGCAGCCTGTATGGTTGGTGTGCGCTTCTGTGTTAGATCTCGCCTTCATTGCTTGTGTCGCCTTACAGGAGGTTTTGCAATTTGATTTTTAGAAACAGAGGGTCAGTTCCTTGACTTAGACGTTTCACCTACGTGCTTGGTCTGTTTCTTTGCTTGCAGAGAAGTTGGGTGCCTCAGAATCCAAGCTAAAACCCACTTCCTGGGGTAGGAGGTGCAGAGAGCGAGGAAATGCCGAGCGCGGGTTATGTTTGATATCCTGTCTTCATGGAAGTTAGGCATCTGAGGCAATGCCAAGTATTGGGTGTGCAACAAGTTCAAAGTCTAACATTTGCAAAGCAGTATGTGAGGCTGAGACCGGGACCTAGTTCCTGAAGCTTTGTCGCTTTGTGTTGTGCAGCTAGAAAAGCCAACATTTACTTGTTGACTTACCTCTGCTCCTCTGAAACTTGGGACCTGATTATGAATATTTTGGGTCATTTTTATGTCAAAGACAAGCAGGTTATTGGAAGCACTTTCACTAGTGTTTCAAGTTAGCTTGTATATTGCTGCCTTCAAACTAGCAGTTCTTCTGTAGTAGGTATCGCGAGAGTGGTGATTTAAGGAATTACTGCTCTTCAACCCCTAGTTAGCACTTCCAACATCACTTGGCATGAAAATGGGAAAGACATTCAGCAATTCCTCAGCCTAGGTAGGTTTAAACCCCCCTCTCCTGTACCCTCGTATGTTAAGTTGCTGAGGGCTGTTTATGTGCTGTCTGTTGAAACTCTGCAGCTGGGTGAACAAACTTCAACATTCATGGGGGCAGGAAAGCATAAAGCTATCTCCTTTTTTTAGTGTGATGGCAATGATGAGAAAATGGACCGATGAGTGCTAATGCCAGTGAGCTGGAGTTCACTGTCTGCAGATGCAGTCTCTCGGGCTTTATCTGTGTTACTGTGAAGTTTCTAACTACTGGTGTATTCACTAACGGTATTAATGATGAATACATCAGCTGTCAGCATGCTAATAAGCATCAGTAACTATCCTCAAAGCAGGTAAATGACATAGCTGTTGAAAAGGCAGGGGTTGTGCGCAGGCTCGTGTCTGAGCTCCTCTTTCAGCTCTAATGGATGGAGTTCCATGAGGGAGAACTTAAGGGCACAAACTTGGAGGCAGATGAGTCTAAGTGTGAGAGGTTCTTCCTTTTGGTGCTTGCTTTAATGTTAACAGAGCAGTAGCGTGCACTGGAATTGTTTGACTGGAGTTGTGTTGTTTTGGTGTCTAACAACTGATGACTGACTATTAGTTTCTGATGTTATTATTGAAATTGCAATATGACATCTAAAAGTTTCTAAATGATGCAGCGAGCATATGAATTCTATTTTAACTTTGTTTTAACTTAAAAAGCGTATCCCTAATATATGAGAAATGTTTCTTCTGTGTCTACCTGACCAAGGTCACTATGCCTTCCTTGGGTACTTGTAGGTGCAGATTTACTGGTAGGTTAACTTTTTAATTTTTTTTTTTTACCGGTTTCAAGGTGCTGTCTTGTTTATGCTAAATGTTACAAGTTTTCGTTTTAAACCAAGTGTCTCTATGGGTAGATATTAAGATCCTATTACGGTACTTTTGTAATTTCATAATGCAAGTCTTGTAACCAATTCTTTTATGGGATTCTCTTTATGGGCTCTGGCACAGAGCTCGGTCGCTGGGTCGCTCAATAAAGACCAGACCTCTGAATGCTTTATATCATTCACAACAAATTAGACCATTCACTAGCATCCGGCACAGCAATTAACTGTTTTAAATTTTTTTTGCCTACGAAGGAGCAAATCCCGCTCGTGTTTGTGGGAGGGTGGAGAAGAGAAACGGCACGCTTCTGCTGGCAGGGTGCGGTTAAATGGCAGCGGGGGCAGGAGATCTGTGCCGCAGGGAGGAGTTCGGCACCCGCTGCCCCTTCTTACCCCGGGCATCCGCGTGCGGAGGCAGCGGAGAGGCGCGAGCAGGCTGGGCTGCCGCCGGGCCCTCCTCGCCGCAGGCGGAGCGCGGCGGCTCCGCGCTGGGGGGCGGCGGCTCCGCGCTGGGGGGCGGCGGCTCCGCGCTGGGGGGCGGCGGCTGCGCCCCTCGCCGCCCGGCTGCGCCCCTCGCCGCCCGCCGCGCCTGCCTCGGGCTGGGCGCACCGGGCGGGGTCCGTCCTCGGCGGGACGTCTGCGGCTTTACTCTCTTATTTGCAGGGCCTTGTTTCTCGGATCAATGCTATTTTATGTATCCAGCAGGGTTTTAAAGGTTACGCGGGGCGTTGTGTGCAGGGCAAGAACAAGAGTCTCTTTCTTGCCCAGGCTGCCGGCATGCAGACTTCTAGGGTTGCTGGCAACTTTTAATGAATGAGAAAGTTTTACTTTTCCTTACTAGCTTTGTTTTTATGGCTGACATTTTAAAAATTCTGAACAAATATCTGTAAAGGGCACTGAGTAAGCTGAAAATTATTAAGATGCAAAGATATGAAGTACAGTGGTGTAAATATTTAAAACACAAGTCTCGTTTATCCTTTCCCTTCTTTGGTGGATTATGCTAGTCGGAGACAATCCTGAATAGGGTTCTGTTGGGCCCCTCCCAAAGGGAACCCCCATTTTTTGCATCTGTTTAACTTCTTGTCTTGCTCTCTTATGCAAGAGATGAATTCAATAAAGGTATTCTTTATCCCAAAGAATTTTAAAGAATAGCAGAGACCTAAAACATATGGATTTATAATAGCTTTATAGCTTATCTGATTGCTGAAAACAGTTCTTTTCTTGACTAAATTTCTGATTTCAAGGCACCATAGCTAAATGCAGATGTTCTTGTGCACAGTGGCTAACGTACTACTTGTGTGTGGGTGTGAATTGTCCATCTGCCTGGGGTGTTAGGCCCCTCAACTTACACCTGAAATGATGGCAAGGGTGCAGAGGTGTGTAGGGAACAGCATTTTGATGCTTTCATATATCCAAAACAGAAGCTGTTCTGCTACTCTTCCATTTGGAGGAATTCATTTCAAGCGGAAAGTATGTTAAGAGCTACTTCTGTTGACAAAAGTGCGCATCATTGCTGAGGAGACTTTGGAAGGATTTCAGATTTGCTTGTGCTTTTGCATTAAATAGATGATTTCTGGTGTTTGTGTTCCTCTGCCTTTGCTCCATTGCTACTGTGTCTGTTTCTGCATTTCCCCATCGTATTGCCCCTGTTTGTCCCAGGAAGAGTCCTCGAGCCATTGCGTTCCTGCGTAGGCAGCTTAAGGCGTGCTCTGCATTTTGTTCTGTGGCTGCAGGCGTCATCTCTGCTTGGCCCATGGATAGGAGGGGAAACGGGCTCTTCCCTGCTTATGTTGTGCTATGCAGTTCAATTAGTTACATTTTATATAGCTTAATGTGGCATAACTCGCCCCTCGGTAGAGTTCCCTTCTCTCAGGACAGCTCTTGGACCTGCCTCTTGTATGTGCAGTGGCAGATTTTTGCATCATTTGCCCCTTGTGTGAATTCTTGTGCCTCAGGGAAGGGGAAGCAAAAAGGGGAAAATACACTTTTAAAATCCTGCCCTGCCCCCGCTCATTGCGGCGGTGGTAAGAAATCTTCTCCAGGTCCCGAATGTTAAAACAAAAGCCTGCAGTCCACCCAGACCAAAATCCTGTTCCAGTGCTGGGAAGAGCAGGGTGGGAGGCGATGGCTGGGGTGCACGGGGCTTTGGTGAGTGACCCAGCTCTGCCGGCCGCTCTGCTGCCAGACACTGCCTCCCTGCCTGGCTGCCACCCTGGCACCTTCCAGGGCTTTGCGTGGAAGATGGCACGTTCCCTTCTGGGAGCCTTAAAGCCTAAATCCAGGTCTTAAAAATGCACATGAACTGATGAGCCAAGAGAGTGAAAAGCACAACATGCGAAAGCATCGCTGAGCCGTAATAGGACAGGGCGGCTTATGTTTTCTGAGGTGCACAAAGAAGCTTTAATATTTAGAATTTAATTTTATTTGATAATCTCTTTATTCACCGTTAAGTTAGTGTTCAGTTGTTCATCTCCTTTCTTTGCTCCCCACGTCATGCCGTTTAGGAACACACACTGTGCTGCCCCTCACAGGGAAAGGAGCACTGTGAGAAGGAGCTGACTCCTGCCATTTCTTAAACACAAAATTCTGAAATATGTGTTTTTAATGCAAAACTCTTAATAGTTTTAAAATAGCCGAATTTCTATTTTTTTCTCTTGCTTTTTCTTGATACACTAAAACTTCCAAATCTTGACCACATGTTAGCTTCCAAATTCTCTTATTTGAAAATAATTTTCTCTTTCCTATCTGTCTATTTGTTGCCCATATCGGGAAGTTCCATGATCTAAGCAACTACGAAGTTATTAGGGTTTCTGCCTCCTACGAACAGACTGGTGTGTCGGGTAGGAAAAACAGTGTCAAAAAACCCCTTGATAAATATTTGAGGGGGAAAAAGCTGTTAGATTCCAGGTAAATTGAAGTTGAGCGTCGTAGAGGGGAATCAGATACAGAGTGAGAGAGTCATAGGAAGTATATATAAATTGAAAAATGTGGCCATATTTTTTCTAAATGAAATAGTTTAATTATAAAAATTACAGTGGCGATTCAGAATACAGAATTTAACTCAGTTTCATTATGAGGTTTGTAATTTGTAGTCTTGAAGCTCCAGCACAAGGAGCCATGTCATATGAGAATTTTAATTGTTTAAGAAATATTTTCATCCAATGGAGAAATCTTCAAACTGTTAATCATGTATTCAGTCAATGCCCCAAACCATTAGAAAATGAAAAGGATCTAAGACGATATTTTAAGAAACAGTAGTCTCCAGGATTGAAGTCCTTTTTCTGTAGGTAAAGAGATAATTTATGACTTTTTAATACTTGGGATTTGTGATAATCAGTGTTCCTCACATAAAAGGATGTATGAGCAGCATCAGCTAATAACACAGGTCTTTTATTGTCACCTGTAGTTTTACTTTAAATGTTACGAGAGTTGTCATTTGCCAGTCTGGGATTAAATTAAATCTATGAGCTAATTAAAAAACCAACAACAACAAACAAACCAAAAGAAACAACAAAACCCCTAGAACTGCAGACTGAAGATAAGTTTGGGAGTGCAACGTTTTCTCGTCATATGGTATTTGGGAAAGCTGAGCTTTCCCAAAGTTGAATCTTTATATGATACAGTGTTCCTCTGAAAATTTTAGGGATGTAAATGAAGTGTGTTGCTCAGAATTTTGCATGAGGGGTTCACCAGAAGAGTAATTTTCAAGCCTAGCAGAGTTATTCTGAACTACTGGAGGGGTTGGGGGTGGTGGTGGTGGGCATATGGGTGGCTTGGTTTTAGTTTTTTTTTCTTTTGTTATTCAGGGCCCCTTATTTAAAATATCACTCTGTAATAAAATCCCCAAATCAGGCCAATATGTATTGGTGGCTGAGCTTGTAATCCTTCACCTTCACTCTAGTATTTCATTATTACATTTATCTTTTTTATTTAATTTCAAAAGCACTGTCTCTGCAAAGAAAGAAGTCCATGATGGTTTATAAACAGAATATATATATGTTTGCAAATGTGTGTGTGTGTGTATATAACAAAATGGAGCTATATGGGTACATCTTTCATTTTGTACTGTAATACAAATATATTGACACTTTATCTACAAATTTCTTTTGGATTAACAGTATTACTCATTCAAAGAGTGTAGCTCTCAAACATAATGAACAAATATTTTGAAGGTGCAGAAACTCATTTTTAGGAACTAGATTAAGCATAGCAAGGCTCCAAGAAAGAATTAAACAACCCCTCTCTCCTTGGTTTGGTCTTCATTAATTCCCTTATGGAGCTTCACTTGAGAGCCTGCTGCCTGCAACACCTTCCCAGCCCAAAGTTAACCATCTGTTCCTTGTTGCAGGTAGTGAGGGATCTCGGTGAGGTCATTTGGGGAGTAAGTCAAGATCCCTAAAGTCAGTTTGTGGAAGGCTGCTTGAGCTCCTGCCACTGGAGATGGAAGGGCACCACGTCATTCCCACTGCCTGAGAGTACATAGATGGTTCAGTTCATGTAATGCATAACATCTCTGCTTTAAAGTTGAAACTGAGTTCATGTTTATTCCTTTGAATGTTTCATATTTAAAAATGAAGAGTAATTATCTGTAGTGGCACACTAAATAAACTGCCTTTTTTCCTCTTCAGAAACACTTTTCCCCTAGAGTATTCAGCAGCAGGAGCAGTATATGGCAGTTGCTGTGTTCAGAGAACATGATTTCTTTCCTGGTCCTGCTTTTCCACTGAACTTTTATCTTGCTAAAATGAATATTTTACGATTAAGAACGCTTGGTCACATCTGGTACTTCTCGAAAATGGTTGCTTTTCCAAGAATAGCATGCAAACATGAAATCAGAATCTCAAGCAGATGTTTGCTAATATGGCCATAGATAACCTTTCAGCTTCATGCTTAATTTTCATAAATAACCATCTGTAAAGAATGCAGATTAATAGAGAACAGAGATAATCTCTGTCAGTGTTAATATGTTAACTTTACTGTTTTGCTGATGTTGTACTTGTTACTATAAAACAGCATTATTTATTATATAAAGTTGTCAGCTGCTGTTTTCAGAAAAGTGACATTTTGTCATTGCTTTTTTTACAACCTGGAAATGCTTGGGGTTGGTTTTTTTGTTTTGGTTTTTTTTTTTTTTTTTTAAAGAACACAAGATGACTACCTGGGTCAACAAGATTGCTAACTGTGGCTTAATTCTTCCACCCATCTATATATTATTTGTCAGAGTGCTGCAGAATGGAGGGAATTTCTGGCTTTTTGTTTGCCTTTGCATTTTCAGTGAGCTTGGCATGGCTCTTAGAGCGGGGCTGGTAAAATGGGTTATTGGCTCCCTTTACTGCTGGCCTCGAAGAAGCACATTTAAGCTTATTTAAAAAAAAAAAATCTGTTCAGAAGGCAGGCCAGTATCCTTTGGTTCTCTTCTTACATTATTCCGCTTTTAAATTTTATTTAGTTTTGGATAGTTCAGCTTGCAGACGCAGCTGACTGGTTTTCCGTCACTGAAAGGTCTGCTTGTCACTGCTGGAGCGCGAGACAAAGGCACAAGCTATGCTGCCCACTGCCTATGCCCTTCTGGAAGGGTCCGTGCCACAGCGGGACCTTAATCGGTGGCAAAACGTAGTCAGATGCCGTCATAGGGAAGGCATGACATAGGACAATGTCGGAAGTGTCCCTTAAGCAGTAAGAGCCACGGTGTCTGGATGCTCTAAGCATGAGGCAACTGCCATCTGCTTTCTGCTGAGGTACCCGGTACGTCATGTCTTTAGTGCAGCTCTTGGTGGTGTTTGGGGAGTTCAGGATGGGGGTGACTACTCGTGCATCTGAAAAATAAGTGTTGGCAGAGGCAAGTTTGGAGGGGAGTGCAAATTACCAAATCTGCTTGCCCAAAGGGTGAACGTTGTAAGGGAGAGGTGTGAAGTACATTGGTGCGGTGCTGCCTGGGCTGTGGCACCGGGCGGACCCTGCGAACACCTCCCCGGGCTGCAGGGGGCTGCGCTGGCCGGTGGAGCTCACGGTTTAGCAGGGCTGGTCAGGAAGCAGGCAGGTGGAGAAGGGAGAGATGGGTTAAGTCCCAAAACGGGTTCATGTGAGAAAACAACAAACCCGTAGAAGGTGTATGTTTAGTGGGGTTTTTTTTGTCTTTGTATTGTGTTGTTTTTTTTTTTAAAAAAGTTTAGAAACTTTGAAACATCTCGCTTGATAAGAATATTGACATTCCTTAGAAACAGAGATGCACATGAGCATAGAAACTACATCTCGGTATCCCAATTTGTAGATGATGTAGAAGAACTGTTTGGGAAAAATAGCACAGAGCTGAGAATTCATTAGAAGATTGCTCACACTGTAGTTGAAATACCTTCAAAGAGAAGCTAACAATTAAAATAAGTTCAGAAGCAGAAGAGCCTTGCAGACATTGGGGAAGGGGTGGGTAGAGGCTTATGTGTTAACAAAATATCCCCAGCTAGAATATTATTTTACATCCCCTGTTCTCTAGTTAGCTCCCTTGGTAATTTACAAATGGAAAATAAAATTTACAATTATAGCTGATTAGATATTATGAGTTCTCAACAAAGCATGTTTGTGTTCTGTATGCAATTATTACAGAGTTGCTGGGCACAACTGGGTAGTTGAATTTGAGTTATCTTTTGTGTTCAAGCAATTTAGCCTCTTCTGTTTTGTATGAAGAATGAACTGTGTTCTCAAACTACAGCAGTCTTTGGATAAATGATATTTGATATGATTTTTTTAACCAGTAATTCTTTTCCAACTGTATGGTGAAAATTAACCTAATTTAATTGAGTATAGCCTATACAAAAGATTTTGATTATGCCGGTTGTGATTGTGTAGACTGCATTCAGGTTTAAATAAGCAGTGTTGCCATTCTCAATTTGGAAGACATAAACCCAGCAACCCTCTCTGGCTCCTCTTCCTTCTCCTGGCTCACTTACCTGTATGCATTCAAGTACGACAGCCCTTTTAATCCTAGATGTGAATCTGTGGTTCTTGTTAATGGATTGTCTGGGCTTGTTCTGAAAAATGCCACTTGTGCGTCTTGACGTGGAGGTTGGAGCCAATACCGAAGCATCTTTCCAGTGCCACCCTCTTTTGCGGGGAAACTGAAGCAAGGAGGGGCAGAGGCACTGGGATTCTGCCTTTTGCTTTCTCTTTCGGTAGTTTGAGACTCACTAATGCAGCTGATTGTTTTCAAGTATGACCAGTGATACTCTACTGTTAAGCAGTGTTCTTAAAACTACTTTTGTTTTGAGGTTTTGAGAGAGCATAGGCTGCAATTATCAACATACAAGACTTTGTGAATATGGACTGTTGGCCTTAAGTTTGGGAAATGTCACTTAAACCACTGTCAGATGCAAGTTAAAGGGCAAATTGCATAATTATATCTCAGCCTTCCGGTAGATTCACGTTAATTGTTTGGTGTACTTTTGATAATACTCATTATTTCAAGGTATTATCACCTTGAACCTAAATCCCATTAATTGCGTAGTTAATCTTTAAACTCATGCAGTTATTCTTGAATGATTGGAAATAATGTTACTGTTCTTTTTAACTTCCTTGCTTCTAGATATAATGTTTTATTTGAAATGACTAAAAGTAACTTACAAATGGATGAAGCTTGGAAATGGGTATTGGTGAAATAAAGCTGAAAGACAGTATTACAAATGCTGGGAACTCACAATTTCTTCAGGCATATGTCAACTCTGCCTTGTGATGAAACACTGAAGGGCAGTTGATGCTTTAAAAGTCAGATCATCTGTTTGCTAACAACTGCTGCAGGGTGTTGCTACTGGGTTAAAAATGTTTGGCTTTGAGATCATTGCAATGTTTTTCTGGTGTATATAGCTGTTAAATTGCTCATACTTCCAGCTTTAATCACATTTTAACTAACAATGTTTTGGTTAGTCAACCTTGATGATGTGTTGTTTGCAGGGTTTTAAGCTGCGGCAATGCCGCAGGTGTCTGTGGGAGGCCGTCAGTGCCGGTTTCAAAAAGGGCTTCGGCACATTCACTCTCGACTCACTTTTTTCCTTTATTAGGTTTCCTGAAGCAGCAGTTTGCTGGCAGCTGCTGCGCTGCGATGCCCCGGCATGCCTCATGGCAGAGCTACCCGGCCACCCCGCTGGAGCGTGGTGCTCCCCTGTAGGGAGCTGGGTAAGTGTGAAACCTTGTCCCTGGTGCTTGCCCGCATCTCACTTGTGTTCAGACGCAGCGGTAGCTGTGACAAACCTGGTGATGTGGGCTGCTTTCATTGGCCCCTTCTTCTTCGTCTTACTGTGCTCTCCTGGCTTTGTGTGTGTTGGAAGAAGATCTGCTGGGTAGTGATGGTTGCATGTGCATTTTCTCTAATTTCTGATTTGCTTGGGAGACAGTTTCCTCTGGAGAAGTGGCTATATGTTGGATGGGGAGGATATAGAGGCTGAATTGGTAGGAGTTGGAGGTGTTCACTAAGATGGTGAGTTGTCCCTTCATTGTCCCTTTTTTATACAAAAGGTAAGCATTGGGGTGGGGAAGGTGGCTTAGAGGAGGTGCATCTGGAACGTCCTCTTGCTCCCCTCTTAAAAATAACAAGCTTCTGGAAAATCGTTGTCTTCTCTGCCACAAACAATATTGACTTCCCTTGCACACTGTGAGTCCCATCACATCTTCCAGGTATTGCTAAAATTTGTTTGGTGATATTACCTGTTTTGGAATAATCATTCTCTACGCAGTACTCCAATTGAATCACTTCCCTCTTGCACTAAGGTATGGTGGGGAGCTGGGACCTCCTGTTTGACCCTCCAAGAAAGGCATTTGACTGTTTTCAGTGCTGGAATTGGAATTGGGCCATTCTTTATGGTTTTGTCAGTGTATAGATCAGAATGTCTGCTAGGGAGTCTTGCTGAGCCACAGCAAACACTTATGATTCTTATCTTTGGGAATAAATCAAGATATTTATGTGTCAGTAGTTGTGGGTTTATGGATGGTTATCAGCTGCTAGACAGAATTGTGGACTTCGGGACCTGGATCCTTATCCTAATAGCCCTGGCAAGAAGTCCCTTGGGTCTAAGGTGAATCTCTAGGAATTAATCCAGCTGGGCTAGATCTCCAAGGAGGAGGACAATTAAAGTACTGATTGGCATCTGATAGTTTGCTTTAACACTATGTATGTATGGGCAGGATGGAGAGATGTATCTAAAATGAAGAAATATTGTCTCTTGGTTTTGTACAATAAAGAACAGTCCAGCTGAATCCTCTTGGACAGTCTGGAGCCTGAATACACCAGGCAGAGCTGAGAAGAAATTATCCTGTTTTATGTAGATAACGCAGGCTGATGCTGGAGCAGTTCCTTAGACCTTTGGTTTTGGAAAATTGTAGATTACTGATGGGCTGTTGCCCCTGGGATTTAATTTAGACTCTGGTAAGAATGCATTTTGATTCTCTGAAGTCCCTGAGGCCAAATACTTGCATTTTTGGTCTACTACTGTAGTTGGTCTAGCAAGTACCAGCTCATTTATGCAGTGATTGACATCTGTTGTCAGTGTCTGAATTAATGGGGGAAGATGCTGCTGGATTTGAAAAATAGTCTGATTCTCATGAAACGATCTTTCAAAGTCATGCTGTTAACCAGTTATTTCCCATCTTGTCCCATCACCTTGTTCAGGAGAAGATGATTGAGAGGGAGAGGCTTTTCTGTCTAGAGGTCCGTGAATTTGGAGGACAGTCTGTTGAACCTGTTGTCCTGCCTTCCCCTGGAATGGAGGCTATGTGAGCGAGGGGTCTGTCTGCACAATCAGGGCTAATAAGTTATTTTGTTAAACTGGACTGCTTTGGTGGCTCTTGATAGCACTGGCTGTGGCCTATTGTTCTGGTGCCTGAGGGGTGGTGCATTGGGGCAGCTCCTTTGGGAAGACCCACAGCAGGGGTGGCTGAGTGCTGTGGCTGTGAAGCAATGTGAATTGTTGTCATGCCCATACTGATATAAAGGTGCTTGTGAAATAGTTATCAGCAGAGCACCACCAATACACTAGTCACATCACGTCCTGTTCAGGGAACAAACACGCTGAGGACCATGGTTGCTCTCTGTGCCCCTGGAGGGATTGCACTCTTGCTTGCCTCTTGGGTAGGTGGTGGCAGCAACCCCTGCTCTTCTCACCTTGGAATCTGATTCGTGGAGTTACCTTGTCACCAGGTTTCATGAGACTGAGCCACCACTCTTAGCTCAAATATTTGAAGTTGTTTCTGTTCATCACGTTTTGCATTCGTTATTGGCTGCCCGTAGATAGACTGAGTTTAAATTCACCTTTCTGCTATGCTTATGGTTCTGAGGGCCAAGCTCTGAGTCTGTGCAAGACGCCTTCTTTGAATCTGAGGTACTACTTTTTTCTTTTTTTTATATACATATTTTTTAAGTAGGTTTAGTACTTGCAAGTGACCTCCCATTTGGGGTTGTGCTATTAACGAAAGCTGGGAGGCAGCAAAGCTTTGAAGTGGGGTCTGGGAGGGTGGTGTCTCAGTCTGTCCCTATAAATCTGGTTAGTGCCACTCCAACATTTAGTATTTGCTTTTAAGCACATCTTTTTCAGAGATTTATTTTTTCATAAACTCTTTCCACATTTGATTGTTCGCTTCATGTATTTATTTATTTGGAACAGAGTGGTTTTAGTTTGGTAGGAATTTGCCTTATGGTTGTTTTTAACGGTGCTTTTGTGTGCAAGTACTTTCCAGCAGTAGATTTTTTGAGGGATCAGTTGATTCCCATCCAGCCATGAGTAGTATTCACAGCAGGTTGAGTATTGTTTATGTCAATAGCTGTTTTTCGCCAGTTTCATAGTATCAAATGAAACTGGTCCATTTTGGGCAACCTAATCTCAAAATGGAAACGGTTATGTGGTGGGGTGGAGCTGCGGCACGTGACTGTTCCCCAGCTTTGGCTGAACCTGCCTGGCTTCCCAGAGCTGAGCTGGAGTTTTCTTCCAGCTCCAGTCTAGGGAGGTGATTTTTTTAGGAGCTGAGAAGAAGCTGCTGCAGTGGCTGGGGAGCTGGGGGTGAAGGCTGTCGAATGGCTCAAGCTTCATATACCTCTCCCTCCTCTGCACTGTTCCCAGGCTTGTACTTGGAGAATCCTGTAAAAAATGAGGAGGTTAAAGGGAATATTGTGATTGTTTATTGCTATTTATTGCTGTTACCCTCGCTGCTGTGGATATTCACTACATGTATTTGGCTAGTTGCATTGAATGCTCACCACTTGCATGTTCAGAAGGTTTTTTTTGTTTTCACAACTGTTTTTCAAATCTATTGTTTTTCCTGTGGGAAAAGAAAGTGTGTTTATGTGTTCCTGGGTCGCGTGGTATTTTTCACTTCAGGTCTTCTTTCACTTCAGGTCTTCTTTCACTTCAGGTTTTCCTTCCGAGTCCTTATCTCTGTGTCCGTATTCACGTTGGTGTTTGTATTGCAAGTGCCCGGCTTGGAAATGGGCTTTCCTTGAAGTATGCATAAGGCCCTCACTCTCTGCCTTTGCTGTGCCTGTGTGTGTAAGCAAGACCGATGTACCTGATGTATGATTCTACCTTTCTCTTAGTCGTTTGAATGAGTCAGAATTCTTTTACTTCACAGATTTTGCCTTTGCCAGTGTTGCTCTCGGGCCTGTTTGCTCTCCTTGTTCTTTTGCTTGTGGTTTCTGCATTTCCTTTCTGCTTTCATCTTTCTTTGGATGTTAATCCAGAGGGAACACCCCAGCTGTATGACACCTCTATCAGCCCTTCCCTCCTTTTTATTAATTTCCTTCCCTCCTTTCTGGGATGACTGTAAACTTTGCCCGTCCTGTGATGGGATACTTGTATCGCAGATATTCTCATGAGGTGATTGTATTTTATGGGAAGAAACTGCATCCTGAGCAAATGCTCAATTTCCTGGCCTTTTAAGCTCTACCCTGTTTTTAAAAAAGTTAATAAAAAAGTGTATGTATATGTGTGAACATATTTACTTGGTCAGTCTGGATTCCGTCTCAGACTTGGCAAGTCAGGAGACTTGGCACTGAGAGCATTTCTCTATCTCTGCAGCCATTTTTATATATGTTTGAATAATATCTGCAAAACGATTCTTCTGAAGACTGCAAGGTCCTGAAAGGGGCAGATGCTCTGTAAAAATGAGTACTGCAAGACCCTTTTTACCTTCTTCTGTGCTCCAAGATGTTCTTAGAAGCTCCTGGATCCTGACATGCTGGACACAGCTGTGACGAAGAGGCCTCATGTTCCTCCTTATCTTTTCCATGCTGGAGCAGATTCATTTACTACTTACTATAGCCTCAGTTCTGTAGCCCTCAGCACTGCCTTAGTACATTTTTTGGTGAGAACATGAAGATGTCTATTTTAATTGGAGACTTAAATTTATCTGCTCTCTCGGATGATAGTTCCACCCTCTCCTCCACAAGCTGTGGAAATGCTCTGTCTTCCACTGAAATCCCAATAAGGAGACCATGTACCATCATGTTGTACTGGGAGGCTGGGCTCGGCACTTGCTGTGGGCATGACCTGGGCCACATTAGCACAATAAATGCACGACGCATCATGGTGAGCCCCAGAGCATCATGCTCCTCCTTAGGCAATGAGCCTATACCTCTTTTCAAGGCAGGTGTATCTTAAGATAAAAACTGCCCACAGCATGTAGCCTGAGAAGCAGGGGTCTCACCCAGCTGGGTGTTGATTCCTACCCCCTTGCCAAGAGCTGCAGAGCTGTTATCTTCTTTTTTCCCTTGTTTTATTCAGGACTTACGGGACCCTCTGTGGAAGAGAGGAATGTTGTCTTTTAACACTGCTGGTCCTCCACTGGGGTAGTATCTTGAGGAACTGCTTGGTTTCTTCATCTTTGTTCCTCATTAGCTGCAAAGCTGTCTTGGACTCCGACCACCTGACTGCTCCTTCCAAGAAGGATGTTTACCTTCCTCTGGAATGGGAGAGGGTGAATTTTGGTTCCTCATGAACTTGAGGAGGTGGCTAATTCTTCCAGTGAGAACTGTAGAAGAACATGTATTTTTGGCAGTGGGGAGTGTAACTAGGAAAACATATTGGACTTCTCCATAATCTGAAGCTTGAGCCCATCCCCTTAATGTAAGGACATGGGGGCTGAGCCCTGTATCAGGATAGAGAGATTTCTCATTGCTTCAGTGAGGAAGTTTTATTTGCTCAACGTCCACCAGTTGATGATCAGTTGGTGTTTGCTGTCCCTGCAGGGTTGAAATTTGTAAGAGTCTTTTGTCATCTACGGGGCCCTGGGCCCAAATCAGACTGAGATGTGATCTGTGGTAATGTTGTGTGTCAGTTGCTTGAACCTGGGACCAGCTCCTTACTTCTGCATTTTTCTGCTGAGGTGGTGGGATTTTTTTTCCACCCGTTATCTGTCGCCATTTTCAGGGGAATGGGAGATATCCCATTCTGTATGGCCGACCCTCCTCTGCAGGGTGTTTATCCCTAGCAAAGTCTTTCCACTCTCCCTCAAAGCTCCCTCCCAGTTTTGTGTCAGCACAATAGCTTCTCTCTGGGTTTTCTCTTTGGTTGGTTTTTTACTCCTAAGCCTTTAGCCTGCCTCTGGGGCTGAAATATTCCTACAGCTTTTTGGTTATCAAGAGGGCCGAGGGACCTGCTAGGAAGCTGCTGATGGGTTTCCCATTGCTGGCCGCAGCTTGGGAGAGGTCAGTAGCATCACTTAACCTCCGCGGATCATTGGGAGTCTTAGCTGCAGCTCCCTTATTGCTTCTGCCATGAAGTGGGCCATTGCTGAGGTATCTAGAGATTATCTGACCTCGGAGTGTTGTAGGGGAGAAATTATTTATCAGCCTTTTTTCTTTAAAATGTCTGGTGAGGTGCAAGGACCGGCATGCAGCCCTGTCGGTGCCGCTCGGGTACGGGAGAGCGGGTGGTGGAGCAGAGCGATGCACAGGCAGACAGTGCATCGTGGCAGGCAGCAGGTATCGGTCAGTAACCTCTGAGTGTTTCCTTTTAAAATTAACCTTTGGCATATCCCAGCATTCAAAAAAGGAAAACAAGATTCAGTACTGGAATTTTGATGATAAGACTTATAATGTGGGGAAAATGTTACAGCAGTGAAGTTTGTCAGTGCTGTTCAAATACTTTTCTCTATACCACTTTTATTGCTATCTTAATTTTAAATAAATTGCTCCTGGGATATATAATCATGGCTACTTTGGATCCAGTATGACTTTAGGAGAAATGTCTTCAATACAGAGATTCCTTCTGGCCTACTCTTTTTTTCTGTTAAATTAATCAGGATTTAAAAAGAATGTGTGAAATATGGTCATAGCTTCAGAGTACGAAGAAGCGGATGTGAGTGTTGAACAATCATCAACAATCATCTGTGCTAGAAAATACTTGCGTAAATAAAATATGCTTTTTAGGTTTTAGGGTGGGCTTTTTTTTAGTCTTATTAAAAACAAACAAACCAACCCAAACCAAGTAGTTTTAGAAGGCTTGGCAGTATCTAGACGGTACTGATTTTGAGGAGTACATTATTATATTTATTCTCAGAGGAGAACGTGGTTAGTAGGGACTTTGTCTTGAAAATTATTTTTAACATGATGAAAAATACCTTGGCTATCTGTCACTTTTTTCTGTCTATATTATTTCTGATCTTTCATCCCTTTCATTAGTAAATGAGAGGGGAAAAATGGGAATAACATCAGGAAATAGATGAAGCCACACTAAACAGTACTATGGGAACAGTAAATTAAAGCATCTGTTTTTGGTTTTCCTGGGAAATCAAGAAGCAACTGGAGCAAAAAACCTGATAGACTTTTTCTCTTCCTTGGATTACACATCTATTTCTGCTGTCAGGCTTCCTCCTTCCCCTCAGACTTTCTCCTTTCTTCCATCTTTTTTTTTTTTTTTCTCCTTTTCTTGAAACAGTCACTTCATTGAAACCAAGGCTGAGGCCTACAAAGGCTCCATAGTGAATGAATAATAAAGGACAGAGATTCCAAATGTTGTTAATCTGGGCTCAACTTTTCTGTAGCGTTTGGTTTGCGATGGGGACGTGCCCCTTCTCAGCGGTGCGTGCTTGTGAGGCTGGCACACTGGGGCACGGCAGGGCGGCGGGGCTGGTGCCTGCCGCTGTACGGGCAGCACTTATTTACTGTTAAGAAATTAATATAAACATGACGTGTGGCTCACTGTGAAATATTTTCACAGATGGAATGATTCTGCACCGTAACCTAAGGATGTAAACTAGAGGATTGCTTAGCGTTTTGCTCAGTTATTTGTTCTTTGGCTCCCCTCCACCCCCCATTTGCACACAGCTTAGGTCTCCCGTTGTCGCGGAGCAGCCGATGTAGGGCTCTTCAGCTGCCTGAAGCTCTCCCTAACCCAAGCGTGCGTCCCATTTTGGGTTACGCGTATGACTGGCGGGGGGGGCTGTGGGGGTGCAGGGGCTGGTGGTTAATGCCAGTCCATGGGGCAATAAGTAAAGCATTGCTGAGGCTGAGGGCAAAGTAGTGATGGTGGTTTGGAGCCAGGGCGCAAACCTGATACAGCCACGGTCAGCAGTGGGGCCCCCAAATCCCGCTACTCTGTGATGCACTTCCCGATGCCTCCTGCCTCTTGAATATACGTAGTGGGGTGCTCGTGGCTAGTGGACTTGTAATTTATGGCTTGTGGATCGAGGCTTGGCAGCATGGTATTAGTGGGGACTCTTTCACCATATTTTAGGGGTATCATGGAGTTTTATTTGCTATTCCAAGCTTGTCACTCCAAAAAGGGTATTAAATATGAAATGAAAATGGAGAGGGTTTTAAAATACGAAAGAATTTAAGCAAAACCCATAAATCTGTCCACCAACTTTTAAAGTTTTTATTCCTTAAATATTAAGAGGTTGAAGTCCATTGTTTTTTGTGAGCTTTTTAAAAGTAAGTGTGGCTCTTCGGCAAACACCAGACTTCAAGAACTAAGGCTCTGAAAGAGCCAGATGATATTGTGAGACTCTGGGGGGAAAAATATGACGCTAATAACACTGTAGATAGCCTCTTAAAGTACTTCCTCTGCTTCCACATCCCTTTATTCTGGGACATGAAAGAGAAACCTGAGCCAATACAGGATTACAGAACTAGGTTACAAACCTGGAGCTAGACTATTTGTAGTTAAAGCATCAGAAATTTATTTTATATGCTTATTTTGGTTTAAAAATTTTATGCATTTGGAAAACTCCTTCTCGCCCCGTGAGGGTTCTGCTTTTCAAGTAATTAAAGCAAGACAGTAAGCAGCAGAGACAATGAATTGTAAAAATTCATTGCTGGTTACAACAAGATTTTGAACCTCATCCATCTGTCATCCAAAAAAAAAGAAAAGCCTTTCAAAAAGCAGATGGTCTTGTAACTAAAACAAATCTGGATTCTGGCAGACAGGGTGAGAAATGTGCATTGTGAGAACAGGGGAAACGCTGCACTGGGAACTGTTCATCTTGGTGGAGTGCTCTAGCTGTGAATACCTCTGCTAATGCTGTTGCACACGATAGCGATCGTCAGAGGTCAAAATCAGTAACTTCAGTTCCATCTACAGGCTCACAAGAAATGAGTATTATTTCTGGAGCACAGCTTTTATGTACTTTTTCTGAAAGGGGCCATCTCCTAATAGGTATTTATGAGCATCTTAGGTGCAGTTTGTGAGTGTTCCTAACAAGGGGTTCTGCATAGGAAGGATTTAATCCTAAAGTGGAAATCATGGATTAGCATTGCAAGAACCTAATTAAAAATAAAACTCTCTATTTACAGTGCTATGTTTATGCACAAGTGTTTGCTTTTATGGGTGCAGTCTAGCAAGAGTCTTAAATTAACAACCCAATTAATAAATAATGCCAGCTCTCCATCATTTAATGGTACTTTAGATGATAGGAAAAAAAAAAAAGAAAACTTGCTAGAAGCTTATTTCTGCCTGTTACTCTTCTGTGTGTTTTATCTAGGTGAAGTTGTAGCTGTATGACTTTATTGGGGACTCATTCTCTCTAGGAATCCTTGAGTCATTGAATCAGCTTCATCAGATTAATTGGCTGCAATAGATAAGTAAAACAGCACTGCTTGCATGCTTGCCACAGATATCGTAATCTATGGCTGATAATTGAAATTCCTAGGGGCTGTGCATACCTCTTGCATGTGGCTTGGACCCAAGTAGCCCAGCACACTATTAAAAACATTTTTATAGGTGACTGACTGTTCACTCAAAATCGCATTGAACCTTCTCTCAGACAGAAGAAATGCTGTCTGGAGTTATTCTAGCGTCTTCATCTAGAGCTAGCAGCCTTTTCAATAGTACGTAGTGGGAAACTCTCTCAAATACAGTTGAAAAATATAGTAGCTAATATAGTAGCTAGCTCAGACACATCCTCATTTATAGTAGGAAAATCATTAAGTACTTCAGGTTCAGTCTTAGGTCCATCCTATCTTTAAAAACAGATTAGAAATCTGAAGACAAATATCTTGATAGCTACACAATTGCTGCCTCCTTATGTCCCCAAAAGCAGGAAAATGATCATGAACAGGAAGGCCATTAGCATCACATGGAGTCTCCCAGGTGGGAGCCTCCTTTCTGCTGTGCAGTGCCGGTTTGTGCTGCTGGCTGAGGCAGAAAGCAGGGGGATGCTATGTGTGGTCCCTCGGGATGAGTTTTATGCCCAAAGAGGCAGCACTTGCCATGCAAATACAGGAAAAGCCAAACAAAAATCTTTTGCATGATTGGTGAGTATGTAGTTTGGTTTAAATGCGCCATCCTCCCGCTCTACCACTGTTACGTTAGTACTTTTTTTTTAGTGTTGTTTTGTCTCCTGCATGGATGCAGCATGAGCTAAAAAAAATAACAATACTTTGATAGTCATGGCAAACAGCTTTAGAACTGTCTGCAAGGAAAGGAATACAACTGTCCAACCTGGTAACTCTCTCTTCTGTCTCTTTAGCCAAGTGATCTATATGTGAAAAAAGACCTGAAATACAGTGCTGTGTGCATAGGAAGACTTCTTCCAGAGCCCATCGATCTTTTTCATTGTATCCAGGAACCTGAGAACAGTAAGGACTCTTACAGTCTTCATCCTCATGCCTATCCAATATTATATCTTATGTGAATCTTAAAGTATGTGAGCTTTTAGTCTCGCTAAAATATATGAATAAAAGATGTGAATATTGGTGTGGGTTTTTCTTCTGAAGCACTGGTGATGCTGTTCCATGGCTATTGTATTGATGTGCTTTAAAAATAATTCCTTTTAATGCATGTCATTACATTTCACTGACCCACAGACTGAAAGTCAGAGAATGTCCTTAGCTTGCTAAGTAAAATATTAGAGGGAAGAGATCCAATTTCAAATCCATTCTCTGCCCTGTTCAGAGCAGAATTTGAACTGCAGTTTCTCACCTTGGGAAAGTTGGTGTAGAGCTGGGCTAGAGGGTCTCCCTTGGTGCTGTACTGGTGGTGCATCCTTTGGCATCTGTAACTGCACTGTTCCAGGAGCTGGCTTGTGACCACTGGGACGCTGCCTGGGACAAGAGGCCTCCCTGTCCCATCCTTTATCCTAGTGGGGTATGTACGTCCTAATGCAGAGCCCCAGAGGTAAGGGGGAAAGGGGAATCCCTGTCCCAGAGCGCTCGGTACCCTGTAGCACACCCCACGAGGACAGGTGATGCGTGCTCAGGACCCCCTAATGATGGGAAGGAATTGCATGCGTGTAAATGCTTCACGCTCTGCACAGCTCTTACGTTTGGCAGCTAAAAGAAGTCGTCGATGCCTCCTTTTCCTCCTGCTCCTGTTAGCTATGGGCTTGCACATGAGTGAAATCTTGTGACCCATGTGGTGGTCCGGAGCTCAGCCCCCTGTGCTGGCTGGAGTGGGGCTCAGCTGCTCCCTCCCCTCCACCCGTGTCAGGACCTGGGTTGCACAGACCTGAATTTCGGTGCTTTCATCTTCCAGCTGGACCCCGTGCCAGTTCCTGCTGTGGCCTGTCCCAGAGTGACATACTTTGTTTTGTGTCAAAGGGAACACTTTAAGCTCTAGTTAAACTTAATGTTTTCTTTTTGTTTTGGTGAAATGCCACCTTGGACGGTTCCTGAGTTTGTATGTGTTGCTTTCTATGTGACATAGCTACCAAATAAAATCAGTAAAAATTGAACAGCTCTGGGTGCAGTGTTGAGGCACAGTGTGGCATGAGTTTATACATGTATATGCTAACATAGATTCAGTTTTGCTTATGGCCTGTTTTATTGTTTCAATATTACATTTGTTTAGATATTTAGTCTTATTTAAAATTAATCTTGCTCCTCTTTGGGATGCTTGTACATGTCAAGCTGCTGTGCTGCGCTCTTTCTCCTAGCAATTCTTTGGTTCTTTGTAGTAAGCAGAAGAGTTACAGCTGTCCGAGTTAGTCATCACTGCTGCAGCGCTGTCCTCGCTCAGTTGTGTGACAAATGCATGATGGGTTTTGTTGAGGACAAGGTAATCAGAAAAGTTTGGCTTCTGCCAGGATAGAACAGCTTCCTCCATCTCTTTTGGCTTCACTGCTAACAAATCAAAGCAAAGCACTGTTGGCTGTGGGAGGACTGCAGGGTGTGAGAGCAGCTGAGCCCCATGGTGCTGCTGTGGGATGCAGAGATCAACCCTGGACAGGAGGTGTAACGCTGGCACGGCCCCGCTTGCCAGACATGGACCCTCATCCTTTAGTCACGTCCTTGGCACGCTGTGACAGTGCTTATGCTAGGCAGTGAAGCTACCGCATTCAGAGCGTGTGGATGCTGTGATTTGAAAATTTACCTCTAGTTTTCTGTCAATCCAGTGTGCTGGTCTAAACATTGCTCTAAGAAGCTATTTAATTTCCGTGCAGCTGCGGGACTGCCTTTAGATTGCATTTCAATGTTGTATTTTTTGTGGTCAGTGAGAATGTGCTGTGTTTGTCAAAACTAATTTATTCAGATCTGCTAATGGATTCAAGAAGAAAATGAATTTTGCAATTCTGTGCATCTTGTAAAGTCTTCTTGCTCAGACTGATTTATCAAAGAGTTTGAACCTAGCTCGCTGTCTGTAGTCATTCACACCTCTCAAGGGTGCCTTTGTCAGGCTGTTGATGCAGTAATTTCTTGAAAATATTAGTGGGAAAATGCGGTTTGAAGAGAAGATCAGGCTTATAGTCTTGAGATAGGAGTAGTGAAGTAAGGAAAAAGGTAGAAATTCACAGGTATTTTTGCTACCATAAATTTCTGTGAAGTTCTTGCAGGAAAATGAGTTCTAGGTCATGTTTAGAGGTGGTATTTTGTTTTCTGATTTTTTTTTTTAAAGGAGCAAATTGAAACCTTTTGAAAACCTCTAAAAAGGCATCAGTAAAAGCAGTATGTCTGAGGACCACAGCCCCTGAAGGAGCGCATCTCTCATTTTAATTTTTCCATAACACACATTGTATTTAAGATCTTTCTATGTTAAGGGGTCTTTGATGCATCCAAGAGCACTTATTAGCTGCTAAGTAATATGGTGAATATTTTTCAGACCGTGGTGCTTCTTAGAAATTTTACATCTCTAATATGTTTTATAAGGATACCCTTGTAGTAAGTATTCAGTGTAAGTTAAATTACAGATTGGGGAATCAGATCCTGCATTTGCAAGCCAAAATTCTGCAAGCTCATTCTTGGCTAAGCCCCAGCCTTGTATGCAAAAGGCAATTGTAATGGGAGAAAACAAAAACCGTGGTTGTCTTACAGCAGTGGATTAAAATTATCCCACACTGGTCTGGGGAACAGTGTGGCCATGAGGGAAAGGGTGGTAACGTCAGCTGACTTTAATTTGCCAGAAGTCATCCTGCCCTCTCCTTTAATATTAGCTGTTGGAGAGCTGTGATTAAGCGTTCTCCCTCCTGATAACAGCTCACTGGAAAGTGGCTGGCAGGTAGAAACAGCAGCCAAACTGCTGCATGTTGTAGAAGGTGTTTGCTGATGCACCGGCATCCCTTGTCAGCGCTGCTGATAAGCTCCAACGCAAACCGCCACCCAGAATTTCTTTGGCAGCCCAGCGGATGGCCGGATGAATTGTGCTATGCACAATGTGCTAATTGCCACAAATTGGCTACACTTGGTTGGGAATGACAGGGTGATTGTGTGTTTCTTTTTTTTTTTTCTTTATAATCTAGTTTTTATATACTTAGCTTGTACCATTCTTGTTCTGAGAACAGGCGTAGACTTTTTTTGTATGTTGGCAGCAATGGGAATTTTTGTGAACCTCAGAAATACTGATGATTAACTACAATACAAAATTCAGAGCAATTTTATTTAAAACTAATTGAAAAGTACAAGAAGAAGTTCTGAATTACAATATGAAGACCTTTTATATTGTTGAAGTGTTTTAAAAATATTATAGCAAATATTTAACTTTTCTTTCAAAGACCTTGTAAAGTTAGAAGTACCTTCTATTCAAAAAGGAGCTGGCCACCGAAAGCTCACAACAGGGTGTCCCTTTGTGTCCCCTCAGAGATGGGTAGGGTATCTTCTGTTCCTTCTTCTCAACAGGCAGCACGTATTGTTTTATCATTTTCTACCCTCCCCCTCCCCCATCTGCATTAAAATACTTCTTTAACTGTTAGAGCAGTGCAAGCCCACAAGATGGGAGTATAAGGTATTGTATACAGAAATGGGGAGGAGAGTCAGTGTGTGTGTCCCCTGTGTGAAGGTATTTAGGGGAATGAAGTCCCTCTGCTTAAGGGGGGAGCTGGGGTGCCATTGAGCTATCTGTGGTGGTGGATGGAGACGTTGAGGTTGCCCCTGTGGCACCTGCTGCTACGTGTTGGTCCCTGCTGTGTGGGGTGGCACTGGCGTGGTACCACCCAGCAGCTCCTACCAGGAGTGCTGGTAGTGACCTGTCCGCCTTTGACAAGACTCAGCTTTAGGCTGCAGGGCAGACATGGCAGATGCGTCTGAACCTCTCGTCTTTTGATGGTCAGGAGCCAGAAGGCATTCTAACACTGTCTAGAGAGGCAGGAATGGAGAAAGGAGACTTGCTCACTGCTCCTCTTACAGCATATAAGCATCCCGGCACAAAACAGGCTGCGTCTGCTTGCCCCAACCTAAGGACACATAAGAAATGCATGTTCATGCTCATATCTGCCTGTCCTTTCCCAGCCAATTTATGATGATGATCCTAGGAAAGTGCTGGGTACGCTCATTTCTCTTTGAAATACAAAGCTGTTATCTTTCTGCCTTCCTCCAGCTGCAATATGGAAAGAAGAATGAGGGAGGTACACAGGCACGGGGGTTGTGAATATGGATGTGATGGCAAGAATGTTTCATGGTAGTATTCTTTGCTATAATATAGCAAATAATGAAGTGCTCTGTAGTCATAACGCCGCATGTTCACTATGCTGGGGGAATTGGCAAAGGCTGAGAGAAGGAACAGTATTAAGAGAAAACAGTATGTTGGCATGTTTGGTTTCTGTCCAAGAGCCCCAGTAAATGAGGGGAGTGAATAAATAGCGGGAAGATCATCCTGTATAGACTGTTAGTCAAATTGGGCTAAATTGCCTTGTCAATTGAAGGAAAGCGAATGGAAAGGGCAGGATATTCGGAGGGATTTGAACAGCACCTAAGGCAGGAAGCAAAGAAAGATGTTTAGAGACCGAAAGGTTTCTTTTTTTTTTTATTTTTAATTTTTATCTTTTATACTCCCAGTGGTAATATCCTGGATTGCTCTTTCATCCAGCAGAAGTGACGGTTGCCACTGTAATACTGTGTGAAGCCTGAGATAAATGAGAGAACAGTCTGAAGGAAGGAGCGTGTTTATTCTGATTAAGAAAGTCAGTGGACTGATTGCCATTCAGCTTCCTGAAGCAGAGCTGCATGCACTGTTCATTTACTTTGTCTTTTTTCTTTTTTTTTAAGCCCCTTTTTAAAGGAGTATATTAAATGTCAGGAAATAATTGTTATATAATCCTTGAAGAATCATGCTCTTTAATTTAGAGTTGTTTAACTTTTTAGATTTCATCTGTTTTAAAACACAATGAATCCTTAGGTGCGTCCATAAAAGTATTTTCACAGATATCCCTGATTTTCTTATCTATTTAGTTATTTTTTTCTTAATACAGACTTTCCTTTGCGGTTTTCCACTGGGATTCAACATAGATAACACACAAATATCAGAGATGCGCGCTTTTAAAATAAACCTCTTTATCGGCATTCTTGGCTGCTTAATTCTGAATTAACCATCTGTGGCCTTTTCTTGCAAGAACTGCCCAGCGTGGCTCTGCAAGCTCAGTAGCCATGGCCCTCCTTTCACGAGCCGTGCGTTGCTCTGTGGGCTGCGATCTGAGCCTCTGCATCCTCCTGTTCTCCGATGGGCCACAGAGAGGACGGAACTGCTTGTGTTTCCAATGTGCTCGTATCCCTCAGCTCTGTGCTCAGCGCCTGTGAGTGCATCTTACGCGTGTGGGTTCAGCTGCCCAAGTCAGGATTTAATGCAACTGAGATGATGTTGGCCAAGTATATTTGGGTCGGGTTTCTATCTGGGTTTTTTTGCCCTTCTCGGAAGCTACAGAAGGTCTCCTCGGCAGCGGAGGAGATGCTCTGGGGGGCAGTCAAGGCTTGGAGGTTGTACAGAGAGCCCTGGTTTTTGGGAGGATGTGGCATTTCTTACTCACGTGGTCGTAAGATTTGGACTTTAGAGGGAATTTGCTTCTCTTCTCCAAATTAGGTATGCTGGCATCTCAGCCATGTGCTGGGACTCCAGTCATAGCTTGCCAGTTCTCCATCGTGTTACAGCATCGGTGCTGTCTTTGCAATACAGGCATTTCACCTGTAGGACAAACATTTTCTGATGTGTCTTAAAGAGTCATTGGGCTTGAAGTGGGATTGAGGGAGAAATGTAATGTTTCGTGAAATGCAGTTGATGGGACTAGATGATTAAATAGTCCCTTCTGGCCTTAACCTCTATGAAATAGTAGAACTGTGTTGCTGAGGGCTTGACTTTGAGGACTGATTTAGCACCCTGCCCCGCAGAAGGATGTGGCATGCTTTGGAGGCGTTTTCCAGGCTAACCAGAAAGATGGAATAATTACCAGTTGCACAAATCATTAGAGGCCTTCTGTGGTATTCAGAGAATGCTAAAATAGATGGAATAAAACGGGCCTTGTCCTTTTGTAGCTGCTGAAAGATTGCCAGGAGGCTTCCTGAAACCAAACGTAATCCCCCCATCTGTCTCTTCTGCAGTTTTAACTTGTAGATTTATGTTGTCAGAGCTGTACATTGCTTTTCATTTTTGATGAGATTATTTGCCGCTGTTACAATATATTTATATATTTTAAAAGATTTTGGAGGGTTCAAAATTGTTGTACTTTGATCAGATGCCAGAAGTTATTAATGATAACTTGCTGCTATTTTACTGTAAAACTAACAAATGCAGGAAGTAATAAATTTTATGTCTGAAATTTCACATTAGCTGGCTAAATTTCTCATTAGCAATGAAGTGCACATTCATTGCCATGTCCTTCAAAGTGCAGTGCAGAGTAACTTGCTTCAAAGCAAAACCAGTATGAAGTGAGGCTGGGTGCAAGGGGGACCCTTCTCCCATCATTCTAACATAGTGGGTGATGTATTCTGTGTCCTGGATGCCTGGTTGAAGCTCTAAACTCCCATCCTAATAGTTCCCACGTAAAACCAGCACTTCTTCCTCAGTTGTGGAGTGCAGGAACAAAAATACAGGCTTAGGTTATGTTGCCTACTGTCATACAGTACTTAAGTTTGGTAGTTAACAGTGGCTTAAAATGCTTTTTCTCTCAATGCTGTTTCAGACAGATGTAATTTTGCAATGCCGTTTCCAATTTTTCCTAGTTTTCTTTTCAAAGATTATATTCATGTTTTGTTAAAAAAAAAAAAATCTTCTGAATGGAGCCCTCTGTACAATAAAAGTTACACCTTAAAGTATAGAAAAATTCCTACTTCCACATTAAAAAAAAAAAAAGTGCAGATCATTAGAGGGAAACACTGAATTTTCTAGGCTTGCTTTATCCTGACATAAGTCTGCTGAAATGGAGTAGCTGCATCAGCCAAAACCAGTTTTTAGTGGAACTGAAGACTTGGACTCAGTCTGCAGGAGTTTGGGGTGGTGTGTTGGTTTTTGTTTTTTTTTTTAACCTCCTAATACTCTGCATCTTGCATTGTTTGAATGAAGTCAACAACAAATTTTGCAGGCCGCCTATTTTCCTGGCTTGGGTTTTTTTTTTTCTTTTTTTTTTTTTTTCTTTCCCCTTTTCCTCCTGATGTCCTCTGCTGTTCCCAGATGCAACAGAAAGGACATGTGTCTTCCTGCTCTTCTGCTGGTTACTGTAAACTTGAAAGAAGAGCTGGCCTGTTACACAGGACCCATGGAGGGAGAGGTGGCAGTGAAGTCTGCCTGCCACTGTGTGAAGTGGTAACAGACCTTGTGGTCCCAAAGAAGTGAGGTATCACCTGCGGGTGGCTGCTGGGAATGGCTGTGATGGGCATCTTGAAATGCTTTGACTGATTTTTGCTAACTATTGAGATTTTTATCAGATTGCGTTTTGTTGCTGTCTACAGCTTCATCTCCGAGTCCTGTGATTGTGGGACATGCGGCCTTCGTTCTTCAAATGCCAGTAATCCCTTGCCTTTGTCATTGTTGCAGAAGAACATGACGATGTGAACTGTGAAAGGTGAAATCTCTAAAATCAAATTTAAAAAACCCTCTGAATTTCCTTCTGTAATAACCATGAGTCATCTTTTTCTTGGGTCATGATTTTTTTTTTCCCAATGCTTAGGGTTGGCAGCACTGTTTGAAAGCAGTGAACAGCATAAACATGCTGTTGCATGTGCTTATTTTGTGACTTGGGAACCTGACTCCCTTATTTTTCAGTGCCTAAGAGCTTTATATGATGAAACTGCATAATGGAAACTTTTTTTTCCCCCACTTGGTGGGAAACTGTTTTTGTTCCTTCTCGTTGTGGTTGTGACTTTAGCAGAGCCTCTGTCAGAAAGCAGTTGAGATGTGCAGGAAAATGTCCACTCTGTAGTAGATTTATAACTCTGCTTCTAAATGATCTAGTTAGATACTGTAATCTAAATAGAAAATAGGACTTGTATCAAGTGTATTATTATGCAAAGGATAAAATCTTCCTCTGTGCCGTACGTCAGTTTTGTAGTCTTGCATCCTACACATGCCAAATCTGAAAGTAAACTTTCTGAGGTCTGGTCATAATTTTGTTCACATTCTCAAAATCTATCTGCAGTTTGAACTTTAAGTATGTCTTCTGAAATTATGTTTTCCCAAAGACAGTTTCACTTACAAGCTTTCTAATGTGATAAAGAAAGGCCTAATGTGAGTTTGGAGAGAAACAAGGTGAACCAGTTTGCTGAAAATTGCTCTGGAAATTACTGTAAATACAGTGTAAATGTTGTGCAATTCTTGGAGCTTTCAGTGATCCTGGTCAGCAGATTATCTTTTGATTAAAAAAATACTACACTAAAACTGTTTAAAAAAAAAAAATTAATAAGTGTTTACTTTTATGTGAAACTGTATCAGTCTTATTAGTTCTTGTTGACTAATCTCTTCTTAACTTGGGTACTAAGAAGCCCGAGTATTAAGAAGCATGGCTGTATGTCACGGCGTAAAGGGCTCTGCTGTTGGGGTGTGTACCCAAGTGAAATGGGAGAGCATTTACCGGTGTTGTTCCTTTCCTCCCTTTTTTAAAATGCGTTGGTGGGGGGCACACATAACACGTGCTTTGTCTCACTGGGGCACGGACAACTTCTGGTTAGCCAAATTCCATGCTGACATGCAGTGACAAGAGTTCACCATTAGATCTGTCGGTCTTCTTACCCAGAGCTGATCTTGACCTGATTTCTCTGTGCAATCAATTCATATAAAACCAGATGCCAACAATCTGTATTAACTGTGAATTAAATTCTTATCAAAATGGATTGCCCCAGTTTGTGGTGAAACAAACAGCCCATGTCTCTTGTTCCAAAAAATGTACCATCTGGCTGATAAAGCTGATTATCCAGAAGTGTTACTAAAAATGTCTGCATGTCTACAGAGGAGCAAATAATTGGCCTTAGGAAGAAAAAAAAATCCTGCTGTTACTTCTGAAAGTTATGCTGATTGATATGGTGATTTGTTGTCCCAGAACGCCTGAAGATGAGGAGTTGTGAGGGGAGAGGTTGTTTATGGGGTGGAATTCCTTCTCCTGTGGGTACGAGAAGGGCTGCGTTATGAACCTTGTGTGTGCACTGTACTTTCAGTCCTCTTGCATTCCAGCAGTGCTAACTTTTATAACCATAAAACATAATTATCCCTAAGACATGCCTGATACTGTTGTGGGAGCAATTCTGAAGCAAAATGACTATAATATAGCTGAATGAAGAACTCAGATGGTTTCTCTTAAAATTGCAGGGCAGGTCATGTTCAAAAAAGAATTAAATATTAAATGAAGGGGGGAAATACATTGGAACAGAGCCCAGATTCTAAAAGTAAATTGTTGAAGACTATAACCTGGTTTCCTCAATGAGTATTAATTCAAATTGTGTATAGCAGATATGGCGGTGAGTAATAGTAGTTAAGCTAAGGATCAAGAGTCCAATTTCCTTCACATCTTTCTAGGAAATATAAGACCTAGTGTTGCATAGCAACAGTCGAAGGTATAGCAATATTTGCACTTGAAAATGTTTAGTGCTTTGGGAAGCATTAGATGGCTGATGAGATAGGTAGGGAGGAAATGGTATTATTCTCTCTTAGGGTACTGGTTTAAATTCAGTCTTGACTGTAGTGGCTGAAGACCGTTAACATCTGAATAACTAGCTAGAGGTCTGCAAAATGAGTTATTGGCCTCAGTCCAGTTTTCAGAGCACCCATATTCACATTTCAAAAACTATTTCTGTAATTGGCAATGTTGTTGGTGTGCTTTGAAGGCAAAGCAGATATGAATAGCTGTGGAGGTGGCCACGGAGGTCCCTGCTTCAGAGCACTCCTGCCCCTACTGCCAAATAGAGGAGTTTCTGCTTTTCCTGGCATATGATTTTTCTGTATAGCTGTGTGGTAAACTTGAAAGCACATTATTTAAATTTCATAGAGTCCTGGTATTTTCTTTGCATTTTGTGTTAACTGTACGTGTGTTGAATAAAAGATGCTGCCTAGGACTCTTTTCATCTTCTGACATCCTCTTAAATTGTTTTACATTTAAGTTTTTCAGAATCAAATGTGAGTTCCCATTGAAGGTAAGAGTTTTCCAGAAATCTGCAATCTGTGTGATAGCAGTTTTCAGGTCTGTGTTCTTCTCACCTGGCACACCAGGAAATAGTTGGTCTGAAAACCAGGAGAGCATCAGGAGAAGCAGAGGAGTAAAGCTACTGGAACCACACGACAAGAATTTGGAGTGCCTTAAATGCATTTTGGTAGTGCTGTTCCTACATTAGCTGTTTATTGCTCAAAACTTAGTAGCCTCTTGTCAGAATGGCTTGTTGGATGCTCAGTATTGCCCGAGCGCATGCTGTAGCTGGGCTGGGGGATGTCCCTGGTAGAGTAACTATGAGCAAAAGGCATAAAAACTGGCAGCTAACAGCATGCCACAGTCACAGGACTAGTTGCTAGATTATTTTTTTTTTTGTTAACATCTAGTTTTATCTTATTTTACCAGTATTTAATACACTTTACAGGAAGTATATAGTAAAAGATCTCCCGGGTGAATCCAGTACCACTGACAAGTGTGGAAGGGCTCGAGGATGTCCTTTACCACATGCAATTTTCACTCAATGCCTGTGCTGACTCTTCTTTTTCTTAACTGCCTGAAGTAAGCTTCCATAAGAACATTTATAACAAGAGAGAGGTTCAGATTTAAGATCTACTGATCTTTAAATAATCACCTAAGAAAGTATTCTGTCATTGATTCCAGTTCATGGCTTTAATATAGGAGACCTCAGGACATACCTAAATTAAATGAATGACAGATTTACAGGACATCATAAACTATTTTTTTCTGTAAAAATGCATCTTTGAATCTTAGAGTAATTTTAAAAAGTTGTAGCCATTTGCAGGTAAAAAGATTTATAACTAGTCTACTTCTGTTGCTTTTCCTAAAGGTGAGAAATTATGCCTATGACATTCGACTGTTAACATAGTAGCAGGGGTGAGGAAAGGTGTTCATTAGTGAGGTTACTGGTATTATCAAAGTAAATAAAGGAAAAGAAAATCCACTGGACACTGGTCGTGAAGCTAATTCTTGTGCAAGTGGAGTTTTGAAGGTCTTTGGTAGAAAACTGTTCACCATTCTTGAGCTTTCCTTTATTATCTGAACACTGTGCCAGCGCTACCCCTTTGCACGTGTTTAGAAGTTCAGAGGTTTCTGCCCGCTCATATGCGAAGGTGAAGAGTAACATTCCTTACGCAAATTTGGGACCATAGCAGCAGACCAGAAAAGGTTTAGAGGCTGTACCACCTTGAACATCGTTTCATGAATTTTCCTTATTTTCTTTATGTACTGCACAAACAATGTGTTTATGCATATGTATTATTGGTGGATTTAAAATTGCATTTAGCAGAAAAGCTAATTTTTCTACAAATAAACTGCTGTTATTTTAAGATAGTTCCTTTTTTCACCCCAGAAGTGAAGTGTTCAATGACATTTTTTAAAATCTCCCCTAGCCCCCATATTTTGTTTTTCTCACATTTTAAAATCACGTATGCACACATGAAACGGGTTTTTCTGGCAGTGCGTGAGAAATAACATGGGGCTGGGGGGATGGACTATGAGTGGAAGCAGGTGGTGTCCTTAGTTTTTCTGTCTTCCTAAGGAATTCTGCAACAGCCTGCTTTAAAATACATGAATGATTGTGAACTTACTAATGTTTTATGGTACCTGGAACCTAAACAACTTACCATGTATTCTTAAGTACCTTATGTTTTTTCCAGAGCTTCTAATGTGTTTTTTTTTCTTTTGACTGTAAAACTTTTTATGGTGCACGGTTTTAAATATGCTTTTGTCTGTCTATTAAATGTGAGACAAGGCAGTTTTCAGTTGTGATTTTTGTTTAAGAGGGAAGTGATGCCTAAAAAGGAATTTTATAAAATGTTGGAAATTATTTCCTATGCAAAGCACATGTGCTTTTTCTTGTGGGGGAAATTTGAGTTTAATCCAAGAGATTGTGGAATTTCCAGTACCTTAGTGACACTTGTATCCACAACAAAACAGTTAATTATGATCTGCTTTTAAATCTCAGGATCTGGTTCAGTTTTCCTTTTTATTTCAGGACCATTCGTATGAAAACTGGAAACGGAAAGGAATATACCTCATGTACAGCTAGGGCCAGCATCAGCATGTGAATGCTGGGAGGAGTGCCTCTTATTACATGTCTGTGTTTTTGTTTAAAAAGTATTAAGCTCTGCAACTTGTTTGGCTTTAGTGGGAATTCTGCATGCCCCATGTATCTGGAAAACCAGTCACGTTCACATAGATTCCTAAATACAATTTTGATTTAAGCTCTTATTTTAGGCACCTTTGGGCCTGACTTCTAAGTAAACTAGATCAAAAAAGAAACTGAATATTCTGTGTGGAAGTACAGCATCTTGTATACAAAACAGATGAAGTTAGTACACAAATTACTTTTCTGTTTTAACCTTGGCTGAAGAAATTTGCTAGTGCTTCTTGACATTTACAATAAAAATTTTTAGAAATGTGTGCAAAAACTTGGAGAGATTCATAAAACACTTTGCTTCTTGGCTGCTACTGTACTTCAGTTGTGTTTTCATGAAGTGCCCTAACTTTGAATTAATATTTGAATGAAGCTATTTTAAGGTAATGTTTTTGAGGTTTCATGTTGTTTTCACCTTTTTCAATCAATTTTGTAGCAGCAGCAGCAGGAGTTCTTGTTTTGCCCACTGTATACCAGGTCTGATCTCATGCCTTTATATATATATATAAACATATATGTGTGTGTATATATATATGTATGTATAAACTTAACTCAACTTTTATATATAGCTCAACTTAACTTTTATATATATAAACTTAACTCAAGCTCTGGTATTTGCAAGGAGAATTTGGTTGTGCATCAATGTATCTGTAGGCGGCTTTCCCATATGGGACTAGTACTTAAATATGTAACCCTAGGTCTTCTGAGTTTACAGAGTGAAAGGAAGATGATGTTTTCACTGAAATGAGCTACTTCTAAAAAACAAACAAACAACTCCCCCACCCCCAACTTCTTAGTACATTAAGCCTATTTGTGAGCTTTAGTATAGAAATAATGTTTTTCATTTTTATTTGATACATTCTAAAAAAATAGGTAAAAAGGGATGATAGCTATCCCTTTTTCATTTTGCTTGAGTTTTCATATGATTCTATCACAGAAAAGAAAAAAAAGGCCATTTATTTTTCTTTGAAATATGTGCTCATGTTTTTGAAAGATTCTACATTAAATGCACATATATCAGATGAAAAGTACATTTAATCTGGTTATGTAGAAGATTCATATAAATGAAGTCTTACTCTCAGAAAGCTCATAAGATAAGATAAAATATGGTTTTCTTGGTGTACAATTTCTACTTAGTAATTAGCTTAAGAAATCCCCAACCCTCCCCCCAAAAAACAACAAAAAAACCCCAAAACAAAAACAAAAAAACCCAAACAACCAAAACCTGCAGGAATTTGTATGTAATTTTGTGGCTCTTTAGTTCATTATACAGGTTACCTTTCATTAAGGTCTCTTAGTGAGAGACATAAAGACCTTCCTAAGCTATGGCCAGTATTTTAGGGCCCGGCACTGTAAAAGCAGAAGGATGCTTTGGTATACTGTATTTCCATTGTGAATTAAAGAGTGTGTGGGACAGAGGGAAGCGTTTTTAATTTTGTGCATATGAAGTAGTTTGTACAAAATGTACTGATGAAGGCATTATAACATACTCTGAAATAATCTTGACTTGATACATCTCTTGATGCTTCATATAATTAGATTTGTGTCACCATCCCTGGAAGTATTTAAAGGACGTTTGGATGAGGTGCTTAGGGACATGGTATAGTGGTGGTCTTAGTAGTGTTAGGTTTACGGTTGGACTCGATGATCTTAAAGGTCTTTTCCAACCTATACGATTCTGTGACTCTGTGATATTTTCTTGAACTATTGGAATGACTGAAGTGCCGAGTATGGAAAGGCTTTGCATGAGAGAGGTTTAAGACACAAAATACACATTCATGAGCTCTCAGTTGTGTTTCTCAGCATAGGTCTACCTGCTTTCTTGAGGAAGTGCCTGCCACGAATTCAGTGACTGCAGCTGTGTGGTTTGTGTATGTACACACATGCGTACATGTGAGGCTGTTACGCTGAAGGTTTAACCAGAATTGTGCTTCTGATGAGCGGGATGTTTTCAGCACTATGCTGTGGGTGGTTTTTGGTCTTGCCCTTCTCTAAAGGACCACAGAAAGAGGGAAGATTGAGAAAAGAAACCTCACTTTGAAGTCTACAGCATGCTACAGTTTGTTCTGCCAGTTCCTGGGGGTGCAAAAGCAGGTAGAGTAACGTGCGAGGCTATCACATAGTGGTCTGGGTGTGGACTGCCCCCGACAGCTCGGCTGTGCTCTTTCTCCAGTGCTGCGGAGATCAGAGATGGCATTTGGAACCTGTGTGAGAGCAAAACTTCCCTGTGAACCAAACCTGTTTCCAAAGTCGTGCCTGGATCTGTGCTCATCAAAGCATGGTGCCACCTGCAATCCGGACTCTTGTGTCTGGTTCTGCTTTTGGGATAGGTTTCCATGAATGCAAACAAGAGGGTGTTGTTGATATTTTGGAGTCCTTGAGCATTATAGGGAGCTTACAGAAACATGCAAAGTCTTTGAGGACCTTCCAGGGCCCAGTCCTGTTGTGAAACCCAAGGGAATTGGTTCCCCATGTGAATTGGCAGGGCACCACACCAGCAGCAGCTCCACCGATAGAGGATTTACTTTATTACCAGGGCTTGATGTTATGTGAGACTTGGCAGGCAGCTGGCAGCGCATAACAGAAAGCTGAAAGATCCTCAGTATAAAATCCTAAGGCAAGTGGTAGGCAGGGTGTCAAACTGACTGACTGAATGATGAAAGGAAGTGAGTAGGTGCCTGTTTCCAAACAGCAGTGCCATATAAATAGCAGCACGCGGGGGAGGCTGTCGCTGGGAGGATAAAGGGCTGTGAGTGGAAAAATTGGCAAATGGAGAGAAATAGAGATGTATCAGAAATATGTAGAGGAAGGAGCTTCCTGATCTTGGGGAGGTTCTGGGAAGGGTTGGCACCAACAGGAGGAGATGGTCGTGGAGGGTGGATGGGCTCTCGGAGATCCAGCCATGCTGCAGTTCTCTGGTCTGAATATACTGACATTTACAGGCTGCACATATGATCTTCAGGCTTGTGACGTTTATGTTTCCTCTAATCCTGTCCTTCAGTGCGATGTTCTTCATACCTTGACTCTGGGTCGTGCCTCTATGGCGTCTTGTGATAGTTTTCATTCTGGTTGCAGTTGCCTGCAAAGCAGTGCTTCGGCTGGATCACCTGGGCTGGCATACTCTGCTTAACTTGCTCTAACTTCCTCTCCTCGGCTGTTTTCTGCTTGGTATAGTGCTTGTTCTCTCCCCAAGTGTGACTGCACAGGTGCTGATTTTGGGCAGGTTTTTTGCCTGACCCTTCTGGTTTTCACTCTTACGTAACTGAAGATAAAAAAGAAGAAATGGAAAAACCAATAAATTGTTGCTAAAATGATAAATCACACTTTTGAAGGGAAATTGCATCTCTGTGAAGTGAATTCCTGTCTCCGTAGACAACATCAGAACAAGACTGTTGTGTGAGCATAGGCAGGACTCATCCCATCCACTGAAGAAACAGGGCAGAAGCAGCTCATGTGGTGCTGAGGCCGATGGCTTTGTCATTGCTCAGACCTCCACCGTCAGTGGCTGACTTCAAATGAGTATTGTGTTACCAGATGTCGCAAATAATTAGCTGTGTTTAACAAAGTTCTTGTGGGATTCATAGGAGCATCTCTTTTATTTGAGTGCTGCAAGTGCAGGAGGGGGTTATGGGAGTGGCAGAGGGAGACGGCGTGATCCAGGATGCTGCTGAAGAGTCGAACGAAACTGCTCGCTGCCTCTTTACATTGATCAAAAACTTCCATCATCGCATACCTCTGGAGCGCTCTGTGAGAATTCTTTCTTTTAAACTTTAATTTGCATTTTGGTGAACAACTAATCATATCAGATGAACTGAGAGTCTGGGATTGTTTAGCCTGGAGAAGTGGAGGCCGAGGGGAGACCTTATTGCTCTCTACAACGACCTGAAAGGAGGTTGTAGAGAGGTGGGGGTCGGTCTCTTCTCCCAGGTAACAAGTGATAGGACGAGAGGAAATGGCCTCAAGTTGCGCCAGGGGAGGTTTAGACTGGATATTAGGAAATTTTACTTCACTGAAAGGGTGGTCAAGCATGGGAACAGGCTGCCCAGGGAAGTGGTGGAGTCACCATCCCTGGAGGAGTTCAAAAAACGTGTAGATGTGGCACTTCAGGACATGGTTTAGTAGGCATGGAGGTGTTGGGTGGTTGATGGTTGGACTAGATGATCCTAGGGTCTTTTCCAACCTTAATGATTCTTTGAGTCGATGAAAATCAGAAACTTTTAGAACCCTCTTCAGAGGCTTTAAAAAGAATTCAGTAAATGCTCATGAAGATGGATCTTGTGGAAACACAGTTAGGCCAAGCATGAAGCATCATAGAGTGGAGAAACCTTTCCAGCCCAAACAATTGCTAACAAAGGATTTCATTTTCCAGGGCTAAAAAGAACAAGCTTTAATTTGGAAAGACAGTGATCAGTTGGTATGTTTATACTTAGTTTTCTGAGATCAATACTCTAGTTCAAAGCCAGTGGAATTATGTATATTGATACGTGTTTGCAATGTTCAGTTCTGTTTAAAGATGGGTTGAAAAGACTTTCTGGAGACAAAAAAGAGATGATGTATATTCTAAAGTAGAGGTGCTTGAATAGCTTGTGAGGAAAGTCCTGTGGATGGCTGCTTTGTTTTGTTTCTGTTTTTGCAATGGGAGACCCATGGTGGAGGTGGAGCTCGGGGCTGTGGTTGGAGGAAGCGCTGACAGTCGGGTACGGGAGGCAGAATACCAGGGCAGTCGCTGCTGACAGCTCTGGAGCAGCTGTTCGTGTCGGCTGTGCTGGTGTGCAAAGCCGGTTACATACATACCCAGCAATGTCCCGAGAAGCACTGGACTGTACCTTAAATTGGATAGTATTTCCATGGAGAAAGGCAAAGGATGAACCATTTCAAATGAGATTTGGGACTAAGTAATGTCTTTCAGACGTGGCAGCACAATACCGCTTAATTTGCAGATGAAGGGCCAGCTACTCTCTCCAGTCTGAATCTGAGTTTCTGCTGACGCCGGCTGCCGTTGCGATGACGGAACAAATTGCTTAATTTACTAACTCAGAAATGTCTGCTTGGTGCTGGGGTTTTGTCTTTTCCTGTTTCTTTAATCCTTTGAGTAGCTGAGTCGACCGCTGTGAACAAGAGCGGAGCACATCCTACAGCTGGAGGGCCGAGGCACCACCGATAATTGTTTCCATCACTTCACACGCAGAACAATTCCTTTCCTTCAGGATGTTGTTTGCCTGTGACTTGAAAATCATTAAAACTCTCATTTAGAAACTTACGGGCTTTCAGTTCATCCTAATATACATGCTGTCTTTTTTAATGGACTGTGTTACATGTGCTGAGTGCTTTTAAATTTTTTTTTCCAGATTTTTTGAGTACTGTTTGCTGCTCCCTTCAGAGCTGTGTGTATGTGTGTGGCTTTAGCACTTGATCTTTTTCTGACACTCAGTAATTTTTACTGTGGTAGTAGTTTTACTGAGTAAGTACTGAGTACTAAGTACTCAGTCATCGTGTTTCTTTATTTCAGTCAAACTAGGAGCACTTCTGTCACTGTTGCAAATACGTGTGTGTGCTCTTTTTTTTTTTTTAAAGGTGAATGCATTATTTTAATGAACATTGCTTTCCTCAGTAGTAGCTTGATGAGATAAAATGTATTTTAACTCATCCAAGGTCATATTTTGTCTTGAATCTGCTGTTCTAATAACCATAGAATCGTATGAAGTCATTGAGAACTTTACTAATGTCGCGGTTTAGCCCCAGCCGGCAGGTAAGCACCACGCAGCCGCTCGCTCACTCCCCCCTGGTGGGATGGGGGAGAGAATCGGAAGAGCAAAAGTAAGAAAACTCGTGGCTTGAGATAAAGACAGTTTAATAGGGAAAGCAAAAGCCACGCACACAAGCAAAGCAAAGCAAGGGATTCATTCACTCCTTCCCATGGGCAGGCAGGTGTTCAGCCATCTCCAGGAAAGCAGGGCTCCATCATGCGTAATGGTTACTTGGGAAGACAAACGCCATCACTCTGAATGTCCCCCCCCTTCCTTCTTCCCCAGCTTTATATGCTGAGCATGATGCCATATGGTATGGAATAGCCCTTTGGTCAGTTTGGATCAACTGTCCTGGCCGTGTCCCCTCCCAGCTTCTTCTGCACCTGGCAGAGCATGGGAAGCTGAAAAGTCCTTGACCAGTGCAGCAACAACTAAAACACCTCTGTATTATCAACACTGTTTTCAGCACAAATCCAAAACATAGCCCCATACCAGCCACTATAAAGAAAATTAACTCTATCTCAGCTGAAACCAGGACAACTAAATACTTGTATTTATGCTGCTGAAAAGGCTTTTTACCTAATGTTTAACTTCATTTTCTTTCTGTGAATGGGGAAACACATTTGTGACACTGGTTTTCCATGTTGTTGTTGAAAGTAAATATAAGACTGGTTACTGTCCTGTCTTTCCATAGATCTGAACCATGATTTCATTTTAGTTGTTATTCTAGGAGGGAATATCATAAATTTAAAATTACTTGGAACATTTCTGTGAGGTTTTTTGTTCCCTTTCCCTTTGTAAGATTTCTGGGGAACTTTAAAATGTTGGGGCAAACACCCTGTCACAGCATTTTTCCAATAAAAAGTCTGGACTTTATTTAAGAAAATAGGATATTAAGAAAATAGTGACAGCTTGATTAATGAGAGACAATAAATAACTTTTTTTTTAATCCTAGGAGAGTTGATTGGTTCATTCTTTTTTTTAATTGGCACTTGTCATTACCTGGCCTGTACTATAGGCTCCTATTTATGAAGTTACATCACCAGGAAACAGCAGGACACTTGTACACCTGATGGTAATTTCCGAAGGAGTGTAAATTGGAAACCACTCAACTGTTACCAGCGTAAGACTCTCTGGCATGTTGCTCTTGGAGTTTCAGTGATACAAGCAAGCACTGGGAGGGTACAGATTAGTCTGGACCTTAATTTGAAAATAAATATTCTGTGTCAATTTAAGTGTTTGTCTTTTAGCCCAATGTAAAAGGGAGAATTTGATTACAGGGAATTATTGATATTGGCACTTGAATGTGTTCACAATTTAAATTAAGAATTTTGGGAGCAGTATTGTTTGTTCAGTATCCTTGCACAGATCCCTTGCAAGAACTAGGAAGTAAAAGTAATGTTGACTAGGATTCATTTCTGCGTATAATATCCTTCTGCACTTGCTGAAGGAAATCCAGTGGAGACAGCCAGTCTGTTTTTATGAGTAAATTTTATTAATGTATTCATTTTTGTAAATTAAGGACATTTTAAAATGTGTGTGCAGGTAAATTGCTGTCCATTGAATGGTGATTTTTTTTTTTTCCCCCATACTGTTTTCCCATGCATTATATGCTTTTCCATGCATGCTGAAAGTACCTTTGTTCAGGTGGCGTGTTCCGCCCTAGATTACAGCAAAATAACGTCTTCCAAGCACAGGCTGTAACCTTGTGCCTGCTCCCCTCCACACTTGGATCTTCTCCAAGGAAAGTTATTCTAGAAGTGTGGCTCTGTGACTTTGCTGGTGGATGTTGATGGGGTAGAGGGAAATGTAGGCTTCTAGTACTATGAAAATAGCTTCTAGAAAGTCCTCCAGTATGCATAGGTGAGTAGAGAATCAGCTGTCCTCCTTTCTCTGTTAGGAAAGTGATAAGCAAACTGATTAACGACCTGCCATGGAGTAATTCAGTCTGACTCCTTACAAAAATTACTGATGTACTTATTAGCAGTTCAGGTTTGGGTCTATGTGTTGGTGAGTAAGTGTAAAACTGTTAACAACAGTTAATTACTTAGTGTTTTCTGCAACCTTACAAGATCTATGTAGTGCTATGTAATTTAGTTATCATAATTGTGTTAAATTTCTTGACGTTATCTGTCATAAGACCTTTCAGCAAGTAGAGAGATAAGTAGCATTTTGCTAATGAACTTTTGAACCTTTGCTAAGACAAGATGTGCGAAAAATACTAACAAGGTAGAGACAAATTTATGAGTTGGTAGGCGCCAGCAGTCTAATATAGGAGCACGATAGGAAAACACCCCACAAGTAAGAGCAGTAAATTCAAAGTTTGAATTCTAGCCAAATGTCTGAAGGCACCCTGAGAACAAACAGCGTGAATATTACTAATTTTTTTAAAAAGGTTAACATTACTTGGAACATGAACAGTTGATAAATATGCAAGACACCCATGGCATAGTTGGTGAGATGCCTGTGTAACGGGTCATAAAAACTGAGCTGGAAACTGCTGGGAGCTTCAGAATATTGTTGGGGTAATATCTTTAGCTGTTGATCTGTGTTAAGAAGGATGAATTTGATTTTATCTGTAATAAAGACTGGAGCAGTAAATTCTGGGCAGCCTTTCTCTATTTGGTGAGAAGGGAGAGGTGAGGTGGGGGGAACTACCTGCAACATGTTCCAGCGAAAAAGAGGAGACCTCTTGCAGGATTGCAGCTCTTTAAATAGTTGTCTCTGCACAGAGAATGTATTTGTCCTCTCTTTCCCTAATGCTTTAAGCTCTGTTTGTATTTACTTCCGTAGCACGTCCTATTGCATGCACAAGAGTGCGTGAACTCCAGAGGTCTAGCCTCTGCCCTCAGCTGGCTCTGCATGGCCTAGATGCATCCTGGTGTCCAAGTGCTTTCCACACTTCTGAAGAGTAGCTGTGAAGAGACCCCTTTCATTTCTAGTCAGCAGCAAGACTTCCAGGATGACTTGCTGGGGCATTATAGGAAATCTTGAAGGAAATAGTGGATTTTTCATTTTACTTGGGCTTGTCCATGCTGGGAGCCCTTTCCTGGCTCCTGGGTCGGTGATGGAGCATCAGGGCTCTCCACCAAGCACAGCTGCTACTGTGCAGAGCTGTGCTTCTTTTGTGGTGAGTACAACTCAGAGTAAAAGAAACTCTAACTCATACCATACATGAGGGATTTCCTAGACCATTTAAATTTTTTCATGTTTAACAAAGTCTCTCTCTTGGTCTACCAGAAATAAGGGTCTTGCATCAGAGTAGTGTTGTAGAAGATCATATATAGGACCTTTGAAATGTTATTTTTCTCAGGTGACAGGAAAAGCTTGAAGTGTCAAGCAGTTTAAAAACCATCAGCTGAAATACTGTTCAGGGGTGAAGGAGAAATTTGGTTGTAGAAATCATCTCAGGGGAATCATCAGTCTGTGTGTCTTGGATGTATTTTGTAATAGTTATGCGCACCTTTACAGTAGCAGCGGTTCTGCACAGAAGCACAGTTGCTTATTTTCCTGCTCCTTCAGTTACTTCTGCCTTACGCATGGCTTTTTTTAATGACTCTGGTTGTTGTTCTCTCCCATCCCACATTGTGTTTTGGTTATTATTATTGCAGCACTTTGTTAACTAAGGCATCAGAAGTGATGGAGATGCAGTGGGGGGGCAGCAAACAGAAGGCTGCAGGGAGGCGTGTGGCACAGATCAGGCTTTCTTTCAGACAAGGCCCAGAACAAAGCTTTGCAGCCAAACTTCTCATAATTTTTACTCCTTTTTAGCGTGATTAAATGGAGATTACTATTTTCTAAAAGCAGAACTGGAGCAAATCGATATGTCAAACAACTCGGCCTTCCCTATTCTCATATGTAACTTTCCTTCTGTTTCCTAAAATATTAATTTTAAGCCTTGAATAAATAATTAAGACAAAGAGCAATCTTTCTGTCCCAGCTGAATGTCAGGGTGGGGTTCATTCTCTGCTGAAATACAGTAATGGTCACCGCAAAACAACTGGCTGCATGAAAGCAGGCACCGAAGAAGGTATTTTACCTCAGAAACATCCCATCGTGGGGCTTCCTGGAGAACTTCAGCCACTCCCATCCGTCTGCTCAAAAGCCTCAATTTTTTTACTCTGAAAGTAAACCAGTCAGCTTCAGGTGTCAGGAAAATGAGCTCGAACTCTGAGGGAGCTCATTTTGGGGCTCTCTGTAGCCTTTATTGCCTCTCTTCTGTACCATGGCGTGCTGGGCTGGGTACCTCTACTTAGCTGCTGTGGTGGAAAAACACCAGTGTCCTCCATGATTGCAAAGTTCATAGGTTGGAGCTCTCGTTTCAGGAAGGTAACAGGCAGCAAGTGGCCTGGCTTTTGAATATATCCCAGGGGTTTTGCTTGATTTACAGCCAATTCCAGGGTTTGAGCCTGGAGGTGACAGGGTACATATCGTAGCCTGCATGTCCAAGCAGTCACAATCTTCATGTTAATGATGGGTGGAAAGCAGAAACTCGCTGCTGTTCTTTAATCATCCAGAACTGGAGACTCTAACCAGACCTTCATATCACTGAGGTAGATAATAAAATGATAGTTACCATTTGTCATGGGGCCTTGTGAGAGGTTCAGCCAAATCCTTTGGCAGCTTCCCCAAGCTTATTGAGATGTGGGTTTGGGTAAGTAATGAGGCCATTAAAACAGCTGGCTCTAGTAAATAGCCTTGGATTGAGTTCTCACAAGTTAAAATGAATGGAAAGATAAGTACAAACATGCATGTAAGTAAGGTTTTAGGTTTGGAAAGGACAGTCTGCATTAATCTGATTCCTTAGTTTATCTAAGTCTGCTGGGCTGTGCTGCTCAAATATAGAAATGGCTTGAATACAGAAGTATTCTCCCCCCGCCCCCCCCCCAGATTAGAAATAGTGCATATCTGGAATGCATATCTGAAGCCAAGGGAGACATTTTGGAGAACAAAGCGTTGTATTTGAGTGACATTTTAAAATAGAAATGAAAAAGAACATCTCTAAAAAAAGATATTGGGGGGTAGCTTTGTAATGAGAGTGTCAAGGGCAAAAAATATAAGTGCTTGTAATATGGAACTCAGCAAATAAATTAAAAGGAGCTAAATAAAAGGAGCTGCTGGAGATAAACAGGGTATTGGGCTTGCTTAGTGAGTTGTTCTTTATCCAGTTGCTATAATTGCCTTAATGCTGTGGCACCCCCAAGGTTTGCCCGGGCATCAGCAAAGCAAATCACATCACGAGATACAGCTTTGTGTTCGCTCAGGCTGGAAATTGGTCCTGTAGGCCACGCCTGGACTAGTAAGCAGGACCAGGGGGTAGGTGTGAACACCAGCAGCTGGTTAGGGCTCAGTATGGCCTGGAACGACCAGCACTGGCCCCCACGGCCGAGCAGTTGTTCCCAGTCAGCAAGAGGTCAACCTGTTTGGGAGATAAAGGGGCCAGACCTGCAGATGCAAGGCTCCACCAGCTTCAGAGACAGCAGATGGGCCCTGCCCCAAACTGGTGCAGAGAGAAGGGACTTGGCGTGGAGCTGCTGCCCTGGTCTGCAGGCTGGGACAGGTCCGCTGGCACGATGCGCTTACGTGCTCCAGACTAACGCTGAACACAGTCTGCTGAAGTTTCCTTTCTGTCAGCTGTATTCCTGTGGATATGGTTTTCTATTGATGTATACAAGAATTAATTGAGTCAATGATTTTATTAGCACTAATTGATTTTAAGTGTCTGTATCTTCTCATAACATATTGTGAGTAGTCTGATGGTATAGGAAGAAGGAAATATTGTAGCATAATATTTTGGGGTAATTAAATCCTTTATAGAGTAACATACGTAAGATTTAAAAAACCTCTGATTTTTAATACTTCTGCCTACAGCTCTAGTCTGCTCCCTGCATGCTAGTCTCTTACGCTTCTCCTCCCCACGTTGCACCAAGCTGTATTACATCTCTCTTGGCTGTCTCTTCCCTCCCAGTCACTGCATCTCCTATGTATCATGTAATCACTGTAATAACCTCTTTTCTTGTTCTCAGAGTGTCCTTTAACTCTTATCTGGAAATCTATTCACCCAGGAGTCCCGTGCGCTCTAATGCTGCTCATGTGCCGGTTTGGTGTTTGTTCTGGGTTGGAGGTTGTCCTCTGCTTTTGCTCCAGCCATGGTGCCAGGGTCTGTCCCTAGAAGATGCAGTTCCCACCATGTGGGAAGCTTAAAAGCAGATCATAGGTTACCCTGTGAGGTCATCTTACCTCTCTCTTTTTTTTTTTTTTTAATACATGATTTTTTAAAAATAGAAATGCGTCTACTTCTGTTTTTCACAGGCAAACCACTGTCCATTTTTTAGGGATAATTGTGATTAACTGAAGCTAAAGGACCGGCGGTCACACAGGCAGAGTTGACCCTGGAAACCTTCGTGTAGGTAGAATAGTAAGAAGTTTGCTGTAATCGATGTCCCTGTGAAGGACAGCAAGAGTCAGGGACACAGGGACATAGGAGAAGCCCTTCAGAGGGCTATATATTGGCTTTGATAGAAGCAAGGACAAGTTAAACTTGAGGTAGAGTACCACAGAGGAGGATAAAAATGGTGGTTGCTGTTCCTGAATATCCCTGTTAGCACTCTTTGTAACAGCGTGGCAGCTGTGGCACCCACTTGTGGGTGGCCTTTTAGGATGTTCTTCTCGTAGCCGGTGCCTATCAGCAGTGTGCCACAATCCCACGCAGCAGGAGAGAGGCGGTTTTGGTACCGTCGTGGGATGACTACACTACATCAGCCCCTCCTGAGGTAGAGGATGCTTGCAGTAATGGAAAACCAGTTTATTATGAATGGCTGTTTTGCCCCTCCCTCCCCCTTTCTTCCCCCGTCTTTGAAAGTTACTTGTAATAATGATTTATGAGAGTACTATGCAAACTCTTCCCACGGGGCTTCTGTTGAAATGGGATAAGCAAGTAGCTTGTGTTTCCCTCTCAGCTACCTATTTTACAATAGTTAATTCTAAAAATGTATAAAATCTTAAACTCCAGACGGTTGTTGATAAGAGCTCCTGATAAAGTAATTCTGTGCATCTGCTGCCAGATAGTCTGGCTCCATAAGTATTGCTGTCTTGTACGTAGACTTTTAAAAATAAAGCTGAATGACCTCTTCATTTGAGTCTGTAACTGACTTGCTTGGCATTGAGTTATAAACTAATAATGAAATACCCTCAAAGGTAGCTCCCAAGTAATTCCAAAATATAAAGCCATTATCAGATTCCCAAGGAACTGCTCGCTAAGGCTGGGCACTTCGCTGGGGAAGCTGCAAGGGAAGAAGTAACCACCTGAGGAAGGAAAAAGCAGAGCTCAGAAGACGCTCAAAGGCAAGAGAGTTAGGAAACTAAGGGAAATAAGAAGAGGAAGAGCTCCACCAGAAAAGAAAAAATCCCAAAGAGCAGGAGCAGTAACAGGAGAGGGATACTGTGAGAATAACTTCCTTAACCACTCTTCCATAGAAAGAAGAGGTGAATTAGTTTAATTACAAGGAAATATTTCCTGATGATCATAAAAAAAAGTTGGAAAGGCCGTTCTACCAGCATCGTAAGTATAAGGTAATGATATTTTAAGTGTGTTTTTATAAGAGAAAATAGTAAAATGTTTATGTAATTCACACTAATATGGTATTCAGTATTGTCTCTGCTCTTTCAAGTTTGGAAGGAATAACTGTAGTTTGTTACTGAAAGCTGTAGTTCAGAGGTAATATAATGAATTATCAGTCTTATGTAGCGCTCTCTCAAATCACCCTAATTTTGTTTCATGTTTTCAGTGTGATAATATAGGAATATTCAGACTTTGATTTTTAAAATTTTATTTTCTTTTGTCACATTTAAGCTTTATTTAATTGAACTTTTTTGTTTCTTCTTCTTCTGACCTTTTTTACCTTACACTACTATCATTTTTGTTTGTGGAGTGGGGAAGACAATACATTTTTAAATACGTGTGCTTGTTCCAACGTTCATTTTATATTGTATTGTTACTCGTATTACACAAGTCACTTGGATTTACCAGTTTGTGTTTAAATTTTGATGCAGTCTTTATGAGATAATTATTTTTTTTTTATTAAATAGTAATTAATATCCTAGTTGTCAAGGGTTGGAAACAAGTTTTAAAATATGTATGTCCTTCTCAGAGTACACTCTCTCCTATTTTTCCATTTGCTTTCAGTGGTTTTTTTTTTCTTGTTGGGTACAGTTCTGCCTCTTCCCTTTCTTTTTTTCCTTTCTTTCTGGTCCTTTTACTTGGTGATTGCTGGCTATCTTCTGAGCAATCCTATCTTCTGACTATCTTTTCAGGTGGTTATGTCTTCCTTTTCAGTTTCCCTGTGAATTTAATTTTATATCTGGAATATAGGAGAGGTGAAATGATATGCTTTCTGGGAGAACTGAGAAATGGGGGTTTTTGAATGGTGAGATGTCCGTGAGGCTGTGATGAGAGAATGGAAGCTCAGTAGCTCCATATAGTTACCTTTTATTGGAAAAAGCACTATTTGTTAGCCATCGATGGGCAGGAGGGGAATTTGGTGGCAGCAAGTCAGTCTAGTCGAATGGCAGCTTCTTGCAGCAGCACCTTTCACAGTGGACTACCCTTGTAACTGCCTGTAATTTAGAAGTTGGCTGTAAGAGTTGAAGCTAAATTAAAAAAAAAAAAAAAATCCTCCCCTGCTCATTCAAAGCTATAAGTGTTTTACTTTGTTTGCCTGATTGTGGGCGGGAGCATCAAAATCTCTTGGAAAGCAATACAGCTGCTTTATGTGTGGGGTTCTCCCCAGCGAAAGAGCCTGGCTCCGGTTTGTTGGGCTTTCCCTGCCACCCCGGAGAGCTTTCTCCTGGGTCACCCCCAGAAGGTCTCCGGTTCCTCTCTGCTTCACTGGTCCTGCCCGCTCCCTTCCCTCTTGCACCAGGTTTTGTATTTCAGCTGTGGCCCACGCGGACTTTTCAGTTCCTCCCTGTGCTGTACCACACGCTCAGTAGTGTTTTGTGGTGTAGTATTTTGTGCCACTTTGAATTTATTCAGTTGTTTCTGATTAATAGTCAGTGGGGAATGAATCTGTTTCTGCTTTAGATCATGTATGCTTGCTTCAAATTTTTTCAACAGCGTATAGACTTAACATGCTATTCAGCACTGAAAATTGCCTAAAAATGTCAGTAAGATTTAATGGTTATTTTGTCTTAATGGTTTCTATTTTAATATGTGCCTAGGTTAAAAATAAGTGGGGATTATGATTTTTCTCTTTTTAATTATTATTATTTATTCCACACTCTGCAAATTCATTCAGTGATCCAAGAGTCAAGCTGAGTTCATTCCTTCTCACTCAATAATGCAAACTTTTCTGAAGAAATTATGTCTTAATTAACAATTGTATCATACCCGAGTCTTATCAAGTCCTCAGCGATAACTGTGTAGATCATCTGAGACTAATTCTTACAAAAGAATAAGTGTTGAAATTTGCGTAGCAGTTCTGATAATTAATTTCCTCCCCCCTTCCCCAGCTCACACTCTCACGGCTCTGGGGAGAGCGATGGAGCGCTGTGCCGTGCCGTGCCGTGCCAACACAGCCGAGGGCCAGAGAAAGCTGAATTTGTCATGTTGGGTCCCCGGTAGAAGATTCCTGAGTAAGAAGCTGTCTTTTCATAGTCACAGCTTCAAAACAGAATAGCACTGCAGATGTGGGCTGAAACAGGGCTGAATAAACCCTAGGGTTTTTTGCATTCTCTTGGACTTCCTAGGTTTTTCTCTCTCTTTTTTTTTTTTTTTTTTAAGGGGAAAAAAAAGAAAAGAGAGACTTCTCACCTTTTTTTTTTTTCTTTTTTCCCCTGGGATGACTTCGATTTTTTTCTATTTGAAGTAATAAACTGGCATGCTTAATTTTTAAGGCAATTCACTGGATAATAGGATTTCAGGGTTACTGCTTTTATCCTCCCAGAGAACCAGCGTGCACACATCCTGGGTTGAATTAATGCTTTGTAAGGTATGCACTTTGGTTTTCCTATAAACTAATTCTCTCTTTTGGAAGGGAAGAGAGTTGCAACTGAAACTCGTGGAAATACTATTTACTGAATGTATATTTACTAATGTTTTAGAGAGTTACATGTCCTACATATCCCGCACCATCTAGTGGAAACTTTTTGCATCGGCAGCGTGAGGTCAAGGACCTGAAGGAATCCAGAGATTTGAGAGTGCGAGAGACTGTGGAGATGTGAATCTGCTTTCCCTCGGCTACTATGTAAAAAGTGCCACATGGATTAATGATGGCTTTTTACTCCACCTCCTTGAAAAACACTTACGATAGCTCATAACTCCAGAAGAGGGAACATACTGATGAATATTTACCGTTTACATTAAACAGATCCTTGTTGAAGCCCTCGTGGACAAATGTAAACTGGAAAAGATAGGGGTTGGGAGAGGGGCCAGGCAAAAGGTTAGAGCCTGTGGTCTTTAAAACCCTGTGAATTTTGGCTGGGGATTGGCCATGCTGTATCTTCTGATATCCTGTGATAACTCTTACAAAGTATTCAAGCAGGTTTTGTTACACGAGAGGAATGCTGATGTCTATATACTGCAGTAGTCGTGTAGATTGGCTTGCTGCTGCATGGCAATCTGTGGCTAACGCTGGAGTGTAATAACTCAGGACAGGTGGCAACACGCGGCGTATTGTTTTCTTGCAGAAATACTTAGGGGAATATTATTTCATCAGGAATAATAAACCAGGTGATTTTTATGAAACTGTCGCTGGGTTTCTGGCTCAAAGTGATAGCTAAGTACTTTTCAGTATGTAGGCTTATTAATTAAATGTGGATTTTACCTGAGCAGTCATATCATTTACTCCATAGGCTCCATACTCCAACTCCATAGGCTCCGTAGAGCACAAGTTGAGGGTTGTTTCATTACATCAGATTTAGCAGAGTATCCTGCCATAGGGATAGCTATAGTGATATGTATTAGACAGGAATTCCCATTTTCTTATGTAATAATGGAATTTTTTGTTAATTAAAAAAAAGTAAAAGAATTAACTTTCTGAATTTTGTGATGTATTTCTGATATGATTTTCACCTGTAAAAGTGAAGTGTTTTTTTCAGCCTGTGTTGCTGTCAGAATTTAGAAGACAGGCTGCTTACTGTAAAGCCTGAAACACTTTATTCCCTCCCATCCTCCTGAAATTTGGGGCAAAAGTGGAAGTTTAGTTTGACTTCAAATTATTTTCTGAAATTTTCATTTTCCTGTAAGCAGTCTATGGAGACAAAGATACAATGTACCCAATTTGTGGAAGGAAGGGGAATGACTGGATCTGGACTGCCCTACTTTGTGCAGTACAGGAGATGCAGGAGAGGCACTTGATGGTTGTAGATCAGTGATACCCTGATTCATGCTGTTGCCATAGCACTATACAAGAGTACATGAAGGTACTCTTCGTGTACCTTCAGCTTTTCCACTTGTGTACAGTTTCTTCCTCCAAAGCTATTAAAGCAAGCGTGTAGAGTTGCTAGCGGTCTGAAAAGTAGCTTATGTATCTGTTGTTGCTTTGACATACAGCTTTATTTCTTTCGATGACAGTCTATGTGCATTTTATTAGCTAAGTGTTAAGCAAGAATGTTTTGGGTGACCGCAAGTGAATTTTTGCCAAATAACGAGGTTATAGATCAATATCACTGTTCCCTGACAAATGCCAGAAACACCGAAAGAGCTGACTGAGCTGAAATGAAGGAGTTGTCCTGCTTGTGCACACCCTGCAGCACACCAAAGCAACGTTTTCTCTGTTGCTTCGTGCCAAAGCAGGACGCCGCTGGAAATGCACAATGCAATGACCTCAGTTTTATGGCTTGAGAAGACATGTAGCCCCTTGAGGCATTTGGGGGTTACTGTGTCAAACCACTCTCCTGTCCTGTCACCAGACACGTGCTCCCCACCACAACAGTCGTGTTAAGTCCTACTATCAGATCCAACATTTGTGTGCAATCCTGCCTTCTGGCTGGATGTGCAAGGGTGAGGGAATACCTGTATATTTGTGCATACACTATGGAAATCTTTGGTCATGTGTGGGAAACGTGTTTTTAGGACAGGGGTTTTGGGCTGGGTTAATTCTTCTCGGGACTACATCCAGCCTGGGCACTGTAATGGTGCAGCGGGAATGTAATGATCGACTCTGACCTGCGCTTCATCCCAGGGCAGGAGACAGAAATGCTTTTGCTTTGCCAGCTGCAGCCAACTGGTGTCGTGGCATTGGTTAGGAAGGGGCAACTCCTTAGAAAGCTTTTTGGATGGTTTCTGATTCTTGCCTAGAGCCTCTGGCCAGCAGCAAAGGTGGCCCTTCACATCAGACCTCAGGATTGTCACTTCTCTGTTGACTAGTCACTTTGTCATCTTCTTGGATGTAGTGCTACTACATAATGGTTGCAAACTTACACAGACAGTGTGACTTAGTTGCACCTGCAAAGGAAGTAATGATAGCTGATAGCTGGCTTTATGTGGAGAAAAAGGGAGGAGCAGTGAAACTTAGACTGAGTTTAAGACTGGATGTTACCATCTAGGAATTACTTTCTGGTTTTTTTTCAAATTTACTTTGTCGCGCTTTGGAACATGGATTATGGTCTATCATTTAACATCACCTGAGAATTTTAACTTAAGAAATTCCCTGCTGTTATGGTTAACGCTCTTCATTAGTGATGCCTTTGGCTCTTCTTCCTGACTGTTGTAGCTTAGACTTGTAGCATTTTGTATCGTAGGTCCTGGGTTTGGAGTAGTGTGTTTGGAGTTGTATATGTGCTTTGAGTGACGTGTGTGAGTAGATGGTTTGTGAGCTCCTCTGGGCTGGGCATGCAAGCTGCTTGGCATGGACTCAGTAGCTCAAGTAGTCTCTTCTGATGTTGGGGTAGGGTCATATTGGACTCCATGCCACCGAGCGGCTTTGTTGTTGAGTCTGAACTTTATTTATCTTGTGTATGTGGTTCAGATAAAGATGACCCTACTTTTATATAGCTCTATATTAGAAAGCCTGTTTTCTTACACGGCTAGCGTGAATGTAAGCCATGTGGAGAAAACCATTAATTCAACAGTAAAGCAGTTAGCTATTTCCAAACTCTGAAATGTAATTTATTGAGCAGGGTTTTTATATTGTCTTTGGGTTTAAAAGGCTCAGTTTTGATGGCAAGGGGTGCTGACTTTTGGGGTCTGCTGGTTGGTGTCTGCCAGCACTTATTTGAAGGTGCAACTTTCTGATATTGAGGGAGAAGACACTGATTTGCAGGAAGGGCAGTCACTGGAAAGTAGTTGATGAAATAGAGACCTACCTAAAGTATCGGAGGCTGCAATAAGTATAATCTCCTGGACATACCCAGATACATCTTTCCAAGTGCTATGCACTACTGGTAGAGAAATAATGGTGAGGACTCCCACACATGTAGACATTACAGTGCTTGGTACCCATCCTCCAATTTGGATTTTGTTTTGAAGAAGAGTCATTTCTGCTCTGAACAGCTTGAGCTGAGAATGGAAGGAGAAATATAAAAAATAAAGTGATAGTTGCAAATTGGTCATTCTCCAAATAACAACTGTTGGCTCTTCCCTTAGCAGTAGCAGAATTCATTTGTAGAAAACAAGCCCAGCTGTTACCCAGAGCCTGTGTATAGAGAATAGCTTGAAGAAAAGGAAGAGTTTTAGCTTAGGAAGGAATCTCATGCAGACTGGTTACGGCAGAAAATCTACAGGTCACTGCAACGCAAACACCAATGTTAGGATTGAGGGATGTGGGCACAACAAGGGCGATAGAAACTTGCACTTATGCTGTGACATCTTTTTGGTTTCTGAGATGAAAAAAATAATTTTACTCTTTTTTTTTTTCCTCTAAATTAAAGGATTTTGAGTCCTGTAGCCAGGAGAAAGAAAAACACTGAATGTAGATTTCAAAAATGTTAGCTTTAAAAAAAAAAAAAAAAAGTGTATATATATGTTTATATATAAATTCACCTGGCAGCACGTCTGTGGACTACATTTTCTTTCTTCAAATAAGTATTGTACTTCCAAGAGACTTTTCTGTTTCAGCATGTATTTTCTGCACAGAAGTTTCTGAAGAAAATCAGTGTTGGGGAAAAAATGTGCTAACCACAAGCTTCAAAATGGAACAGCTTGGTGGAAATGAAGCTGCCTGTACTTTGATTTCCGTACCTGATCTTGTACTCTGATGTGGAATTGTCACCTTCTGGAGAGCGAGGGATTTAGTGGGGTGAGAACATGGGGGAGGGGGTTTCTTTTTCATGTTTCTTCCTTTTAGAAACATAGCTTAGTTCCTGAGAGTTATTAATCTCATTCCTTATAAAAGAACAACAGGTTTTATCCCATGCATTTTCTAAGCATGGCTTATTTTTTCCTCTGATGATGTTGACAACAGATCTGCAATTTAATATTTGTAATGTTGAGCTAAGCTGTGTTTTGCTCTGTGCTACCTATTTCTTCTGTCATGAAACAGAGATGCAGATCTGTTTCTTTTTTTGAAGAAGTCGATAGTGTCACTATATGGAGCTTTTTTCTGACTCGCATCAAAATCTCAGCAAACTGTTTTTCAGGAGATTTTATTTCGCTTGTTCCTGTCTCTCTCAAATCACTGTCACGCGAACCCAAGTGTCAACATTTTTACATTTACAAACATTTTGTAGCATTCACAAAAACATGGCTTTTTCCGCCTCGCGCAACCACCTGCCATTCCCCATTGAAGGCTAAATGAATCTCTGCTTTGTATACTGTGATGTCTCGAAGCCTATCATGGGCATCTGCAGGATGGAAAAGGTCTGTCAAAACGTAGAGCAGTTTGGCCGCAAAAGGCTCAGAGCTTTCTGCCTCTAGTGAGTTTGTCAAGGCTGGCCAGGGCTGCGTGTCCCAGACTGCAGGCCACGAGCTGAGCTGTGCTCTGGGGTTTTTAATCTGGTGTCAGAAGGTTCCTGTTTAAAGCAGTCACATTCTTCAGCATTTTTTAGTCCCTGCTGAAGACGTAATACTAAACTCATGCATAGTTATCTATCTGAGGTTTTTATTAGGCACCTCTTGCTGTAGATATAAAATGACTTCATTTCTAAAATTGCTACCTGCATTTGAAACCGAGAGTGGTGCTTTCGTGTGGCGATGCTGATTTCTAGCAGAGGTCTGGCCGCTGTAGCCTGCGGCTCCGCCGGCTGCAGCGTCTGTTCATTGAGTTCTGAAACATCCGAGTGGGGGTTTCCCCGTGCCTCGAGGGCCGCTACTGGACCCGGGAATTTTGAAAAGTTCAGTTTGGCTGTCTCCAAACTGGCAAAGCCTTGTGAGACCTGCATGTTTTAACAGTCCCAGCTAGTGAGATTTGTTGTTAATACGGACATTCATGGAAGAGTTGTTTCGCTCAATAGCTGCTTTTGTTTCATAATAAATTACAGTTAAAAGGTCAGTATCTAATGATGAAAGAAGGAAGAGTTTGAGGAAGAAATTCAGAAGCATGAAGTCCTTCTGAAGGTGACTATCTGGCTGTCTCTGTTAATAGCCACAGTTTTAGACTGATTTCCAAATTCAATATACGTTACCTCGAAACATATCATGCCTTTCTGCCACTTCAGGGAATACACAAATTGTGAATCTGTAGATACTGATTTATAGGGAACAAATGCCCTGCATTTGTGATACAACCTTGGCGTCTCACACGTTCATCTATGGAGAGAAAAGCAATTGACTTCTCATTTCCTGTGTTTCGTGTTCTTTTATGAAGCTGCAAGAAGCTTGTGATGAACCGTTACAACATCTTGTTTAATGCATATATAAAATCATTATGCTGAAACTTTAGCCCAGTAAATGTTTCAAGGATGGTTAGCTACAAGTTGTGTCGGCATCAGTCAGTAGTTCTGTGACACGCAGAAATATTTTTGACCTCAACGATGGGCATAAGAAAGTTTACCATTATTTTAACTTCCTCGGCTTTTTTATCAGGTTCAGTATTTGTTTGGGAGCTGATCAGTCTGCGCAGGACCACTAACAAACGAAAGTAAAAGTCAGAATGCTTTTCTGGAGAGAGCTATTTATACATGCAGGTATGGCTGTTCCTTGGCTTGCTCAGATTAGATTACTTGCTGGATAACTCTGGCTTTGCAAAACAAATTTGTGGGAGGTCAGGATGGGTGAGAGTGATTTACTGTACGTAGGGAGTGAACGTGACTTACGCTATCTGTTCTCTCCACGTGGCAGCTTGGCTCGTGCCTGGTGACTCCAGTGCCTGTAATAGCTGGGCGCTGTACTTGCATTCTTTGCAGGATCATTTCTGCTAGTTTTATTTTCACATGCTTTCTTTGCAGGAGAGGCACAGAAGAAAAGATTTCCAAGTGAGTTAATATATTGCATGAATAGCTGAAATGAAATCCTTTGTTGTAAAGCCTGTTTTGTTGTTGTTGTGCTCTTCCTCTCGCCCTGCCTTTGATACATCTAACACATCTCCGCCTTGTTTATATGGAATATAAATGAGCAAATATGGATTTAATTTACGTTGTGGATCTAGTTATGTCCATGTACCTCTTTTTGGTGCCTAAAAGCCCAGGTGTGCCACCTCCTTGGCATGAAGTTAACTGCTTGGCTTCAGGATGTCCTGTAGTGAACTCGGTGAGGAATGTACATTTTATATGAGAAGTTGTCTATTGAATATTTTAAATACTTAATGTGCAAGAAGAGTGCTGGGAAGGACTGTGTGTGGTGGTGATTAGGGCAGGCATAGGAGACCCAGGGATCCTCGCTCCCTGGGTACAGGAAGAGCCCAAGAGTGCTGCAGGCGCTGAACAGCCATCCACGAAGGATGGAGACAGGGCAGGTGTTCAAATGCTGAGTTCTTCTGCTCGCTGCTGCTTTGGGGGCAGAAGTCCAATGGATGAGCTCGACAATGCCTCCTAGGTTGGACTCCGCAGCGAAGGTTATGGAGCAAGTCTTCATTTGGGAATTTCTCCAGTGCTCAGGAGGGAGGGCTCTGAGCAGCTCCGCAGCCAGGAGACTGTCCCGGTGGTTGAGCTAAATGACAAGGGAACTTCACTTATTTCTCTGCTTGTCAGTAATAATTTACCCATGGCTTTCATTGCTGGCCAGCGTTAATTATTTTTGTGCTGGAGCTCCATGTTAGTGGTTGTTAAAGCTTTTCTCATTGTGTACTCTTCAGCAACCTCTTTAACAGTTATAGTTTGTTTTCTTTTTCTTCTTTCCACTCATTCAGTAGTTCAAGATAAAATATGAATAAATAAAGTTAATCAACTGCTAGCTGACTGTTAACACTTAAGAATATTTACATGGAAGATAGAAATATATATCCCTCTGCTAACAGGAAAGAAATTGATTGAGCACCTGCTGTGAAACAAATAAATAACTGGGGAGAAAAATGTTAAAGCTTACTAGTCATAGTAATTAGGTCAAAGAGTCCTCCTGTAATGCATTAAGCTCTGTTACCTTCTAAAGACAATTTAATATGAAAAAGTTCAAGAATAGGAAACATTACACTCTTCTGCCAAAATCCCATTCAAATAGGTAAGAAAACCAATTGGATCTAAAAAATTAGTTTGGACAAATTTAATTTAATCTGTAATCTTATCAAAAGAAGCAATACCATTCTGGTAGTTATAATGCAAATAATTGTGGATTTCTGTCTCAAGGGAATATTTTACTCTCTTTAAAATATTTTGTGAGCATTAATGTTTTGTTTCTAGCTTTGTGATCTTTTAATTGCATTACACAACTACATTAATATTTAATCAATGTCCACTTTGAATCAACTATGTGTTTTAATGGAGAAATTATTCCACTACATAAATGAAAATAAAACTAAATTTAATAATTTAATTTTCAGAACCAAACAGTTAACTCTTGAATGATGTTGGCTATAGCTAGTTTTGGCATATAGTCAAGAACAGTAACCTGACTTAAGGAAAGTAAAAAGTCAAAGTATGAAGTGTAGAAATACCTAATTTGTCTTATTACCATGTGTCTATTACTCAACCTATCTTCTACTAAATATGGTACATTATCACTACGTTTATAAGAATAGTATTTCTTTTATTCCTACAGTTTACCTCTGTTTTATTAACTTAAATGTGCTAGAAGTAATCTCATGTGGGAAAAAAATGTGGCTGTCTAGGGCTAGAATCCATATTTCATTTTCCATTTTATTTATTATGTTTTGTTATTTGTTTCCTAAAAGCAGAAAAGAGAATTTAAAATGTGATTCTGCACTGTACCTGGAGAACTAATGTTAATTCTCACTGAGTGATTTTATTGACCTCAGTAGGTTTAAAAATGTGGTGAAGGATGTGTTTTACCTTTGCGAATCAAACTTGGCAATGGAATTCTATTCATTACTATAGTATAAATCTGGAATTTATAGATCAAAATTACACTGATGCTCTTTGGAGCTAGATGGGATCTTGGATGTTAATTTGGTTTGTGACTGACTGGAATCCAGCTCAGTCGTCTGTTTTGACATGTTACAAGGTTATAGAAACATCTCTTTCATCAAAGTTAGCGGATAAACACAGGAAACATTTCTTGAATGGGAGGTTGTCATGTGCTTGTTGCAGGCTTTCAGAGAAGAACATATATTATCACTCACGCAGGATTTCTGTGTCTGTGGACTTCACAGCAGCACTGAACCCCGTAGTGTGGGTCTTCTGCTCAGCTCCAACTTGCACCAGCCCCTGCTTGCTACGAAGAGGACCTCCGAGCCAGACACCCAGAGGCGTGCCTGGGAGCTGGCTTCACAGCAACTCAGAACCCTCTTAGAAGAATCAGGCTGACCCTTGTCTGAAGAGGCTGCTCTCGTGGGAGCTAGCGTCATTCAAATCAAGCTCCACGCAAGATGCAATATGCCCTTGAATGTATTTCTTCTGTTACCTTGAGTGACCTCTGTTGGCACCGTCATCTTATGACCTATTCAGGCTTTACATCAATAGAGAAAGTTGAAGTATTTGATGGCCATGTAGTGCCGTAAAAGCATAAGGAGCCCAAAGTGTGGTCCTGGGTGCGAGTGGGTGCTGCATAATCCCACTGATGTAACCAACAGAGACAAGAGCACCTGTAACTGCAGATGTCTTTCAAAGCAGTATTTTCATTTCTGGCGGAATTCTGACCCCAAATTATCGCTTGATTGTAATTTCCAATAATGTTACAGATCTTAATGTTAATCTTAATCAGCGACTCTCTCCCAGGTACAGCGAGTCTGGCCAGCAGTTGTGGCTCACCCTGTTATTTTGAAATAAATACGCAAATTCAGTCAAAAGCAGAAGCAGAAGGCAGTTTTCTTTTTTTTTTTTTTAGTGTTCCTGTACTATATGTCAAAGAAGCAATCCCCATTTTTATCAGTTTGTAAAGAAGATAAAAATGAAGGCAAAATAACCCTGCTGAGCTACTTGTACTACATAAAAACATCCAGTTCCCTTTGATGCCCAGATGTTCAGAGTAATTCTGCAGTGCATTTTCAAGGAGGGGAAGAAAAAAAAAGTGTACAGCTTTTTTGTGGTTGCAGATTTCTTCCCCTTACTGAAACAGTGAGACATGTATTGGCTGTCATTTTTAATAAAATGATGCTGAATAAGAGTAAAATAAATTGAAAAAAATTACTCCTGTAAAACTTGGAATAATTTTATAATTAATGTGACAAAATGTCTTTTTTTTTTCATTTCTGAAATGTTTTACAATAATCTTGTAAAATTTAGTGGAGGTAGAGCGTTAGAAAGATGAAACATATAATAATGGAGAAGAGCCTTCCTAATAGCAATTTAGGAAGTGCTTAGGGAAAAAGTGTTCAGCAGAAGAAGGTGTTATGAAATTAATGACAGAATATTTTGAGAAGATACAAAAGAGGCAATAAAAAAAAATACTGGTTTTCTGCAGATGAAAATGGGCAATGACTTTGCTAGTTGTGGAAAATATATGGTGGAAAGATAATGCCAAATAAAAAAAATATAAAAGCACTTTCCCCCCATTGATATTAAGCACCCAAATAACTAGGAAAACTCTTTAAAGAGCCCCGAAGGAGCACTGTAGATAACATTTGAAACCTTGCTTAGCCCTATCCCTGAAGACTTGTCGGGATAATGACACAGTTTAGGAAACTGCCTCAGGACATGTTAGGAAATTACAGGCTTTCAGTTGTAAACTAAGCTGTTAAAAACGATTTTAACATGTCAAGTGGGAGAACACTTAGGCACCCACAGCTTTGTTCAGTGTGGGTAGCCTAGGTTAGGGAAAAGAAGTGGTGTTTTAGCCAGGGGCAGGGAGGTGGAAGAGGAGATGCTAACTGATGAGGACTTGAATTAAAAATATAGATATATTTCTGTAGGAAATATGCGTGGCAGCCTCAGAATTATCGGGAAGTTTTCAACATAGCAGAACAGCCCTGTGACTTCTTTTAAGATATTCCAGTTGGCTTTTGCTTTTCTTAGGAAATTATACCTGCCAAAATTGTCAGATAGCTGCACTGTTTACAGCATATATCTGGGCACAGGAAAACTGTTCATTTTTCCTTCCCCGAAGCAGAAACCTGGAGTAGGTGTATACAAAAAGCCCATTTTTATGTGCTTGTCAACCATTCTTGCAGCTTTTGCTGCTCTGAAAAACAGAGGTGTTGTGTTTATGATTGACAGAAATCACTTACAAATGGATGAATGAGAGTTTAATAAATATTTAATGTAGGGATGTTTGCTAACAGGAATGTAATTATAAATTAGGATCCTAATCAAAAGATGCTGGGTGCATTTTGTGCTCTCATAGTTCACGGACAACTACGAAATAAAGAGGGGTGAAGCACCACTGGTAGCTGTTTTGCAGGGTAGAGATGATATTTAAAGTATGGCAGTGAACTTTAAAGGTAATTGGTTTTAGAAAAGCAGTTAAAAGTAAAGATTAACCGTCTTCCTGTGTCTGAGTCTTGTTGCCTATTTTGAGTTTGTAATAACATTTTATTGATCATATATATATATGTTTGTGTGTTTTTCTGTGTCAAAATATCTCACCATTAGAGGAAAATACCATTGTTTTGCATACTGAGGGTATTTACTAAGGAAGTGTGCATAAAGTCCAGTTTACAGCGTAAACAAGCCAAACCCATTAAGAAAAAAAAAAAAGAAGGAAAACTACTTCAATTTCAGTGATCCCTGAAGTCTAACTTTTGAATATTCAAGCAGATTGGATATTATGAAGAGCTGTCAGTACTTCACAGCTATGGATGCCAAAGCAATTATGTTTGCAAACCTTGAGATGCATCAGCCTGGTTTTTTACCCTCTGACTTGGGAGCAGGGAAGCAATTTGCCTGAATATTTAGGTAATTAATGTTGGAATTAGCTCCAACTTTCGAATTTTAAGGAGTTTATAAAACTATAACCAGATATAAATGAACTTTCTGGCACTTTTGAAAGAATCCCGTTTTCTGAATCAGGCATTAGCTTCAAATCAGCAAAAGCTGGACTTTAAAATGTGGGTGGAGGTAAGAGCAGGGCTCTGACAATCCTGTCCCTGCCTGAGCGTGGAGGTGGTGTGAGGCATGAAGTGCTGGAGCTCCAGCCTGAACATCTTGCTGACAGCACCTGGGACCTTGCAGCTTAGGGACAAAGTGAGCAGCAGGGTCCAGGCAAGGTGACTTGGGAGATGGAATTTTTCTGACCTCTATTCATTCTGCTTCTTACTGTGCCCTCCCTTTGGAAGGAAGCTGCTGTCTCCAAGTGGCTTCTCCAATGTTGACATGGGCTGTTTGAGTTAAAGTTTTTTAGGAGCATCTCATTTGTTGGCCTCCTTTATCCTCCGTTAAGTGGGATCAGCTACCAGGGTGGGTATGGGCTGGATCACACTGGAGAGGGGAGGTGGCAAGGCATGACTGTGGGAAGGGATTTGTGTTCAGTCGTGTCAAAATGCTGCTGGTGTTTTATTTTGAGAAAGCAAGTTAAGGTTTGTAAAGGTTTACATCTCCCAGAACCTAGAAGGAAATGTCACAATGTCACAGAAGATGTACATCTAAGGTTAAGGCCTTGTTATTGCTGAATTTTGAGGCCCTACTGCAGGTAGTAGAAAGGCAGGGTCTTTAGGGAAAGGTTAAAATATTTGTGAAGACAGACTTTTAGGCAAACAAACAATATGTGAGTCGCTACTCGTTCTGGCTTTACTGATAAATGATGTGAATGGTGAGATCATGTAAGGGTGTCTCCGTCAATTCTCTAGTTATAAATTGCATTCTCAGTTTTTCCAGTATGGTGATGAATTGATGTCCAGGAACAACGAAAAAATAAGTATTGTGACATTAAAAATTGAATTTGTTTGATGGATAACTTCCAGCTGGTTACAGCAAGGAGCTATTGCATCATTATGGAAGATAAAGGTCTTGTCTGAATGGTTATTACTCTCTAAATTTTAGACTCTGTGTTATTAAAAAGATGCCCCCCTCCCATGCAGGTTTTCAAGTTGGAAACACTTGAAGGCTCCATTCAACACCTGCTCACCTAACATTTGCCTTAGAAATAATTGCATGGCAAGAGAAACCTTTTCTGAGCCTGCTTGGGAGTTTGTTGTCTGTATAGGCTGCCTTAGATGCTGCGTAGCAGACAAGGTGTGAGTAGGTTAAGTAGAGGTTTACAGAAAGCGGCTTAATTCAAGTGTCATCTCTGATTTCCACTGAAATGGGGAGACTGTAAGTGCGAGTAATTTGGATGTACAGAAGCTGGGGAGAGTGAAAGAAAGTACATTTACTGAGCTTAGGTAAATCCTCACACTCTTCCCTCTTCTTTGAGTATCCCATAGCATAACTAGCATCAACCGAAGTGAAGCGTTTAAGATAGTCACACACAGCAATTTATATGTCTGCCTCGAGATGTGTAGCCAAGACGGTCGGCGTGTCTCTGGAGGAACCGCGGGGCAGGTCAGACTCCTACAGCAACACCTGGCAGTGCTGGCAGGCAAAGCCCATGAGCTTCCTTCGGGCACCCTCTGGTGTGCTCTAAACCACCCCAGGTCTGGGAATGCGTTCACCCAAAACCAGAAAGGGACGTTGGTCTTGAGTAGCATTCCTAAAGTGTAATCTTGATATGGGGGTTAAAGTTGCCTTATAATGTCCTGTAAACAGGAACTCGCATTTCCTTGTATCAGCTTTTGAGATTGTCAGTTAGATTTTAATGCATTAGTGCTAAAGGCTTGGTAGGTGGGTAAGTAGGTCTGTGCCTAAGGAATTAAGTGTCATTTGATTGTAGAACTTACTACTATTAAATACATGCTTTATGGTTTAGCTATTTTGGAGTTTAAATATAGATGTTCTTAGAAATCATTTCAAGTCCTTTTATTTCTAATAGTAATTTCTCTTTTTATGATTTAGACAGACCCGAGTGACTGTAATATTTTCACAGCAAAGACTAATCACATTACTTTCAGGTATATGTAGTCCCTGGGACAAATGTGGGGTTTTTTGTTTTGTTTTGATTTTTTTTTTTTTAAGTAGAACTAAACCAGTGCAGCACAAGTCTTATTTGCCTGCTGGCTGTTTCAGTTCAGGAGCTCATGAAATACGGCTGTGAATTGTTTGGGGTTATATGGAGATCATTTGACATTGATCAGCAAGGAAGGGACTAATACCATGACATTTATTATCATCAGTGACACCAAGAAAGATCTCAATCTGATCATTTGGGCTCAAACAAGCCTTGCAGGCACCACTGCCTGTTCTGATCCTCTCTCGTAGCTGGTTCCTAAGGTGACTCAAAAAGGTGATGATGCTCATATGAGAAACAGAGAAGATATTTCTGCTTTTCTACTCAGCCTTGCAAATCACTTAGCAGGAATCGGTGAAACATTCCAGCACAGAGAAGCCATTCATAATTTTTGAGGGATGAAGGTTTACACAGTTCAGGTTTACATTGTTTTAACATACTCTACAACACTGGTGAAGGTGGAGACAAATGGTCATTTATTTATTGTTCTGCTTTTTCCATTAACCTATGGCCAAAGTAAACCACAGGCTCTTGTGGCCAATATGTTATTTCCTCAGTATTAGAGCTGTAAGTCCCAGGCAAACTTTTTACATGGATATGAAATGATCTTCTAAGATGCCCAAGTGAGTTGTTCTATTTAGTTGATTTATTTTTTTTCCTTTTAATCTCATTAGAGGCTTTTTGTTTGAAAGCAGGGCACACAGAGCTGAAATAAACCAGGCATTGATACTAGACTTGGACTTTATACAGTTAGAGGCCAGTATGTTTGAGTTTTGAAAGGATGGAGAAAATTTCAGATAAATTTTGAATAGAGGTTTTGAAAGAAGTACTTTAAAATGTAAAAAAAATTTGGACTAGTTTTAGAGAAGGGTGTTAGTATACCACAACTCTGAATAAAATTATGTATGATGATTAATATACGGAATAAGCTGTAAATATTCGTAAAATAGACATATGGCTGTAAGCAAATGAGTAATAATTTATGCAGTATACAATTATATGTTTCTGGTGGATTAGGACAGCAGTTTGATTTAAATTTTTCTTTCCAAATTCAAGAGAGGGGAAGTTTGATTTTTGTGCATAAGCGGGCTCTGGTGATTTAAGGTTTGATTCCCATTTCTGCCAGGCACTTCCTGCATAACCTTGGGAAAGTCCTTTCATCATTGTGTGATTTTAGTTCCTCACTGAATTCTTAATGGTAGTAATATGAAATCTGTAGCTGATACCCTATTCTGTTTAGGTATAGGTTTTGCCTGTAGATACCTATATCTAACCATAAATTAATTATGCAACAGAAAAATGAATGTCCGCTTTGGCAAACAATACTTGGTGAAGAACAACAGTCTATACACCTCTCATAGTTTTATATGATAATACATAATGGTATAAGTAACCTGACTGCATTTATGAGAAATATTGTGAGGGGGAGTGTGTGTGAGCTTTTTCTTGCTTGAATAGAAGAATTTTTACTAATCCTTATCATTGATGATAGAAATTGTACATAGAATTTGCCAGTGCCACATGCAAAATGTAGCCTATAATGAATTTTGATATTACAGTTCATTCCAAAATACCTGTGATCCACCAGACTCTAAGCTTATAAAAACATAATTAATTTTAGTCAAGGAATGAGCAGAAATTTCTTTGGCTTTAAATTTTTGGCTAGTATTTGGCTTCACACAGTGAGCAGGCAAATATTCCCCTGAAAACTGAGAGACTGTGATTTGATGTGAAGCAACAAAGAGTAACATATTGAATACTGTTACATTGAGAGGTATTAATAATGCATATAAATCACTTGCTATTTTCCAAAGGCTTAATTCCTTTCCTATTTAGGAGGAGGGAAGGAACAGAGATGTACAGTGTCGGCAGGAATAAGTGGTGGATGATGCTTGCAGGACCCTCTCCGAGTGGAATTGCACAGATGATGGATTTTGCCAATTCTGGATTTTGGGCTGATTGTGTTGCATACTAGGAACCAATCTTAAAGAAGAAAAGGGGGCTGATCTCTACGTAGAGGAGTGCCTGGGTAGAGCTGTATGGAGCTTCAGGAGCACAAGAGCACATAAAGAAGCACAGATCGGTGCACGTGGCTCTGTCACTTGGAACCTTTTCTGTTACCCTCCAAAAGTTCCCTTTGAACCTCATAAGTGAGGTGTATTACATGGTGAAGAGACACAGTAAGAAGTCACAGACCAGGGGAGGGAGGGCTGTTAGGGCTGTCTGGTGCCAATATAATCTGCACAGATTTTTCAATATTATCTGAATAGTATTAGTCTCCCTACACGCTGCTGGTGATTTCCAAGTGATCTGTGATTTGTCTCTGGCCACAACAAGGTTGGGTCGTCCCCATCACTCGCCATAGCCCGGTTCTGCAGAGTGCTGTATTGCAGTGATCCCCTGCAGACGTCCTTCCTGGGGGGTGGTGTTTTCAATTTCTCTATGTTTTCAGTCCATTTTATGTGGAAAAAAGAGCAAGGATGAGGATTTCGGTCAGTGCAGCTGTGGCGCAGGAGGTCAGGGTGGCATCCTGGCCTGGTGGAGGTCAGGAGAATGGTTTTCACATCTTGCTGTATGCAGTAAGGTAGGAACTGAGTTTACCTCCTTAGTTTCTGAAACTAAATTAATGATCCAAGGATACTATTGTTGAGCTAAAAAGCTGTCTTCACAATTGTCTTATACTAATTCCCATTTCTGAATCAACTGACTTATACTAATTAAAATCTGTATTTAACCAAATGTGGTTATAAACAATTCATGAAGATCAAGAGATGGGATAATTTTTATTTAAAGGAATTGTGTGTGTGGATTCCTTGTAAAGAATTTTCTATCGCTCCATATAAACGTTCTTTTTATTTTTCTGCTCCTAATTTAAGCTTAAATTTTCTTTTTGCGGGTGGTTTGAATATGTATCGTTCTAATGATTGTTTCAGGAAAAAATTGTCTGTGCATTAACAGTGCATAGTTATGGCCTACAGGAGGCTGAGTGCCTGGAGAGAAAGGTTTCTTAGTTCCATATGCATGACGTTTTATTTACATGTGTGTAACAAAAAACCTCATACAGTGTATGTTTTCTGGTCGTATGTACTACTTAAAAATACATATGAGCACGTTGCCACAACAAAAGCATATGATGTGTCTTTAATTTCCTGACATACCCTCCAAGGCACAAACCAGTTTGGTGAAGGGGCTGGACTGCAATCGCTGGAAGTTGCTACATCCCGGTGAGGCAAGAAGGAGCGTCTCCGCTTCCTCCCCTAACCTGCCTGGGCATGTTTCATCCTGTTGTTCTGTCCCTCCTTTGAATTCTAGCTGATAAGAGCTGTGGAGTTTCTCTTCGGGTTTCTCCTAGGATATCTCCAAGAGTAACATTTGAAAAGTTACGGTAAGTGCGTGGCATGTTTGAGCATATTTATGGTTAAGGTAATTTTTGTCTTCTGAAATGGCAGCGGTGGTCGGTAGCAATCTCAGACAATTGGGTACTCTTCTTGATAAACATAGGCAAAGGTGGTGGAGTGAAGATGTTTACTGCATGCTTTAAATTGTTGATATGCAACAAAACTACCCAGAACTCCTCTTATTTCCTATATAAGGCTCTGGGTAATAGCGGTGTGCAGGGTGGGAGGCTTATATTGCCAGGGAAAGGTGCAGCTTTGCACCAGCCCCCACCAGTCTGAGAACAGAAACTTTCTCCTGGCTTACTTAAAATACAGGAGGAGCTATACTGAGAAATCCATTAACAGACTGTCCTTTTTAAATCGGAAGAGATTTAGATGTTTATCTGCACCAGATAAGCTGTTGCTGCTCCAGTACTAATACCTGAATAATAATGGCCTCGTGGTGAGAAGGAAGTGCAGTATTGGGATTATTCCTTCTGCGGTAGCTGGTAACTTCTGAGCTTTTGAGCTAGCTCAGGGTTTCAAGCTAGGAGAGCTCAGGGTATGAGCTAGCAGAGCTCAGGGTTTCAAGCAACAGAAGCTGGGTTACTGCAGGGGCTGTCACACCAGTTTTGGATGGCAATACCCGGGGCTGGCTCAGGATGGACTCTGCACCAGTCCTGGTGGGCAGCGAATGTTTTTCAGTCTGTGGGTGTTACTTCTGGCAGGTCTTCTCTCCAGAGTGGTTCTGAATTTGGCTTATTGTATTCTAAAAAAACATTTGGAATTCTTGAACAGAGAAACAATAATGGTTCATATACTATTTTGAAGGAGTTAGATGGAAAGAACCACCAGACTTCCCTCTGCAAATGGATAATCATAATGTTTCCAGATGGCTTAAGTAATTTTACCCCAGTCAGAAGCAGGAAGATGAGAATGAACTAAACCAAAGGTAGGCAGTATGCTTTCTGATTGCTCTAACAGGGGATTTGTTGAAGTAGGAGACGGGGAGCCGAAGGTTGTAATAGAGCTGTCCGACAAACAGTATGGCATACTTCTTGGTGTTGCCATAGGAATAGCTTTGGAGAAAGCAATGGTTAGGTTTTTTTCATCTTTAATGCTATTTTTCTCCTGGAAAATGCCATTTGGTCAAAATTATGTTTCCCTGCTGGAAGATTTCAGTGATGCTTTGGATTTTTTTTTTTTGGTGGGTGGGGGAGCAGTGAGGAGGGAGAGAGAAGCAGTGCCCTGTTACACTGAAAACACCAGTTGCAAGGTGGTGGTATGTTTCTATAATTGCATTGACTTTTTTATTCTGAGTGTATGCACCTTGAAGCTAAAATCACCTGAAATAAAAACTTCAGTTTTACCATACACAATGCTTTAATTTGCCTGAAATCCCTTTGAATTGTTCCATTTTGTGCCTCAAAAAACCACTTTTATTAATCCTGATTTGGAATGTTGTTGCTTTAGAAAAAAAAAAAGTGGAATTTTCCACAGAGATGAATCTCAGTTCTAGAAAATCTTTCATCTTATCTGTATTGTTCAAGTGTTGACATAATTAAGTGGATGATTGTTTTATATCTTTAGTATTATTGGGCTAAGTGCAGACTATAAGGTCATAACATTATATTCTAATAAGGTAGTAATTATCCTCTTGTATTTTTCTGATCCCCACCTGGGATGGGCATGTCAAAATGTTCCATATAACTATAATGTCATATATAAGCCACACCCTTCTTGAATTTTGTCTTGTGGACATACGCCAATTGATTAAACTTGTTGATTTTAAAGTTCTTGATCCCTAGTGAAGACCTTGGAATTGTGCATCACCCCAGCACCAACTGCACATCATCAACTATTGGAAGGATTTATACTCAGTAGTCTTATTTTGTAGGTGCTGCCCCGATCCCAGCACTTTACTTGGTGGATACTTTAACGGGTCCAGATTAGTAATGCTGAGAGACGTGCGCTATTCGTGACAGCAAGCCCAAACAGTAGTTATTTTGGATAGCTTAACTCTTTTGGAGTTAATTGTCTTGTGTGCAGAATTCTTGGTTTTTTGGGTTTTTTTGTTTTTTTGTGTTTTTTTTTGTCTTTGGGAGCTTTCTGTGTACTGCCTGAGACTCTGGCACAACAGTGGGCCTTATGTCCCAATAGTGCCATGTTAGGTGTGGGACGATGATTATTAATAGGAGCTTGCTGAAACAGAGTTGCAGTCTGGGGCTGAGAAAAATAGATCCTTGGACTCTTAGCCATCCCTTTCATGCTGCTGCCTGTCATTTTCTGCTGAAGAACAGCATGAGACCAATAGCCATGAGGCACAGATCAGATGTAGAAACACAAAGCACTGGAAAAGAGCTGTGGAAACATAAATGGTTGGTATTACAAAAGAGGCCAGAAATACCATCCTTTTTTTTTACTGGAGACTGACAATTGCAAATTCTGCTTGGAACCGAGCTTGCTGCTGAAGTGTGGAATTTGTCCAATGTGGGATTAAGCAATGCATTGCTGCCTTGAACAGCACTTTGAAAACTGAAGCACCTTGCCAGTAGATCAGATGGGAATTCTGAAACTTAGAAGACTCAGGTCAAAGCTTATGCAGTGCTAAGCACCTATGACAAAAATACCTTCACTTGAAACTCAGGGTCTTCAGCACTTTTTGGAAAGAGATCTGAAATTAGCCACCTCTCTTCAGAGTCAGCATAACTCTCTCTATATTTTATTTTTAAAAACCAAATATTTCAGAGTTCTTAAATTCATGGTAGTAACTCAGTAGTCTTAAGCCAAACCATTATGCTTTCAAGTCAATGTGCTAGTATAAGAGTAATGATAGTCTTGCCAAATAAAATTGGGGCAAAACCCACCAGACCTTTACCTAAATTGTAATCTCACTGACGGGTGGGTAGTTACATTCTTAAATTGTGTTGCTGTCCATATTGGAATTGTTGCCAAAGAAAATTTTCTAAGTAAGTTTGGCTCTCTGAAAACTAGTCGTAGGCTGTATTTGCATCTGGATGAATCTGGGTAAAGAAGTTGTTTGCAGCATGTCCTTGGTGTATTTGAAATGTTATCTCCTGAAAATTATCGGGCGTATCTAGACATCAGGCTTTATTCTTGTTGGCTTGTGCAACCAACGTTTTTTTGGTGCATCTCCAGATTCTCCCTTATCTGTACCAATTTCCATTCTCTATTGATTTTCTCTTCTTTCTTGCTTCCTCTTTCTTCTCCATCACTGCTGCTTTGCACGCTCATTTTCTTTCTACCCTTTGCTACCCTTTCCATTAGCTCCAAGTCACATGGCTACCTAAACCAACAAAGATCTAACGTTGATGCCCTGCTCGTTTCAGTTTAGTGATAACCTTGTCTGTCTCCTGCTGGTTGCCTCTCCTTTCAAACCTCAGTAGCCATTCAGACCAATCTTAAGCCTGGGGTGGCTGAAACGCTGTACCTCCGAAGCACGGCTTCTTTGTGGGGCAGCAGCTGGCCACAGAGCAGGCGGTGCTTGTGCTGCTGAAGCATCCCCCTCCTGTGCAGACTTCGGTCGACTGGTTTTGCTGTCTTTCCCCCAGGATTTGGCCTAACAGTTTCATGCTCTTAACTACTTGCTGTAATTATATTAAAATGCTCGTAGATAACATACTAGTGAACATTAGTAGATTTTTCCCTCCTGTGAATGTTTCCCATTTTCATTTAAAGTTGATGATTCACAAACACCCGAGGAGAGAGACTAGTGCATCCTGAATTGGTGCAGTGCACAGTGCTGGTGTTCTTGACTTCCACTTGACTGTTGGTGAATCCTGTTTCCAGTCTGGCCTGCACACAATTTTATTTGTCGTTGTGTTTGTCTGTCTGTTAGCCTGTTGTGCCACTGTTGATTCTGAGCAGTAATTTGCTGAGCTTAAATAACCCAAGTTTTGAACTTTCTGACCAGTATTATTAAAAGGTGACAGAATTAGTAAAGGAGAAAAAAACCCTGTTCTTGACAAACTGCCCTAATGCTATTGAATAGACTAAAATTAGCCCTGTCATTCTTCCTCTTGCTTTTAGGCACCTCAGGTAATTATAACTGGCAAAGCCAGCCAAGCTATACCTCAAATAAGCTGAAGTTTTAATGCAATTTTTTTGATGATTTGCCTTTCCCTCTAAGTAAAATAAAGATAATAAAGATTAAGTTAACGGTTGCTTTTTCTTACAGAGTGCGTATCTGGCAAACAATGAACCAGTGGTAGATTAAAGGCAAATATTCAAGCAGAGTAAAATAGTAACAATCAAAAAGTGGAGTAGACAGCAAATGCAGCTGATGCTAAGGAGGGCCGGGTCTAGTCCCACTGCTGATGTTTTAGTTAGTTAAAAGCTGTGATTATGTTCCACATGAACTGCAACTTCATATATGCATTTTGCATTTATTAACTATGTTATGAAGATGATACAGATGGAGATGAAACTGTTATGGAGGATTTGGGATGGAACAAGCATGCTAATGAGCCTATGCAAAAATGCATCTATTAGCCAGATGGTGAGTTACACTGGCATTAGCTTCTGTTTACCATCTGTTTAATCCTCAGAAAGAGTCAGGAAAGGAGCTAGAAGTGGTGTAGAAGAACAGCAAACAGTAATAGTGTGGTAACCTTCACAATATGTCCTGAATGTTGCTTTTCTTAAGTAGTTAGAGTGAAATACCCATTTGTTGTATCTGGCAGTGGATACCAAAATACCGCAAATTCTCTAAGTTTCTCCAATGCTCAGTTCTCCCCTGCATCCCCCCTCCCCAGCATTCCCTCTAAAAGGAAGACAAGTAGTTCCTTGTTGTGAGCAAAACACTTACCATGGTTCAAAGCAATTTAAAAAAAAAAAAAAAAGCTTTAAACCGCTAAACAATGTGTATTACTGGGAGGAAAAAGAGAAAGGTCCTGAATTTAGAGAAAGACCTTAAGGTCAACTAATCCAATCACCTCCTCAATAAAAATGTTTGGGTTTTTTTTTTTTAATGCAGTTTGCAGTCTTAAACTTCTCAAATTATGGAGTTACAAAGTCAGGAAAAATAGTTGCCAAAAGTGGCATTGATAGAGGTCTGTATTTTAGGCTGAAACTGGAAAACTGAATTGATTAACATTGTCCTTACGCAAAGGCACTTGAATCTTGCAGTTTATTTTTGCTTGTTCACTAGAGGGTAGCAGAGAGAGCAAGCGAGAGCATTTCAGCACAGCTTGTGTGCAGCAGAAATGAGTTCACTTGCTAGCTTCTGTATTCTTAGACAAATCTGGTGCCCTTCAGGCTCCTTGGCAGAGCAGAAAGGGTACATTTGATGCTGTAAGTGTAAACCAATAGCATAAAACTTTGAGAGCATTCTTAATGCGGTTTGATACAATTCTAAATCATTCCTGGTTTTAGCATTGTTACTAATTATATATTTTTTAAGCTTATAAATATAACCATTTTCAAGATGCACATTTTTCAGGAAGCACATTTTCAGGAGGACTATATTGTGCATAGGGGACACTGTCAAATTTAAGTAGTAGATAGGTTTAAAATTAAATTTAAAAAAACTTTAGTAGTAGATAATTTTAAAACAGTTCTTTGACCTCAGGAGTTTACTGCTCTTCTAGGCTGTATTTGCACATGTTCCACAAATAAACATTTGTATATGTTTATTTCCGCAGGAAATAAACACCTGCAGTCCAAAAATTTCCTGGTGCCACCACACTAAATACCTGACAAAACAAACTGTTACATCGTGCACGTCGCTCTCCGCCTGGTTAGCACACCCCTAAGGCAGCCCGGGCAGACGTGCTGGCACGGCGCAGGAGTTAGGAACCCGTGGGGCGAACACGCCTGTGTTCAGCGTTGTTCATAATCTCTGTTGACATGGAAGAAGGAACCTGTTAGGCTTTCTGAACTGAAGCCTGTATCTCAGCACAACTAGAGATCTCTGTGCAATATGCCACAAAGAAAAAACACAAAATATTACAAAATGTTTACACTTTTTCTTAAAAAAGCATAATTCTCATTGTCTGTTGTCGTTATCCAGGAGTATATCCCAATTTATGCTTTTGTGCTTCGTATTTACTCTTCTTTTTTCTTTCCTTCTTAATCTTCTTTCATTTTATCTATTTAAATTCTCCAATAATAGAGACCTTGTGGCATGTCTACTATTACCGCCTGGAAATTCACCAGATTTCAGTATGAGTTACCTGTATCCCTTCCAGGGTACAGATCTCTGAAGGAATATCACGAGAAGAGTTTCAGAAAGCTGTGTTGAAGTGTGGCCATCTACTCTTACGATATTAAGAGACAAGCCAAAAATGTTGTGCTATAGCAACACACCCCTGCCATCAATGTTTATTGCAGTGTATGCTCTCTGGCATTTAAGAAGGGAGATTTTAAAGTTATGCAGTTTTATGAGGTGTTGTTAAAGGTAATGCTTAACTGGCTGAGGCTGATGTTGTTACTATGTTAGAAATCATTCTTTTTTTCCAAAATAATTCATATTGTGGCTCGCCTTTGTTTGCCTGTGATGTTGTAGAAAATTGTATCAGGAAAAACCTGCTTAAAATTTTTTGCCCATCTTTTTGTGTAATCTGTTGGGCCTACGGTAATAAAAAGGGACCTTTCATTAAGTAGTGGGACTATTTGCCAACAAGAGGAGCCATCTGAAGTATTGCTCACTTCCCAAATAGCACTTAAGGTCCAAAGAAACACCTTTTTGTAATCTCTTTACATTGTGCTTGTAAAGGAAGAGTATGAAGTGAAAATCCGTGTTGCCATCCTCCCTTCCCCCTTCCTGTCCCCATACACATGCAAAGACGAGATGTCCCCTAATGTGCCTGCTGCCCCTTGCAACCTTTGAAGCTTTTGTATGTGCCTTTATGCCAGCCCTGCATTGCAGATGGGGAGGCGGGGGTCGTCTTAGGTGTTGCCCAGCTTGATGTTCCGCCCATCAAGTGGGTTTTGTGGGCAAAAAAAATATTTGGGAATCCTTTGAATGGCTCATCCCTTTGCGTTAAAACCTTTCTCAATTTCTACCTCACTTCTGGTCTGAATTCCACAAAGAGACTGAAATCCGCAAAGGGGATTCATAAATGTGCTCCTTATTAAATATTATGCAAAACAAAAAAGAAAACATGTTGCTGTAGAGAACTGTCCTCCTTGTTTTGCTGACTCAGATGTTTCATGATTAAACATTTAGAAACCAAAACTGAAATATAAACTCACTTTGTACACTGTGTAAAAAATTAAATATGGTCCTTTTCATCAAATTGAATTACCACATCAGTCTTCAAAGACTTTGGAGGCTTTGGAAGCTTCGTGTTGCAGCACAGCAGACAGATGTCCTGCCTAGGGTTGGAGCTTTATTGTGTTTCACTTGTGTGATGGATGATGTCTGTGCTCTGTTCTTTTATCTCTGTTATAGAAGACGTTTTGGAATTTGATTCATACTGGGGAGTGTAAATAATGCAATTGATTCTGATGTGCTCCAGTGAGAGGGAGCCATCAGACAAGCAAAGGCCAGATAATACCCCATCTACCTGAAATCTAGATTGGAGTTAGCTGCAAAACCAGTTATATTGCCCATTTTCAATGAGTTTCTTATGCATTTTTAATAAATTCTTTTAAGACAACTTTAAAAAACAAATTTCTACAAAATTATGACATTCATTTTTATAGTTATACCGCTAGATATTTATCTTTACTGTAAAGCTGCTCAGGAAACTGAGATCTGAATAGCAGTTCTGAGACTGCCACTCCACCACAGCAGTAATTAGTGCAGTCTTAAGCAACTTCTTACTACTCTTTCCTTCATCACAAGAGGCTCACATCTGCTTTTCCCCCATTGCTTTAAGTCTGTGGTTTTCAGCTCCTCCTCCTTCCCCCCTCCAGTCTGCAGATTTCTGTATAGCAAATGTACAGCAGCCTGCCGACGATGTGCTCGCTCATCTTCACTGAGGGTGAGAGGAGCCTAACGCTTTCTATTAGCGTACTTGTTCAAAAAAGTATTGTCAGGGAGTGTGGGGAATATAAGCAGCTGTGATGTAGAGGTAATAAGTGCTCACCTAGTGGGTGCTCATCTTGAATCGGGTAGGTTTAAGACTTTCCCAGTCCCTGTCTCTGCAGTCATGTATAGTATTCCAGTTAAAAATAACTGGTTTGAAGTTCATATTTGTCCAGGATCCTGTACCGGTTGTACAATGTGTATATGTAGAAACCCCTCTACCCCATGCCCCAAAACAATATGAGCACCAGTCTCTCCCAGTCCCAGAACTTTGATATCTCAACCACTTTGGTGTTCGGGGCTGTAGTGATTTGGGGAATCTGTGTTTGAAGTACTACCTCCTGCCTCTGATTTTGGTTTGTGGTCTTTTCTTCCATCCCTTCACCCTGTGCTTTTCTCCCAGAATTTGCTAAAAGATAAGCACCAAGTCCTGTCATCTGGGTTCTTAAACCCTTCAAGTAGGCTGAAGTAGGCTCCATTTCTTTGGCTTCTCAAGCAGTTTTTCTACACAGAAGTATTTATGTACTGTTTAAGGACAACTTTTCACCAGAAAAGGTTGAAGAATACTTTTGTCAGTGTCATGCACGCCATGATAATATCACGTAGATGACGTTAGTACCATCGGGCACTGATGCTTTAAACCACGCTGCTCCTGTGGTTTGGGATCCTGCCTTCCCTAGTCTTAGCCCTCTGGTGAGTCTGACAGTTTTTCTCCAGATGTTTCCAACACATGTTGTCTTGGTATGGGGGGAAAAGGGGGCCTCACCTTCGTTATCAAAGGGCAGCTCATGGACCAGTCTACTGTATGTATTAAATAGCATTTATGCAATATCAAAGTACCTAACAGTGATGAAGTAATGTAGTGTTTGTAATGTAATGTGATGTAATGTTTGTAATGTAATGTGAAGTAATGTAATGATTTCTCATCATCCCTGCTTATTTATCTCATCTGCTTTTTCCTTCTGTTGTCTCCTTTTTATTGGGCAATGTGCATATGCTTTTTTTGAGGGTGAGCTTGTCTATTTATGTTTAGAAAATGCAAATCATTTTATTGATACTATCAAATCATAAGTAATAGTAGTGTGATTCAATGTGCATAGCATATGTGTACCAATATTTAAGCATTTTATGAATTTTCTTACACTGTATTTATGAGCCCCCAGAGTATTTTACATGCATTCAGGCCACTTCAGTTCCCTGTGCTTGATGTAATTAAACTGGACTGCTGAATTTTTTTTAACTAATCAACCTTGATGACCTCTCATTAATAAACAACTTGTTAAATGATAAATTTCTGCAAGCATGGATTTATTATTCAGGAAGCTAGTGAAAATAATAGTTTGGAAGGCACAAAGCCATGTACAAATTTACAGTTTGTGTAAGGATAGCCTAGAATATGGAAAAGTTTCAGTAAAGACTGAAATGTTTTGAAACTAGGACGATCATGCAAAACCATGTGGGGATACAAATGGCAAGTATGCGTGTATGCACATTACTTACATGAGCCATGCAACTAATTTTTGCTCAGTGCCAAACCTTGCATCACTGTTATTTCCACCTTCTAGTTCTTGATGCTGCAAATGTGTGTTAACCAGTTGCTGCTGGCTTGGTCTTTAGAAATATCTTTGCCTTCCCCTCTCCCCAGCGTGTTGGTGACATGTGAACACCACACCTCCCCCTTTCTGTGTATCGGTTCATCTGAGATGCACAAAGTCTGACAAACTTGCACGGTGGCTTTCAGTCTCCTGTGCGATACTGTGATAGAACTGGTGCCATTTGTTAAATATTTTGGTGCCTGCTCCCATGATTGTCCTCTGTGAATGGCCATGCCCTTCAGAGGGGGAGGATGGTGGAGGGGTACAGCCAGCATTAATTCTGTCTCGGGGTGCCCAGCTGGGGCTGCTGTCTTCGTGCCAGTGTGAGGCACTAGCTGCATATTGCTGTCCTTTCTCTCCCTCCATCTTTTTGTTTCCCTTTGAATTTGTCTTCTGCAAACTTCTGCCATGGCAAGGTACAAGTTACATTGGTTTGTAAGGAAGAGGGAAAGGGAACCTTAGATGAGCAAACCTCTTTGCCTTTCTCAGTCTTATCCACTGGAAACTACAGCAAGTTATTCTTAAAGGATTTTATATATTTACTTCGCATGGGTAGGATCTTGTATAAATTAGGTTTAATACACAGAAATGTGTACGTGCCATGCATGTACAGCCTCATGCCTGAAGTGCATGGCCACGCTCCAGCTTGCTGCTAGTTCCCTTTATTTCGATTCCTTGTTACGCTGTGACTGAGTAATCTTATTAAAAATTGTCTAAAGCCCTGCACTTTAAAATAGTCCCATTGCATTGCTTTAGGTGAATATAGATATCCCCTGAATACAGGCATCCTAGGGAAACTAGGACAGTGTACTTTGTGAGTGTGCGCATCCATGTAGCATGTAGAAACTGAGTTTGGACACTTAATTGATATTGGTAGTGTAATGGGTTATTTCAATTCTTAATCTTTGAGCATTTTAGTAATAAAACCTGCATAATTGCGGTCTATGAGTGCCTTTATCATTCACTATTAAGACCTTTTTCTGTCTCTCCCCTGCTTATGTTTTTGGTTAAGAAGAAATGTGGGTTTTAAATCTAGTAAGCGGCTGATTTCATATAGTCTGCATAAATGAGAGTTATGAAAGCACAGTGTGTTTAGCGAGGGAAGGCCTGTGCTGACCTTGCCTCCCTGAGGACAAGGAGCATTCTGGATGCCATTCCACAATCTTTCATTTTTATTGGATATTTGGAATATCTTCATTGAGAAGTTACTGGCCTTTGTTACGGATTTTAAGGGTATGACCTATGAGGTATGGAGGCAGCATGGATTGTCCGCAGGGTGCCTGGAGGTTTTAATAATTTAAAATGTTTAATATATCCTAGCTGTCAGGAATGTCTAGGGAAGGGAGTGGAGGGGAAGTCACCCTCACCAGCAGTGCTTTCTGTGCAGCAGAGGAAGCCCTTATTCAATGGGGATGAGAGAATATTTTGACCATTTTAGTTTTTTTAATCTCCCTTGTACTTATGCATGGGGGAAGTGTATTTGGCACATTGTAAGCACTGATTTTCTCAGTAGGAAAAACAAGACAGTGTCAAATGAAGCTGCACAACAGACTCCAATCCCTGGGGTTAGATCAGGAAAGTCCCCTTTCTATCTAAAGGGAAGGGGGGTATTTAGGTCCGGCCTTGCCTGCTTTGTCTCAGTCGGGCATGCAAAACCGTGGGATTAGCAGATGCAGTTTAAGTGGCCTCACGCTGGAAGTGGCACAATAGCTTGTTGGTGCATAACTTGTGTCTGTTGACCTGGTCGCTGGTGCCTCGGTGCTAATGCCCAGACAGAGGAGTCAGCAGTCACTTTCACTGTGTCTGCTTTGTAAGAACAGTCAGCGGAATAAAGCAAATGCCCAGTGGAGATTAAATCTATACACACTGAGTCTTCATTCGCAAAGTCCTAACGGTGGTGGTAGAAACAGTAGGGGGAACGACAGGTTTTTACAGAGTTATTCATCCTCTTTTGCTGCGGAAAAAGACAAAATGCAGTCTCAGGGACTTTGCATCTCGCTGGATGGTTTCTCATTCTCATACGAATCTGGTTGATTAATAGGTGATGTGTGCTGCGACAGCTTTCTGGTGCACCTTCTGTCTGCCGAAGCCCTGACATGTGAGTACACGATGCGCAGAGCTTCCACATCAGCTCTGAATGTCAGCAGTAACTTGTTTTCGGTATCTTAAGGTAGAGCTAAATATGTTAATGATTTTAATTTTTCCTGAATATTCTGAATCTGGCTCTCATTTATCTTAATGATTTGTCTAACCTCCAGTAAGTTTGTGTATAACTGTGTCGGCTAGAGAAGCCTCAAGAGAAGTGAGGCAGTTAACTTCATTGAAACTTAGTGGGGTTTGGACACATGAGTTATTTATGCTCTTTTGAAAGTCTAATTGGTAGTACTACTTGATATTTTTCTGTTGTCAAAAGAAGCACTAAGTAGCACTGGTAAGTTTTATGTATTTGTTTTTTGTGCAAGATACTGTATTGCGTGCGTCTCCTGGGGTCTGTTTGTGTTGCCCGCTCTGGCTGCTATGCTGCAACAAAGAAACTGCTTAATAATGTTAATTCAGTGTTTTGATCGGAATTTTTTTTTTTTTTTTTTTTTTGTGTTTCCAAACAAGAATGAGCTCCTTCCTGTGTTTCCTTGTAGTCCTCTTGTAGCATTACAGGCTCCTTTGTTCTTTTCTGTTCTCGCTAGGGAACTACCCCAGTTTCAGCAGCCAGGCAGACCGCTGGCCGAGCCGCCGCCTCTTGAGCTGAGCTCCAGTACCGCAGGCCAGCTCTGAGGGTGAGCTGAGGGAGCTGCTGCACGACAGCAGGCAAAGGCACGGCAAGCAGCAGGAGCAAGGAGGAACTTTTTAAGGCCGTGTTTAAAAATCTGCTATTTGAATGTGCCACAGATAGGATGTATCCAGAGAAGAAGCAAAATTATTTTTATATTTAACTATTATTTACACTGTCCTTAGCTTTAGCAGAAGATCTTGCTATATAGACCATTTTCAGAGGTTACATGGTGACAGTATTGTTGACTTTTATGAATAAGTACGGCGGGGCTAGGGGAAAACCAGTAGTGGTATCTAAACTGTGCATTATTTTTCAGCATTTTTTTAAAAATAGTGGGTCCTCTCCTCTCTCCGCACCTTTCCTGCTGCCTTCTCAGCACTGCACAGGCATCCCTAGACACTGCTGTCAGCAGCAGCAAAGAGGAGCAATGACTCCTGCCTACAAAGGGGATACAGCAGGGCCTTTGATCACAGTCTGGAGGGCATAAGGAAAACATTGAGGAGAAGTATCCAAACAAGGACTTGAAAGAGATTGCTGGCAATAAAAGGGAGGTGGGGAGAGGAACTGGAAGAGAATTTCCTCGGAAAAAGAAAGAAGCTCAGCCAGCTCGGAGCCCTTCTGCTTAACCTGGCTGCAGTGACCCTCCCATCTGCAGGTTTTCCTTCTGGTTATGAGGAGGAGACTAGAAAGTAATCACTGAGTGTGCATGTGGTTTTTCGGGAGAGAGAGAAATAGAGAGGGATCCGACCTGTCGTGTTCTTCCTTGCGTGGGATTTTCTTTGCTCAGACATTTAGGGGACCAATAAAACACTATAGACACTGCTTAGTGTCATTAGTGCTCTGTGCCCTCAATAAACCCTCAGGTCATTCAGCACATCTAATCCACACTTTTGCATATAGATTTTTTTTTTTTTTAATTAGGGCTTTAGGTGTTCTTACATTTTTGTTCTTAGGAGCTGACCATTCTTATTTAACAAGCATTGTTTATAATTATTTACATGCACTTTTATTTCTAATGTGAAGGATTAAAACTTGCTTGTAAATAAAGTCATGACTGGTTGCTTTCTTATAAGTACAACTCAGTATTTCCTATACTTTGTGCTAGGATTATATGAAGCAAATATTTGTATTTGTTCCATCTGTGAGTATGACAAGCAGTTTGAAAAGTTCAGACCATGGTGGACAGCAGCTCTTTTACTTTTTGAAGAGGAAAGCATCTGATTAGTTGATATTTCAGAGTAAGTCTTTCAAGAAAGTACAAGATTTAAAGTTAAAGCAAAGTGCTTTGTACTTATTTGGAAGTGTTTGACCAGATTTGATGATCTCATGTGATGACTGCCTGGAAGGCTGCGGCTATATATCTATATTGGGCTATATTATTTTTATATATATTTAAAGTGTTTAATATGATTAATATCACTACAACAGCAGAGTTCAGTGAAAATCCTCAATGCAACTGTTAAAGATATGTTAACATAGCATATAGAGACATATTCTGCAAAGATTAATGGTCTTTCTCTAGTCTGCTCTTGAGGTGCTCTTAACTTTCAGAAAGAACTTCATGACTGGGTTGATACCTAGTTCTTGTTATTAATGACTTAACTGGAACATAGATACCAGCTATTCATCTTTACATGTTGCTGACTTGGTGTTGCACAACAGTTTCAGAAAAATGTCCCTTTAAAAAAAAAGGGCGAAAAATAGCAGCGTCAGTCCAGTCATATGCAGCCTATGTTGTCTATGCCAGCGGCCCCCTCCACGCAGGCTGCTGCCTATCTCATCTCCAGGAAAGGGAGAAATTACTTCAGATAATGAATGAAAAAAGATGGCATGAGGTTTCATGATTCCCATAAATCTTCATATAAAAGGACTCCCTAACAATGGCACAGCTTTTTTAGATGCACTTCTGAAATACTCTAAATGGATCACCAAGTGTCTGTTTTTCTGGCACGGTTAACTGAAGCCAGTAGTTTGACATCTCAGGTGTGCTGTTACTGATGACAGTAACAGATCTGATAGTAAGGATAGTAAATTTTATCAGGTAAGCCTGATTTAGCAAGTGTTTAAGAACATAAATTTTCGTTTCTTCCACCACTTTTCTTTAAAGCTAAGAAAACAATTTTAAATAACTTGCTGAACTGGGATTTTGGATATGCTTTACTTTCAAAGTACATCTAGTGTATAGTGCTCATCTTGTATATCAAATGTTATCTATTTCTATGAACCTCAAGGAGTAGCAGTTACTCTGTTACTTTCTGAGAAAAAGGAAGTAGTGTGAAAATATTTTAAACAATGCAAAATAATCATTAAAAAATCCTTTACATTTGATTATGTCTTATCTGATGCTAGCCTGCCAGCAGGCTAAAATCATGTAGCAGAAGTTGAGAAGTAGAGAGGTCATATGAAATGTTCACCTATGTGAAGTAAAAGCATACTTAAATTAAAAACATTAAATAATTTTGTGTGTCAGGGACCAAGTGGTTGAAACCTCTCCAAATTTGAGTTCTTAAGACCTCTCTAATTGAATTAAGTTCTCATCATGAATCCCTGGGGCTGGTGACATGGGGCAGTTTTATCAGTGATTTTTAGGGATTTTTGGCCCCCTTGGTGTCCCATGGTGAAGCTGCTTGATGCCGAGCATCTCAGGAGAGCAGAGTTGCAACAACATGGCTGGCTCCTTGGAAGGGACCCCAATATTATCGCGTTAATAGACAGGATTCACTCTGCTGTCACAAGAAAGGACAATTTTTTACCTTTTTAACTTTGGATTGTAACAAAAAATACGTTTTGATTGAGAACACTAGGAGGTGAATGCAATTTACTGGATAAAATTGCACCTTGCGTCTGCCTGTTCAAATATTACGTACGTGTTAATTTTCCTGAGTCAGGTGACATAAATGGCGCTGAGCCATTCAGCGTCTTTTGAGGATTGGTCCTATATATTTGCCTGTCTTTATACATAGAAAACAGAGCTGTAGCTCACTGAAGTGCATAAATGGTATTTTCCATTGTTGCTAACAGTGTACTTAAATTACTGTAACTGATTGCGTCCGTATTTTCCAGTGCTAAGGTTCTTGCTTGTTGTGTCTAAGTACGTATTTAATATAAGAACACAAATATTTGTAATTTAATAATAATTAAATGTTTGAAAAACATTTGTAAATAAATGTAAGTAGATAAAAAAGATTGCAATATAAAATAAATGAAAAAGGAGTAAAATAAATTAACATCCTGCAGTGAGCTTATGCCTCATGAGTACAGTTCCTGAGGCTCAGTGGACCTGCAGTGATTCCTCACTTGCATTAGGGGTATAGAAAGTCTACCAGCAGAATAAAGGACATTAAACAGGAGATGAACCTAGAACTCATTTTATTTTGTATCAACATTTTTTAGCAAAAGCCTGCTTTTATCTGTACTTTGGACAAAGCTTGTTTCATCTCTCTTTCTCTATGATTTGCTGTCAATAAGCTGCAGATAAAGTTGTTGCAAATAACTCAATGCATACCACTGTATGTGGGAAATGCTTCCTAGCTTTTTTTTTTTGTCCTTCAGACAAGACTATTCACTTATAAATTTGTGGGATGAAGATTTTTTAAGGTGTTTTATAAAACAAATACTAGCAGAAAATGAAAGCAAGGCCTCTTTCTTCTTGGGTGGATGTTGGAAACTGCTAGGTTTGCAGCATCCCTGTTCTCTCTCCCTCTGTCAGTAAGTATTTTGTTATTTGGTGCAGAGTGTAATTAGTCCACAAAGAGACCTTGTCTCAGCATTTCCCACAGAGTGTTGGTGAAACGTTGGTCTGGTTGGTTTGGGCTGTGGGTTCAGGCTGGACCTGGCAGAGAAGGATATTTGAACCTGCCTCTCCTGCCTCCTGCACCACTCATGGTCTGGGGCTTTGCAGTAGAGAAAGGGCATCATTGCAGGTGAAATAGCTGGCATGCACAGAAAAAAGGTTGGTGTAAGCTCCTCCCCTCTCCTCTTACTTCCCATCTGCTGGCTTAGACTCATCCCCACTGAACATGCTGCTGTCTGCGGGTTCTGCCCTTCACGCGTTGAGTTTCCTCCCTTGCTGTAAAGTGACCGTAGGCATCTTCACTAGGTGTGGAGAAGCCAGGTGCAATAATGCCCAGCACTAGGATCTCATCCTTCTTTGAAGCTAAACGTAGGCCTAATAGGCACTATGTAATTGTGGTTTTCCCAGGAAATGAAGGAGCAGATCTGGACTTTACCTGAAGAAGCATGCGGGAGTCTCTTGTATTTATTGAGTTGAATGGTGAGATTTAAAAAAAAGGAAACAACCCACTATTTACTGTTAATAGATTAGCTTTTATAATAGCTGATCCTTTTGTAAGTTGTTTTGATGCTTTAGAGTTTCATGTTAGTTTCTTATTTAAAAGATCTATTATACAGCAGCTGAGTTGCATATGATGAGGGGTTTGTGGTTGGCTGCCATGTGAAAGGGGTTGTTAATAAGCTGCTTTCTCTAATAGGGGTCTCTAATAAGCCGTAAATTAGCTATGTGATGAACTAGTTCAGGTAGTGATTAAACCTGAATTACTTACACACCTAGCCATGTGAACACAAGGTGATAAAATGAGAATTTTGGAAAGTGTTTTCTTGGTTTTTCTTCTTATTTAGGTGGGGGTTTTTTGTTTGTTTTATTTTAAGATCAATGTCTATAAATTACATATTCAACAGAAAAATTGAAATTCAGGTATGAAGGCAAGAACTGTTATTTTGACGTGATTACATTGCCTCATTAGTCCTCTTACAGATTATGTCCTCTAGTAAAACTAAGGGGGGGGGGTTGGGGGGGAATGAGAAGCTAAACAATCTTACTTTTCTCTTTTCACAGCACTTTGTAGTTATAGAGCTCATTTTCAGCAGAAATTAAAAAATCTTGGTTCGATTAACTAATTGTATGCTTTTGCTCTGAAAATTCAGTCCAAAATCTGCAGTAAAAAAAAAAAAATCAATCTTTTATGTTTATGGGATTCTTAATTAATATTCTTAGTGACCTAGAAAAGAATGCAGGCAGTCAGTTTCTGTGGCCGAAGTAGTTCAGAGGCCCTCAGCTTTATTCTACATTTAATAATACATATTTAAAAAAATTGATTTCCCCACAAAACAGTTGTGACATAGCACACATTAATTTTGTGTGAGCAGGGATAAATAACACTAACATCTGTTCCAGATGTTAAAATAGCTAGTGCTTAAAATATGAGTGAGGCACAGCTGTTGTGACTTGGCTCTCCTGGGGCTGCATGGGCATCCCACGGGATGTGACCTAGCCTCTTATATAGGTGTCTCATCTAGGCACTGCCTCACCAAAATTTTAGATGCCTTTTCCAGGAGGGTGATCCACTCCCATCCAGCCCAGCACAACTCCCTGCATTCCCTGGGCAGTTGTTGGAGACCTGCATCTCTGGAGACAGGCAACGGGCAATCCTGCCTGCTTGCCTTACATGTTTGCCTTGATATATCAACTGCATAAGGAGCACAAATACCTCAGGGGAGTGGTCCAGACGGTTTAACTTACATGAATGCCTGCCTGCCACGTCTTACGTGAGCATCTCAGGCGAGGGAGAGTGAAGGTTGTAAGCACTGTCCGCTCTTTGAGTTGGGGCCTCTCCGCAGCCAAGAACTCAACAGTCATGGAGCAAATGAAGGTGGAGCCAGGCACCGACGCAGGGATTAGGGTGTTTACTTGTCTGGTCCCTGTTTCCAAGACAGTTCTTGCTTTTAAAATGCTTATCCAGTGATTAAAACTGTAAAATGCTTACATATGCTTCCATCATTGCTGCCACTACGGCAGTCTTGGCCACGTCTCATTTTTCAGCATTTTTAAATAACTTAAGCTGTTTGCTGGAGTCTGCATGTCTTGGAACACAGCTGATCAGCAGATGCCTATCTACCATAAGCAAATGTGTGAGTAATTAAGGTTAATGCACAGGGAACTTTTCCTGGAAACATAAGTAAGGAGTCACCTATTGAGTTTTAGTACCTAGAAGGTTAGGTAGTTCTGGATAATGAATGAATTATGTCTGTCCTACAACTTAAGTAAGTTTTAAGTTTCACCTTCATATTTTATTTCCTTGGCACTTTGTCTTTCTGCTACCTCCGGGCTCCCAGGGGAGCTCTTAGCATGTGGTGAGTTTGTGGCTTCCCTCTCTCATCAGCAAGTTACTGGTCATCACTCACACCTCTTCTCATTGCAAGCTGAAATAGCTGTACACTTCAGCTGGTGCTATCTAGAGTTTTCTTAAATAGGATCTTTCCTCTTTTTTTTTTTAATGCAGGGGATAGTCAAGTGAGGCACGTCTTGGAGGCATTTCTGAGCTGATATTCCTGGCTTCTCTAATGTCTATCAAGGAAGGGGTTGGTTATGTCTTTTATCTTGGCCTTGGGGGTGTTATTGTATGTACGTGTGGGAAGGAAGGGAAAGGGGAAAATGGCAGGATGGGAGAAAGGGATCTTCTGTCGAGTGAGTACCAGTGCTGACAAACGGACATCACTTGAGTTGCACACGCCTGTTCTGTCTCGTCCTCTGTTCCCACCAGCGTACGCTGAGAGTGTCCAGGAAAATGAATTGCATTTTCCCGAATGACTTTGTTGTTATATGAGGGCAGTCTTACTAGGCCTTCCTTGCCCAGGTCATGACAAGTAAAGGAGTGAGTGGAGCTGGCACCTTTCTTTTAAACTGGACGAAGTCAAGAAGAAAAGCAGCAGCAGAGAGTGGGCGTTCCAGCTCTGCAGGTGCTTTTCATTTTCCTGCACTGATGCCCGCAGACACTAAAACCAACATGAAAGAGAGAAACAAATGAAGTGTATGTGCCTCCATGCTTGTTCAACAGCCAAGGGTGAGTTTAGTATAATCATTCGAAGTTATTTATTTTGTGATTCGCTGAAATAAAAACTAGTTCGTTAGTTGGGGGTAATGTTACTTGCTGTAAAATGACTGTTTCAATTGTGAAACATTTATAACGTACTGAAATATACATATGAGTAAAAGTAATAGTCCGAGGCATCAGATTTTGAAAGGATACTTAGATATTGTGCCCGAAGAGTCACCGAATTGACAATGTATTAGTTGAAACAGTGGACCCTGATATGCAGAGCGCTCATAGGATGTGTATTTTTGTATTAGGGTCTGTGAGCAATATGATGTTTTCACTTATTTCCTGAAGTGTCGGCAATAAAATTTGATCATCATTAACCAAGAATTGTAAAAATTATTTCCACATTAAGGTTTAAGTTTGATCAGTTGTATGTGCTTGCTTTTTATAAATAAATTAACATTAAAAAAAGTATCATGTAAATATATTTTATTGGGAAATAGTGTATGAGCAAAACTAGAATCTGGTTATCAAATAGTTTTTTAACTAGATAATATGCCAGAATATCACTCTGACAAAAAGCTAAATAGAAAAAATGAGATTTAGTTTGTAGAGATTTGGTTTGCAAGATTTTGTCCATCTCCAAACAAAGAGAGGCCAGATCAGATATCGGGTCTGTGGTGATAGAGTTTTGTTCAACTCATTTGCAATCATTTTCCCTTTATAGTAGCCTGTGAATAAAAGGCTTAGGAGAGGAAAGTATTTTTAAGGAAAAATTTAATTTAAACCCAAGTGAGAAACTAGCACATAGGAATTGTGATAATGAGGAAGGAATGAAAGTGGCAGACGAAAAAAAAGAGAGTGATTTGAAATAACAGTAATAAAAAAAAATTAAGGGAGGCCTACAAAAAATATGTCATTTTGAAGCAGAATACTAACTAAATTATTATAGAGAGAGACTGGAAAGAAGCATTAAAATTGCCACTTTTTTTTTATACCTTAGTTAAGGAAAATAAAAGCTGTAAATATCCCCAGTAGCATTATTGCCTCTTTAAAACCCACTTAATATGTGCAGTAAAAAAAAATGCATAGATGGATTCCCCACATTGCCCCTGCAGGTGAAATTTATGGTGTAAACACAACTGGGTGTTATAGAAAACTGGCTTTGTCTTGTGAGTGAGTGTACAGAGATTGCAATGAAGCCGAAGTCATAACTTCTTAGGTGTTACCCTATCCCCCTTTGGATATTGTTGGACCAGTGATCAGCAACTTCTGTCATAAAAACCTTTCAGAGATGATGTAGGTAGGATTGATTGCTGGTAGAACAAGGCACGAATGAATTATGTTTAACAAATATTGTAGTATTTCAAAATACAAAAAAAGAGTAAATCAGAGAATAAAAAAGCCACTTCACAAACCCTATACCAGCGTTCAGTAAACAAGATTATTAAGTTAATATTCTGAATTTCTATCCTGATGCTTTAAAAAACAGCATCTAGTGAGTCACCCTTCGGACAAACTCTGTTGGTACTGAAGATTGCTCGTTAAGAGCAAACCTCCTGCTTCTGCATTTCAAAAAGCCAAAGAATTAAGGCATTTGTTTCGGGACAGGGATGTTTTTAACTTCACAGGCCAGGAACTGCTAGCTTTGTTGACAGGCTACAAAAGATGCTCCAGCAGTATCGGAGCGGGTGTCCATGGACGGGGAGACGGTTCCCGTCCAAGCAGCACAGCAGTAGCACAGGCGGCTTCCCGGGGCTGTTCAAGCTCAGCTCCCTTGCCTGCTTACTAACATCTTGCTCTGCTAATCCTGCTGCAAATTTTTTCTTTACGTACCTTAAATTATACCCACCATTATTTATTCTTCAGATCTATTAGATTATTTGAATTCAAAGTATGAAGGGAATTCCTCAGCAAATAATGGCCTCCACTTCTGAACTAAATTAAAACTAATACAATGCTTGTGTAAAAACAACCTGGGAAAAAAATGCCAGCTGTGTTGGAATAGAGGATCAGTTGAATTTATTTCCCTGAACACAGTACACTTTGTGGATATTTCCTCCAACCACAACTGACTTGAAAGGAAGAGAAACTTTATTCATGGGAATGTAGGTCAGCCAGCAATACAAACCCCTTTTTTATCCACAAAGGCCCCATATTTGACAGCCTATATATAATAAATAAGTAATGATTGTGTGTGGACAAAACAAGCTAAACAAGTTATAAAACTTGGAGGAAAACCAGCTAGACAGTCTCGATCCAGTCAGTGCCTCTGATTCACTTTGAGGTGGTCTCCAGAGCCTCCGCCGCAAAAATGAGCTATCGTTTGCACGCCTGCAGCATCTTCCCTCGCCTCCCAGGCCTGCAGCTGGCTGTCTCATGTGTCCCAGCTGCCTTCGGTCTCGGCAGAGGGGAGCATTTCGCTGCTGGGGTGGCCACCGAGGTGAGAGCCCCGAGGCAGCCAGCTCACGGGGCTGGGAGGTGGGGCAGGCGTGCTCATCTTCGATTTCCCACTTGCGTCTCCGTCTCTGAGAAGTAACAACTTCATCTTAATGAGGATAATGAGGCAAGTCAAAGTATTTGAAGATGGCAGTGGTGTGACCCAAGAGAGGGGAGAAGATGAGCTGCAGCGTGTTTCTTGATGAGGTGTTTCTGTAGTGGGGGAGTGAAGGGGGCTGGAAGGTGAAGGCTGCGATAACGTGGGGCAAGGTGTGAATGAAGTGTGCATGGAAAAGGCTTATTAGCTGGTGCGAGTAGCAAAATTCAGCTGGCTAAACTATTTTGTGTTGTTTCCAAAGGTCTGTCTTTGCCCCATCACGCTTTTTTGTGTTCTCCATGATAGATGGCTCCATCCCATTAAATCTCATTTGAGTGAGCTCTTCCAAAGTCTCCCTCTGCTGCTTCCGAAAAATGTGATTTACACCCGAAGGGCGATGTTTTTGGAAAGGCTTTTTTTTTCTTGTAAAAATACTCATCTCTTAGCCTGTTTGTATGTCACTGCATTCAAATCCAGTGATTTATCCAACAATAAATAGATATTACTGCTCTGTAAAGTGTGTTGTGAAAAAGGCACCACGTAAACTGACATATATATATATATATATATATATATACACACACACTGTATTGTGAACTTGAACTCACTCTCGAGTAACTTCTGGACTTAATCTAACTGGACAAGAGCTACTGTTAATGGTTTTACATAGCATGCTGTGCCTTTTGTGACAGAATATGTACGTGACAAACTGAGATACACCTCTAGGACTGCTGTGCTTTTCCTTACCAGGTCATGGCAATGTCCTGTGAGCTGATGGAAAGTAAACAGATGAGAAAATGTATGAAACGCCTATGGATCTGTAAAGTGACAACTCTATCCTTGCTACCCTGGCTCGTATGTAATTCCCTACTTCTCATGAATCGTGCCAATTTGAAGGGCAGTTTTATGGTACTAGAAGGATGTCAACATGATGATATCTTCCACTGAAAGCTTTGGCGACAAAATTCTAACATATCTTTACCCAGTACTGTCCCAATCCCAGGTGTGTTATGGCTGGGTTATTTCCTGCTCTTTCATTCTTTCTTTTTTCCCCTCAAATTATGTATAAACATTAAAAAAAAAATCTCATAAACATCATGTGTTATGGCCCCAGTATGCGTTCATGTGCATTTCAGTGGGTCTGTTCTACTCAAGATGAGAAATGTAAGTTTCCAAAAGGTGAGCAGAATGAGATGATGAAGGGAAAGAAGACCTTTTTCTATTTACCCTTCAGTTAAGCTTCATCTTCTGAAAAACCTCTAAGTACATTTGTAAATGCAAGTTCTTGATGCCCAGGTATTATTGTTGGCGATGTCTAACATGTTAAGAAACATCTATTAGAAATTAAATTTTTTATCATGTGCAACTATGATATAGACATAGATTATAATCTCTGATCATAAATATGATACAACCCTTTTAAATTTATGACATTAATTATAGCAACTCTAGTCTTAGCCCATTTAAAAGTTTGAGGAAAGTTGTAGATCTCGACTAAAGAAATGAAAGAAATGAGTGAGTTCTCTTTTCCTCCCTTGAACTTAAGTGAAACAATTACTACGTTCCCTTGCATGCCAGGCAAGGCTTTACAAGTTCTTGTAGACCATAAGTAAATAGATATGTGGCTGAGATGGTGCCTCGGGGCTAAATGTTCGTGTAATGATAAATCTGAACAAGGAACAAAGCAGTCTGTCAAAAACAGCGCTCATTGTTAGATGTTGATGCTTGAAGGCTGGGAGGGATGAGTTGCCTGAGGAATGATAAAAATGATGATGTTTACAAGAAGACATGTTAAGTTGTGTAGAATGACTACATATTTCAATGCAGAAAACTGCACTAATGCAACTTTAAGGTTACACAGTTAAAAATCATAACAATTCAAGGAATATTGAAGTTAAGTGTCCCACGGCAAAATCAGTTCAAGTTCCCTGTGTGCCTGTTTTATGGCTCTGCATGCATTCAGTAGTGCAAACACTAGTCTAACCTACCCTGCATCAGGTTACGAGCAAGAAGCAAAGCAGGAGTGTAAAATTATACATGAGCACAGCAGAGATAACGCTGCTTTAGGAACCTTCTTTTATGTTTCTTGGCATAGCAATTAAACCCTAAACGTTCCGTTCCTACATTAACATAGTTTTAGCTTCTCTAATATCCTGCTTCTTCTAAAGCAAAAGAAAGCAATTGCTACTTTCCAGGAGCAAGAGAATTATTTTTTGTAAATAACAAGTGGTTATCTCTGGACAGTGTTCAACCATTACTGCTCCACAGTTACTGATGGTGCTGCAGTACTGTTCGCCTGCCTGCCCCATTTGAGAGGTTGCACTCTAAATTCATCTAATGATAGATTCCCTCAACATGTGCACTGTAACCAAGGGGCCCTTCCTCATTTTCAGGCTCTCGACTTGTATCCTTTGTGATTGCCTCCCTTTTTGTGACCAGAAAGGTGGAAGGAGAACCTGTGTCTGCCTCTGGCTTCGCTTTCCAGGCTGGGAAGAGCAGTGCGGGCTGAGCCCTGGGCTTCCCTTGCAGCTTGCTGGCCTTGCAGCACGGCAAGGTTGAGCCTCTATCGCTGAAGCTTTTATGGAGCAGGAGCCAGGCTTTAACTGGGTCATGTATTCAAGAGCGTCCGAACTGGAGGATGATCTGTTCTGATGTTTGAAATGTCTGGAAAAATCACTCTCCTGCTGACTCTGCATAGACTTCTCTGCCGTAGCTTGTACTTGGATCTCCCTCCGTCTTTGAGTACACCTGCCAGCTGCTGCGCCTTCATTTATTTTGTGCCCCAAAGCCACCATTTTTTCCCCTGAAATGTTTCTAGCTATTTGTTGTTTATTTTGAAAGCATTTGACCATTTAAATCAGATATTTCATGTCCTACAAGGACCTCTGAAGAACTTAATTCGTGTTTCTGCATTTTGGATGAGTGAGTAAAGAGCCTCTGTGAAGCCTGTACTCCATGGATGAAGTGCAGATTGTAGGTGATATACAAGTAATTTTCTCTGTACTTTCTAGGTCAACAAACACTTCCAGCTTCTAAGAAGCTTCCCTCAAAATTCTCTGTATTACTAAGACATGTATCTCTCTTGAGTTGTATAAATTGTATTTGAACTATGTATAAAAACAGAAGTTTGGTTCTGATTCTTGGAACAGGTTTTGGTGGTTGTTGGCTGTGCTGAGAGGTAGGGGTTTTTTTTGCTTCAATCTGAAGTTTATCCGAAGTAGTCTATAAACGTTTCTTTTTCTACTCAGGTATTGCACCTCCAACATAAATCATGTCTGTCTGTAAATGTAATTGTTCTGGGGGGGAATTGCTTTTGGTGAGACGAGAAATGAGAGGCTCAAAGGTTATATGCCAGAAAGATGTATGCTGAGATAAAACGTGGGTGGGTATGTCTGTTAAAACCATGGTTATGGTTATGCATCTTTGATAAAGAAACCATTGTGCTGTTTTGGACTAGACAGCTCTAAGCAAACACTCTTGGATGTTGACAGAGGCGATCCTGCTCTGACCCTTTTTTTTTCTCCCTGCAAGGTTACTTTGAACCCAGACACTAACCACGTCCCACCTCCCCCGGGCAGCATGGGGGCATGTAGCTGGCAGCTGGGGACAAGGGGGTGGCTTCTCTCTTGGGACAAACATGTTGCGTCTTTACTTCTTTTTGGTGATTACTTTTACCTGAACGGTGCAAAATTTTAGATACACAAATTCAGATACCTGGGTAAAATTGCAGATTTAATTTTCATTTAGTGGAGAAATAGGAGGTAAAGTTTAAGTTCTCTAGAGACTCAATTTTTATAAAATTGCATACAGTATTACTTAGTGAAAAGCAACTTTTTCTACAGTATGCTCATTTTCTGATAATGTGAAGAGGTTTATAGCATGGCTTGAAATTAAGTACTAATTTAATCATTCGTTCTTTGTGGCCTATAGCTGAAATGTAGTTTAATTTCAATGACAAACTTCAAACTTCAATTTTATCCAAGGCGTCTTCAATTAAAGTGGAGCATTCAGTGAATAGGAAGAAAAGAAATACGTGTGCTTGTCTTCATCTCGTTGGTTAATGGCTTATTCTGGAAGGTTGATAGACAGAAGCAGACTTTTCCACGGGTTCTGTTTGGAAAGAGACAAAGTCTGTGGCTGATGATAGAAGCTTCTACAGATTGTCATATCTCTCTGTTACATGTCTTTATGCAGGTTTTTATGCCTGATTGCTTTGGAGATAAACCTTATGTCTCCCATGAATAGATATATTTCACCACTTATGTCAGTTCTGGTCTTTAATGTCAATACTCTCCACCCATACTAAGATTTAATTAGTGCCATTTCTTTTCCCTGGTGTTTGTGTTGTGAATCTGGGTTCTGCTTAATCATGTATGTACCAGAGAGTCTCATGAAAAGTAGCAGGGTAACATTTGGAATTTGCTTTAAGTTTTTATCCTTTGACGTAATGTGCAGGTTTTGTTTTTACTCACCAAAATGCAGCAAGCCCAAACATAATATTTGGCCAGAATTAGCTGGGATTGTTGACCTACTGCCTGGGATTGCTGTGGAGAAACCCTTCTCTGGAGATTTTCACCCTGTTACTAAGTGATACACAGTCGTGGTTCCAAGCCAAACATATAGTTTTGTTCCTGAGAAGCTGTGACTGATGAGAGCTCTCAGATTTACTTGAAGACCTCAGTTTCCCTCGCACTGGTGGTCCCGGTGATGCCACCAGGATGGCAGGAAAGCTGCTGCCCTTCACTGCGTAGCATGTTACTCTTCCATCTGATGAACTCACTGACTGCTCCCTGGTTCTGGATCCTCTTGGGAGAAGTGTTAAGTGGCTGTAATTATAGTAGCAGGAGGTGGTAACCTCTTTCTTGTTATGTTTGACTTCATGAAGCCATGGAGCATGCTGATGTTCAGTGCCACAATGACCAGAGACCCTCTGCAGGTCTGGCAAGAAGTAGCTGGTAGTTATGGGGCTGTCCTTCCTAATGAGAGGCTGCTGCTCAGCCTTGGGGGATCTCCTTCATTCAGAGTTAGACCTTATGAGTCGCAGAGCTGCGGGAGAAGCTCATTAATAAAGTTGATGAGTTGGAAGGTGAGTGCCAAGTTTCTGGAAACCCTCCATCAGTGTGGTTGTCTTTCTAGCTGACGCTTGGAACAAACATAACATGGAGGTGTCGTGAGTATTGCCACCTGCCCTCCCCTCCCTGAAAGTCCAGAAAGGTGAATTGTCGCAACAAGAGCCACCGAAAATTGGTATCCTGATGCTCTGGGTGCAGAGGGGAGAAGCAGCTGTTGAAGTGAGGCTAGCTGATGGTGAGATGATCCTCTGGCATTTACAGGTTTTGCTATTTAACAGAGGGAATGCAGAAGAGGGTGGTTTATCTTAAATGTTGCTTCATGAACGCAGTGATTAAAGTGCTTACACTGGAAGTGAGATTTTGGTGAAACGCTTTTCTTTTCCTGAGACAATTTCAACCCACCTCCTCTAAATTAAGTGCTTTAGGAATTAAGTGATCAGGGTACTCAGAAATCAGTGGAAGAGTCTTTCTGTGCCTTTCTCTGCTGCCAGGACTGCTTCTGTATTTTACATTTAATAATTATCAGAGTACAAGTCCATTCCTTTATCTCGCTTCAGGTTCATGGAACTTAGAATCCAGACAATCCACAACGTGAGAGGTTTTTAAAATAAGCTAGAAATGTTCATGTATGCTATCCATCTAGACATTAATGCTATTCATATTCCTATTGTATTGGCGGTTCTGACATATATGACTGTTTCTCACAGCTGTGCTTCTCCATTTCATTTTGGCTGAGAAATAATGAAGGTAAGCTTGAGAGTGATGCTGTCCTTAGTGGGCAGGTTTGGAGCCCTTAGTCATGATGAGTTGTCCTTGGGGCTGGTGCGAGCACGTTCGATTGCTTGCATGGATAGGGCCTCCCCAGCTTGGGCAGCGGTTCCAGGATTTATCCCTAAAAGGGGGATGAGCTCAGCTAGGAGAAGCAGTAAGTTCTGAGGGACGTTGCAGATGAATATAAAAGGATTTTGATATTTTATGTGCCTAGGTTAACAGATGGCAGATGCAGTGCAGTACACATTAATGTAGAATCAATAATGAATCTTAGAGAAAAGAGTAAGAGGAAACATCTGCGGAATTGAAACATGATGTATCGTATTGACTGAGAGAAGAAGAGCAAGTTACCATGGAGAAATTCTCAAAACAGGCAATACGAAGAGCAAAAACCCCTGCTACTGCAATTTTTTAAAATTTTTGTTTGTTTGTTTTTGTTAGAACACAATGTGTTCATCTAGGGGTTTATCATTGCTGTGCAGGAACATATGTATTAGTTCACTGGTTTAAAGAGCTTCCCCCCACTTGGACACTGAGCACGTACAGCCATACCCCACTGCCCACCAAGGGTGCTTTTCTGAGAAATGTTCCAGTGATTCAACAGAGAGTGAAGCAACTCTTCCCATCTGAATTAATGCAGCAAAAGTGGGATGGTGCAGGGGCCTAAGCAATACACAGTTTCATGCTTGGGGGAAGGATCCAGTAGCTCGCTCTGTTGAATCCTTTTGCATGAACCCATAAATGAGCCGATTTCTGGCAATGCTGCTTCCCGGTAACCAGGGAGGGACCGATTTTATTACAAGCAAGCAAATTGTTTGAGTCTTTGGTTTGGTGAAAATGTTACTTCCTAGGGAAACAATCTTCTGGTTCCTTCCAGCGCTGATTATTGTTGTATACAAGTTGGTGAATTTTAATTATTTCTTGGTGTTTCTATTTTTAGATTGTGAAATGAAAGGTGGCATTGACATTGTTGACAGGTTCAATACCTCTCTCCTTCCTACTACTGTATTTAAATACCAGTGCTGTAGCTGGCTCTATGCAAGAGAAGTGAAAAAGGGTCCATTTCCATCCTGCAAATCCTATGAACTAATAACAGAAATACTGGTAAAAAGATTTTTTATTTTTTGAGCCTTAATTTGTTTGGGGTTTATTTTTTGAATGTTAAATCAAAGAAATTTAATACAATTCCAGTTAACATTAAACTTGCATGTTAGCCTGGAGGAGATACATATATAAACTCATAAATGCTGTACAGCTGTATATTGCTATACAAATTTCAGTGGTGATTTTAATATTTAACGAATGTTATTGTGGTGTTTCAATTTTAATATTTGTCAGAAAAACACAGTCAATACTTTTAACCTTTGTATCCAGAAGCTGTGCTTATTCATATTTGCAGAATAAATGATCCAGAAATCAGTGAGACTGTGATATACTTACGTGTATATTTTGTAACAATACACTGACAGGGATTCTGAGATTCCTATCTCAGTTTTTTTCCATTTAAGAAATAAATTGAATAATGTGACATTTACTTTAGTATACCACTAATTATTGCAGTTCCAATACTTGGGTGCTGCTGGACAAGTACCATAGGATGGAAGGGAGATTTCCCGGATCATTAGGTCTGGTGTGTTGCAGTGCAGGACAGCAGCACAGCGGAAGGATCCACACAGCATTCACTTTGTGATATACCTTCCCTCGATGAAAGGATCAAGTACATACAAAATTGAATAGTGTTAAGAAGACCTGGGTAAGTCAAATGAAAATGTGAAGTTGTCTGGAGGGCTGAAGGTGCCAAATTCTTCTAGGACGAGAGTGCAGAGCTCCTGTCAGCAGAGATGTTTAGAAGTGCTTGTTTTAGCAGTTCTTTCCTGCCTGTGGCTTAAAATAAAATGAAGAATTATTTTTTAAAGAAATAAAAAATATCGCAACACCACTACAATAGTTGGGGAAATTTGTATCTCGCTGCTTATGTCCTCTCCAGTCTGCCCCATGGACCAGGTCAATGAGGAAACACAGTTGTTCAGCATTTTTATGCTGAACAGTTTATGCTGAACAGTTTAAGCACAGTTATTCTTATCCCTGCCTTTGCACCTGGTTTTTTTCCTACTATCAGGTTTGTTTCTGACTGGTTCCCTTATGCTGGGGCAGAATCTGGATGTTGCAATACCGATGTCCCTTGTTCCTTCTTGACAACGTAATGTGAATTAATTTCTTCATTCAGTGTCCTAACGAAAGAAGTAGCACAAGAAGCTGCAAAACTCTTCACTGTTATCTCTGTAGTTTTATGGGCCACTTGCAATTGTGATATCTAATTCAACACATTCCAAAAAACAGGAACCTTGCACAAAGAATGGAATATGATTTAAAAAAAAAAAAAAGACTGAAAATGACTGGAAAACTTGCTGAATCAGTATGTCATGTTTACTTGTCTGTAAAGTGTCTAGTTAAAAAAAGACCAGCAAACAGGCAAACAAATGGCTAGGATGTCATTCATAATAAACATCCATGAGCTCTGGATTTAACATGTGAGGGAAGTAGGCACTTTATGGTGTTGGGATGAGAAAAAAAAAAAAACAAAAACCTAGAGAAACAGAATCTTTGGAGAAAGCCAAACTAAATGCAGTGGAATACTGAAAGTTAAAAATAGTAGGCTTCTGTGTATTATGAATGTTATCATGGTTAATAAATACTCTGACAGAAATACTAGAAGGCAGTATAGGTTCTGCTGAGACCTGTGAAGTTTTCCTTGGAAAGCAGGATCTGAAACTCTTTGCAATGTGGTTAAAGGAAGAATTTTCATGGGTCACTACAGACCCCATAAAACCAGTTTCCACCAAATGTTATTCTATTTTGAACTGTTAATGTCTGTGAATTATTGGCAGCTGTGACCTAACAATTATGCCATCTTTCTTTATTTATATTTCCTGCCTGATGTAAAATCTCAGCAGTTATTGTATATCATTTGGCCTTTTTCAGTGCTTTTTATTTTTCATCCAAGTCAACAAGAAAAATATTTAAATTGGCATTACAGAATATTCCTGTAACACATAAAGATGTTTGCTGATTGAATGTACAGAAGAGTGACTAAGACAAAACAGTTGTTTTAAAATATCCCTCCTAATGTGAAAGACATGCGTTTACATTTTTTAAACATTATGTTACTTGGGTAATTCAGTTTGACATGTGGCTGTAAATAAGTTAGTTGAAGACTGAGTTGCTTTCGACGTGGTCTGCGTGTGTGTGTGTGTACAAAATGTATTTTATACGTGTATGTGTGCATGGCAGCAAATGTGATAAATAGCGCAAGGTATATGTACTTGTATGGTTTTGGCACCTTCAGTTGCCGTGTTTAGGCCACTAGGCTTATTTTTCACTTTCCAGATCTCAGAAGGGCTTCAAAGAGCTGCTAATTATAAAACAAGCCAAACGCCTGCGTGCTTTGATAGGTATTTGAGAAACGGCTATGCGTTCCTTTTCCAGAGGAGAAACCCTATAATTTAAAGTGCCTGAGCTGCCGCGGCGGGTTGGCGGCAGACCCAGGCACGGGTTTGGGCTGCCCCAGTCTGCGGTGCCCGAGGCCGGGCTCCCGCGCTGGGCGTGGGCTGCCAGCACAGCCCTCAGCCCCCAGCCCACCCCGCCGCCCGGGCCTCTGCAGGCATGAAAGGCACTGCAGCCAGGAGTATTTATCCTGGCAGCAGTACTTTATTCCCACTCACTGTCTTTTTCCAGGGATTCTCCCTCGCCCCTTCATCTTTAGTAAATTCAAAAATTTCATTCATGCAGTGGGAGGTGGGCCATGGCTGCCAGAATAAGCTGTGTTGCCTGTGGAACTGAAAAGAGAAACAGGTTTGAATTCAATAAAACATATCCCAGTATTTCCACATAGACATTTTTATCTTCTTTGTTTAGAGGCTCAAAACCATTTGCTAAAATGCAAATGGTCTAATTATATCTGAATAAGGAGCTGGAGAGTTGCTATCAAATGAAGTACCTCAGTCAGAAGGTAGTTGCTTTATTTTATCGATACTTTGCTTAAGTCTACTTAAGTAAGGTTTGCTTAAAATTATGAACGATAAATATTTGACTATAAGTGAAAAAAGGTTTTTGTTTTCCCCATAGTGCTTTCATCTCCATGATCAACCTAAGAGTTACACTGGTGGGTTTTATCTCATACTGGGAAGCTCTGTGTCTCACAAATGTATAATGTGCCTCACACTCTTGTTATTACACAAATTTATACGTGTTTTGCTACCTGGATTTTGAAAAGGGGGAAGAATTGTAGGAACATTAGGTAGAGCCAGGGAAGAATATTTTTATAGTGACTGAAAAACATCACACATAAATAATTTTATTATTTTTATGCCCAATGTGACATCTTACCTATTCAACCATTGAAAGGCATATTAAATGAAAACTCTCTGAATGTGTGCAGTTATAAGGAACTCGTAACATTCACATATTTAAATAGTCGGTGTTTTTAATGGATCAAGCTTTGGTCAGGGGTTAAAGATACAAGGTCCACTTTTGGTACTGCTACTGACCTTCTGTAAGATCTTGACAGTCCCTTGCTCCTGTTTCTTTCCCCATAATTTACAGTCTAATACAAAGGATAATGTCTCTGGGGCAAATGGTCGGTCTTCAGCATTTGAAGCATGTCCAATATAAAACCTTCCCAGTCTTGACTGGAACTTCACTGCCACGTGAAAACACGCATCGTTATTAACCCTAGCGTAGTTCCTGAAGCTGATTTCAGGTTTAAGAGAGGAAATGGCTGCATAAAACTTGCTCTTGGGAGTTACAGGATTGTTGTAGGTAAGCTTTAAAGCCTGCAGCGCCTGGCAGCACAATCCCTCACGTTTCAAATAATTAATTAACGTTCCTCTTCACTGCATTCTGTGCCCATATACAGAAGCAGCCCGCACCACAGCCCAGGGATTTTAATGACGTTACAATAAAAGTGTCCTTGACTTGATCTGGTGGTCTTACTCAGGCGTCCCTTCTAGGAGCTCGCTGGGGCTGGCAGCCTCCTGCTGCCCCTTGGCAGGGCTTTTCCCAGTGCTGCTTCAGTGCAAGGCCACGTGCAGCTCCAAAAAGGCCATGCGAGGCTCCTGGGAAATGGAGGGCAGCTGACTTGGGAATTTCCCTTTTTCCTTCCTATGCTTATCCCTACCTCTGTTTTTCTAGCACTGAGTGTAAGCCGAACCCTAGTGCTTGAGTCTGTGTTGTGCTGGAGCCTGGTGCATGGTGGCATTAACCTGCGAGCTGGGCGCTCCCTGTGCAGACAAGCAGTGAGTGACGGTCCCACCTTCTAGGGCTCATGGTCCAAAAATATTCAGTGCCCATTTAGGAGTTTGCTGTCTTTGGTCTGGTGCCAAAAATTCCCCAGCATAAGGCAAAATTAAATGGAAGAGTATTAAACATGGCATTGCCATGCTGCTGTTGGTGCAGCAGTCTATGTGCTATTGCATATGGCAACACCTGGACAGGCATTACATAGTCGTGTGGATGAAACCTATATCTCAGATTTTAATGGGGTTGCAGTAAAGGAAGTCCATCATTTAAAACCTGCTGCTTAAAATATGTTTGGAGAGGATAAATTGTGGTTTGCGCACGTTTTTGATGAGATGTTTTGGCTGCCAGAACCTGCTTCTGCTCTGGCCTTAGCTGCTTCAGGCTTTGCCCTGCAGACAGTTGTCAGAGCTTCAGACAAGGTTCAGAGCTTCAGTGCTGTGTAGTAGTCAAATGAGAAATAGTCCTCGAATTAGCCAGGCCGTGGGTTTTTTTGCAGTGTGGATAATCAAAACGCTGGATTCTCATCCAAATAACAAGCTAGTAGTATGATGCGTTTCCATCCACCACTCCTGCACTATACTGGCATTTTGGGGGATGAGCTCCTGTGTTTTGATTATGCATCCTCTGCAGGGCAGCAGCCCCTGCATCCGTAGGCACCCAGCTCAGTGGAGCCGGCTCCCGTCCCCTTCTGCTGAAGCCATGGAGATGAATCCCTGTGGTTGTATTTTCCCAGAAAAAAACCCCAAACCACACAGTAGGTAACTCCTGTGCATTTTAATCCACTGCTTCATCATAATCTACCCAGGAAGATCGAAAGAGTGTTTACTTTCTTGTTAGAGCTGTAGTAATTTTCATCGGCTTCAAAGTATTATTTATTTTTGTAGGACCAAATATTTAGTCTGATAACTACGTCTTTCAGTATCTGTTTTGAAGGTGTTAGTCTTCATTTTTGACTGCAGAAGATGGTGAGACGTAGTTATTTCCCTGTATTACCTATCTAATTTCAGAATCCCCCGTGGGTTTCTGTCCCACAGGATGTCAGGCTATTTCTTCCTTCAGTTGCCCTCTAAACTTCCTCTCTGACATTGCTGGAAAGGCTTTGGGTTCATTTCCATCAGAAGTGTAGGTAACACACATTCAGTGCCTGTTCTTTTCAGCGCTGCTGTTAGAAACCTTCACCTGGTAGAGGTTAGAAACTTATTTTTAGAGACGCAGGTCTGACCTAAAGGCAAAATATAGAAATCAGTAGAGCTCAAAATTGGCTTTGCTGCTTTTGTGAGTTGTCTGCATGTGCCACAATCCCTGCGTTATGCTGGTCTGTGGGGGGGCAGAGTGCCAGGTCTGACGGACTCATCGCTACCCTGCGAGGGGCTGCTTGCGAGGACAGAGCGGTGTCACCGGGGAAGGGCACAAAAGGACAGCACGAGGTGCGAGCAAGGAGCCCGCGCCTTGAATTTGTGTGTTGGCTGCTTGCCTAGGTGATAACTTAAGCCAAGATGACCTAACCTTTGGAGGTATGTGGACTGCATTCAGAGTTTGGGGGTACCCGCTTTGCCCTGCCAGCTGACACCTCCCCAGCACCAGCGGCTGCTCCCGGTTGCTGGCTGTCCCTGGGGAAGGGTGCCAGGACAGATGGACGCGCGCCCTGCGCCGCCCGTTGCCTGACGCTGATGTGAGCTTTTAGCAGCGCAGCACTCTGTGGCTTGAAGGCGATTACATTTTTGGCAGAAACAGGGTATTTAAGATCAATTTGGAACCCAAATCGTTATTAGTAGTGTTGCAGTGAGATAGCATTTGCGGGGAAGGTGGTACTTTTGAAAGTTAACACAGCACTAAATGGAGGGGGCTTTACCCAGCAGCTCCCAGACTTCAGGCTTTTTTTTTTTAATTGGTTGTGAACATCCTAAGTAGGTCAGTGCATATTTCAAACATTTCACAAAATACTAGAGCTCTTAAAGCCTGACTAGGACAGGTTACTAAATGCTTGCTTTCAATGTTTGCTCCTTCTTTCAAAGTGTCTTTTTTCAGTTCGTGTTCTTTGTATCTTGATATTGCTTTGTTGCTTGTGGAACAGACTGCAAATTATTTTTGTTAATGGTTTTTAAAAATCTAAATAGCTTGGGATTTTTCTGTTTGCTTTGGGGTTTTTTGATGCAATGGCTTTTTATACTTGGCATCATTTTATTATAGAGCGAAGATTTCTATTGTTTCCTCATTTCTGTTTCATAATACTTTGTGTCTTTTAAAAATGTCCATTTTGTTTGCTTTACTTACTCCCTGTATTAGACTGCTGAGACTCATGTAATCTTTTCCATGCTTGCTCATGAGTTCTGTTTTCCTTTTTGGACGTGGTCTGTCTTTAGAAGAATATTTTTCCTGTCTGATAACCTTCTTTGCTCTCTTCTTCATACTGTCTTTTGGAGATGGAGGAGTGGGGAGACCTATTAGACTGCTTTTGTTGTTTGGGTTTGGTGTTTTTTACTCTCATGCTGTGCTTTTACTGTGGCTTTCTTACATGGTATCTTCATAGAGTGCCCTGGCACATGCAATTGTTTTAGTCTTTTAATTGCTCTCTTAGGTTTTCTTTTAGCTAACTTCCCTGTTTTTATGTAATTTCTCTCTATAACAAGTAAACCAGGGACAGGCAATGCATATGGAGACAGGCATTTTCTTCGTGCCATTTTGAACAGCAGCTACTGCAGGTGGAGAGGAAGACCTGGGCTTCCGAGGGAAGTGGGAATGTGCTGTGCAAAGGGGAGCGGGATCGGAGGCAGGAGCAAGTAGCAGGAAAAGGGCGGTAGAAAATACCAGGTTCAAATTATTTAGAAAAATACAGGATATTTGAATCCTTGTGGGAAAGGAGAGAGAGGCAGAAAGGAGAGAAATCAAAAGGGGATTTGAGAAGGGAAAAGTCGATAAAGACACTATGTCTATTACAGTGTGGATGGACGCTATACGGGAGCAATAGGAATATGTTCAGTCGTCCCTGCTGATACAGAACCAGTGATAAGACTTTGATGCAAACAGTAGGGCTCCCCCGTAGTGGTTGTCCCTAATCTAAGCTTTACATAGTATGTCTGCACACAACCTTATTTATATTTGTCATGAAGGGAGGAGCAAGAAGTATTTGCATGGCCCAGGTTAGTAAAGGGATCCTTAAACTTGAATTCTCATCCCTGCATGAAATGCTGTTGGTCTGACTCTCGAGTTGTAGAAACTCAGAGTCCTCTGGTGGTCTGAAAGTCCGCATGAGAAAAAATAAATGTGTATGAGTAACATATATACTTTAATAATATTTATACAGCTGTAAGAGTTTTGCTTTACTTCAAAATTTCAGCAACTGCATGTAATCCAGAAATATTTCCATCAGCCTTTTGAACAACAAACTTAAGGTGTTGTAAATGAATGTCCAATGATCTTACCCCAAAGCCCGTGCACGTAACACATGTTGTATTGTGAGTTGATAAATCTGAACACCCGTTCCTTATTACTACCTTTATTTTTTCTTTCTGAAGAGTATTTACTTTGCTGCTTTAAAACTGATATGATAAGCAGCTCAATAGCATCAGTCTGTATTCCTGAAAGATAGGATAGACATATATTGTAGCTGCAGATGTTATGAAAGTTTGACAAAAAAGGTCTGATAACTTCTGTAGTGTTCAAGGTCATAGAACAAAAATTTCTCACATACTGTAGGAACTTAGTTTTAACCTGCGAGTCATAAAATAGAAGCTGTAAAACAAGTCTGTGAAATATAGTAGAAGAATATTAGTTGTTTTCAACTGACAATTCATTTTGTAGGTGCTGAGGTAGACTCAGCTGTGTATCAGTTCATTCCTGGGGAGAGAGAAAGTGTATGGTCAGCACAGACTAATGTCTTTTTATGAGGAAAGGTTTTTATTCCATTAGTACAGTAGGTTGTTGAAATAATAAAATATGTACTCTTCACCTCTTATTTTCATTTCCTGATGTATGATAGCTTGAACTGCTGTTGAGTAAAATTTGCAGCAAATGTTCTTCCTTGTGCTCATTTGATATAGTTCACGCTCCATTAACGTCCTGATAGAGAGAAGGACATTACTGCGTAACTTTTTATTTTCCTGTACCTCTGAGATGACTTTGGGACACCATCCTGTGACTGCAGATCACTGCAGAACATCGCACGGGTTTTAGGTAGTGTGAGTGCAGTGGGATGGATTCTGCAGTGCTACTCACAGACTCTTAATAAACTCGATCATCATATTCTGAATTAATTGTTTTGTTTAATTGTTTAATCATTAGTTTATAGCTGAATTTATCCCATTGTGCACACACTGATTGCAGCACTCACACTGTGAATGCCGCTCTGGTTCTGGCAATTACTTTAGCTATGCAGGCCGCCTCTTTAAAGCAAATTATTTCACATTTTTATTAAAAAAAAAAAAAGGGGCAAAAATCACCTGTCCGTGACATTGCAGTAGAAAGGTGTTTTCTGTAAAAACAGAATTTATTTTGTTTATTTCAGGTTGTTTCATGCAATTAAATATTCTTTATTTTTCGGCTTAAGCATTTTTTTTCATGTTTGTCTTTAGTCATTTCTTCAGCAGCAGATTATATAAAGGCAGTGTTTGTATTTGAAAAATTGTCTCTTATACAGGTAGGACAAAACTAGACTCAGTAAGTCACCTGATGGAGAGGAGATACTGAATACAAAATTAGTTTGAATACAAACAATTGTTAAAGAGGTAAAGATCTAAAGACAGATACTAAAGGAGCTGCCTGGGTGGAAAAGATAAGGTGACATAGATCACTTTAATGAGTGTTTCAGCCGAAATTTAAAATTAAAGTGCCTAAACTTGGCACCAAGAAATGCTGAATGCTTTTCATTCTTTTTAACTGAAATGAAAATAGAAACTCCTTTTTTTCATCTGACAGGGTTGTGTGTATCAATCTAAATACATGGCCTGTCAGAAACAATAAGTATTTGCAGATTCCTTTGAGGTCACTGGGAGTTGAGTGTTAAGCAACCTTTTAAATCTGCCCTGAGTGTCTGTGACAGAGTGCATGAGCCTTGGGGCTGGTGGCGTAAGGAAAGGGTTAATTACGGAGGGGCCCGGCAGCTTATTCTTATCGGGGGATCTGCAGGGGTATTGGGTAGGATCTGTGGGTGTCTGTGACTCTCTCCAGTCTCTGTCAAGTGAAACAGAGGAAAAGGGAGTAAAATGAGGCTGGAAGGAGCCCGGCTGTTACTGGGGAGGCTGAGATCGAGCAACACCAGGACAGGAGTGCCCACATTTGGAAGACCTCATTGTTTAACTTAGTCTTTGAATGGGCATCACTCTGTCACAATAAGAAGGGGCTTAGAAGCTGCAATAACGTGTTCCACCGCATCACATTGGCCATCGGGCTATATTTTATTCTTTTGATTCCTTTGTGGTGTGGGTACTGTACCATCGGCTGCATGTGCTCAGAGGAGATGTGAACCAGTGCTACGATGACCCTCTGCTGGTTTGCCCTGGGTTTTTTAACTGCCTTTAAGTCACAGAGGCTGCAGACCAGTGCCAAACTGGGCTCCTTACCATCTGTTTGATCCCACAGCAATACGTAGAAAGTGTTTGTTATCTGCAAAACAAACCGTAGAAACAGGCAAACCCCTTTGTGAGGTACCTGTGCTATCGTAATGTTTGATGTGGGTAATATAAGCAGATTTCATCTCCAAGGTGTGACTTCTGGCAATAACTCAGCAGTAACAACATTATTGGTAAGAGCTGCTGGTTTCCAAGAAGAATAAGGAGGGGGAAAATGAGGAGGCTGTAAGTTATTTTTCGCTTTGCTAATAAATGTTTTAATTTCAATTGTTCTTAAAATTATTTTCTAGGATTTGTGTTTTGGATTCCTAATGTCATTTTACAACAAGCGACTCTTAATCAGATTTGAGAGTCCTGAGAATCAGATACCAGTCTTTTCAGTGGACAAAACATGAGGTATTTTTTGCTTGTGATTTAAGCTGGATTTTAAATTGATGTATTTGAAGACTGACCTGAGTCAACCCTAGTGGGAATAAGTCAGAAGGTTCTGATATGGGCTTTGGATCAGATTGTGCTCAAGATCTTCTAATTGTGTAAATCAGGAGCCCAAGAAGCCTCAGTTCATGCTAGCAGCCATCTGAAGAAGAGCTGAGACTGTCTCAGTACCTCATGGAGCACTGTAGCCTTTGACTAACCATTTTCTTGGCACCTTCGTAAGTCTGCCCAGTGTGAAGCATTGTGCAGGGGGGAGAACATTTCCATCTGTCTTCTTGATTGTGTTTCAGTTCCTGTTCAGTTAGTTCAGAAAATGTCAAGAGTTTGCAGACTCATGGTGTCTTGACTTATATCAGTTTTTCATCCTTATTCCTTAAAAACCAGCCAAGCAAACTGAGGAGGTAACCCAGCTTCTTACTCATGTCATATGAAAGCAAAGACATGTCCATGTACAATGCATGCCTGAACCATCGTTGAGGAGGGTGTCCTAAGCAGTGTGTCATGAACATACTCGTGAGACTCAGGATAACAACTTAGCACACACTCAGGGTAAGTCACTTTAAAGGCTTTGGAGGCTGGGAAGAAAGCCTTTATTTGACTTCAGGGTTGTGACTGAGCTGTTAGATGAGAATTTGGTTTCATCTTGGACTAAAGGTGAGCTGCAATTTTTGTTAATAAACAGAACGTTGTGTGAAACTTCTGAAGAAGATAATGGACCATGCAGACACCTGATTTATGACTTTGTCATTACCTTAGATTTCTGTGCACTTCATAGGAATAGGTAGGAAATAGCAGGTGATGTCCTGATTTTCTAGAAGAAACTTTCTGAGTGATCAGGAGAGGTGGCAGACCACCAATTTGAGCTGATTGCGTCAAGTAAAAACTCAGTACTTGTTATGCCCAGTATCATTCCATATATACAATGATACATTTGCTTTCCTATCTCTGAAAATTTTTTTTGTTATTTACCCATGAGGAAAAGTAAATTAATTGGTGCTCCTTGACAGCCTCCTGGAGTTCTAACACTTGCATCTAACTTACAGTTCATGTTTTCTTCATGATCTGAAATGTTTCACATTACTTCTGCTTCCTTGCTCTCCTTTTTGTTCTGCCTGTCTGCTGTAGGGAAAATTATTTCAGTTTTATCTGGTGTGATCTTTTAGGAAGCTTCAGTCTCTGGAGTCTTTCCTTAAATTGTTTGTAAACAAAAAGCATTGAATTGTATTTGGATGAAAAGTCCTTTTCCTCTTATTTTTATATAATACATGAATTGCATTTTGACTCCTGGAATTTCTGAAATATAACAAATATGGTACTATCTAGAAATTATAAATATCAAGCAAACAGCCTCAAAGTAAACAGTTCATTTGCTGAGACTGCAGCTTTTGAGTCCATGCTAATGAAACAAGTGCTGTCCTGGGGAGGCATTCCTCTCCTTCCCATGATAGTCTTCTACTTTCTTTTGGAACACCTCAAAATATTTAGCTCTTTCTTCTTGCTGTTCCAGCTCAAGGAACTTGCTTGAAAATGCTTGCCTATTCTGGAAGTTGGCAGGCCCTTACTTGGGTGTATGTGGCTCTGCGTTTTTAGTAGTGACGCTGTGTCGTGGCTCATCCATCCTCCACTGCAGCACCGCGGACCAGACCCCCATGTGAGCAGTGTAGTCGGTGGGAATGATAAGCTGATAGCATGCGTTCAGTCCCGTTTTCATCAGAGTGCTGGAATCAAAGTAGCACTAGTTTGGCTCAAACTGAACATCACCTGTTTCTCCAACCTTCCCATATGGCATTTGTTGTGAAAAAGGGTTTAAATGACCATCTATATAAGACGTTGCTGAGCAGCCACGTGGAATACGTCAAACCACTAGGAAAATGACCATTTTTCATATGATTAATAATGCCGAAAAAGGAAGTGCAGTCTTTGTGATTGAAGACAGCTGTTTCGTGGGGAAACGTAATCCTGGGGACAGCTCGTAGGAGCCGAGTATGGCTCCAGTTTGTCAGCATGGCCTCTGTGGCGGTTCATTATGGAACAGTGGCAATGTTCTTGCCAAAAGTCATGATGCTAAACTTGCAGAGTGTTTTTACTGTCAATGTTATTCCTAGTGTCCTGGTAAAAAAGGAAAGGGTGCAAATGAAGCACCAAGAAGTTGGACACACCAGATGTTGCTGGTCTCCTGCTGCCCTGATGGCACAGAAAGCAGGCTGCAAACTTGTGGCAGGAGCCTCATGCCCTTCTTCTGTCCTGGACTCGTGAGGAGCAGGGAAAGTAAAAAAATCTGAAGAATTTTGAAGGTGCCTCGTGCCGGAAGAAAACACATGCTTCAGCTCCATACCCCAAAGTACTTGATCTGGCTCATAGATTTACTCGCAAGTACAGCATTGTATATTTTATTGAGGTGACTGGTAAGTATGCATTTCAGGCAAAGATCCAGCAGTTCACTTCTGTCTGTCTATTATTTGCTGACACCTGAAGAACAGAATAAAAATCCCACAGGCACACGGGTTTTGTGCAAAGTTCTGGGTATGATGCAACAAACTGGATCCAAATTCTGTGGCACTGTATATTTGTGCGAATGTGTGTGTTGCATAGGAATAAATGAGACCGTGAATTAATACAGTGTTCATAATAATATTTTTGTTACCTTTATTGTATGTCTTCCTTATAGTCTTGGATGATCTTCAATTTGCTGCAGAGTTTAACTGTCTGGAGAAAGAGTGGTGTCTGTGTAGAGAAAGCATGTATGGTTTATGTCATTCAGTGAGAAAATAAGTTTGAAATCATGGTGTAAAGCATTTAACGATTGTTTAAGGTTGACTTAGGGCAGACTGATGTTGTATCTAATTTGATGAAACTACGGGCTATGGAGAAAACAGGGGCCCATTGCTGAGTAGTCCTTCAGCTTCCCTTGTGTTAGATCTAGTGCTCATGTGGATTCAGGGTAAATCCGTTAAACCAGCCAGGTGGGTGGGAAGATGGCCACCAAGGAGACCACCATCTAATACCTTATGGCTTGCTTTAAAGGTTAGATGCAAGGTCTGTGTCTGTCTTGGAGGAAGGAGAAAAACAGATCTTGCTTTTCAGCAGTCAGCGTTTGCGCTATGAAGTATGTGTAGTGTAAAACTTCAGGCTTACAAAAGCAACATCATACTCATTTCTATACCAATTTGTCGTTCAAATGTTACCCTGTAAGTCAGGGGACTATAACCCTCCTTCCTGCCCCAATGAACCCCACTTCTAGCACGTGGTTGCTCAGCCACATTTGGTGGTTGTGGTTGGTCCCAAGGTAGGGAGTTTGACAATATATGTCGTGCTTGCACTTTAATTTGAGAAATAAGTAAATAAGCTCCATTTGCTCTTGATTATTTTTTTTCTTCTGTTTTTGGTAAAGTTTTAGTGGTAATCATATCTGACCACGTTTTTTAATAATGCCAGATATATACCTATATAGATATGTATGCTTTGAAACCTTCTTAGACTACATAGTTCAATAAGGCATTTGTAAAACTTGCACAGTCTAACCACTGAACATACAAAGGTTCAAAGCACTTGGGCTTCCATGCTGCTGGCAAAATAAGAATACCTCTTGAATAAATTCTATAGAGAACTACTGTTTTAGAAAAGAGATGCTTGTGGTTCTGTGGAAAAATATCATTCCACATAGTACAGAAACTGTAGCCAGTTTAATATGTTTGAGTTACATTTTAAGCAAAATATTAACCTTTTAAAAAATCTGCACATTTTATGAGTTCTGGGTGATAGCTGCTTCTTTCTCAATAGCATGTTTTTTCTCACATTCATGCATAAAACAAGGAAGTCAGAACAGTCCAGATCACATCATCAGCTTAAAAGCCTAGCTCATCCACCGATAATGCCAAAGCCACAAACACACAAAACTGTTTGTCATCTGGTATCTGATCCTGGTCTAGAAGTTGTGTAATAGGAGTCTTTCCTCTAATAGTAAAGGTCTCATTTTTAAATCTTTTTGAAATGACTTTAATATGCAATGCATTTAAATAAGTCCATAAATAATGGAAAATCTGATTTCAGAAAAATAAAAATACTGTCATGTAAAATTACTTTAGGTACATCCTTATTTTATATAAGGTTTATAAAATTTTTGTGTTTTTGTAAACTGTGATTCACTCAATTGGAGTATGCATAAGACTGTCATTTAACACAGATGGGAGTTTATATCAGGTGCTGGACCAAAGAAGAAAAAAAATAATCTCAAATTAATATAACTAAAATGGATACCAAATAGTTTGTTCTCTTAATAAGAGGATTTATGCTTTTTTGTTTTAGTGCTTAAAATTCACTTCCTCTTTGTCTGTTGACGTGTTTAAGTTTACACTCTAGCCTTTAAATGTCGCTGAAAATACGTAATGCTGTGTAAAGAGTTGGTCCTGGGCAGTGCTCATTCAATCATCCTCTCCATCTCTCCTACAGCTTTCGTGCTTATTATTGTGATAGCTCCATTAAAGACTGATTTCTTGTGTCACCTTTAGTTTAAATTAAAAAGTTTCGTAATCATAACTGAGTCAAATGTCCAAATGAAAAAGTGGTTTGTCCATATGCTTCTGCCTGCCTATTTCAGAAGTTTTTGTTCAGGTGGAATTTTTGTCCTACCAAAATCAGTAATAAAACTGCGTACAAGCTTTTGGGGAAAAAAAAAAAATCTGTCTGGCCTGATTTTTCATTTTTTCCGCCATTTTTCTTATCTATCTGTCATTACCATGGGAGACATGGTTTTGCTCATTTTGTTAAGTTCTGTAGCCAGGGATTTATACCTGACCAACCCAACTGTCTTCTGTGGCAGAATGACTGTGGCTGCACATTGGCAGTGCAGGCATTCCTGAATAATCTCTGCATGTCTTTCCCACTTCACTGTCCCTTTTTTAAGAGTCCGAGTGGTGTTATGTGCTATCTTAAAAATTACTGCAAAGCTTTAAAGTGTACAGAGAGTCAATTTAAATGAGGAGGTGTGGGGTATTTTCTTATCATTGATTGATGTGTTGCTGTGATACAGCAATGGCATCACTGGCTAAACACAAATAACTTCCACAAAACCATCTAACGTGGGGCGCTGCCAACAGTGGTACCATCAAAGACTTGCTGTTGCTTTTTACTACGCTTGAAGTTAATGAAAAGTTAATGAGTTGTAATTAAGGACTGAAGGAATTGAAGATACTTTATCAAAGTTCCCGAATTCTGCTTGGTGAATAACAGTAATTGATAAATGCAAACGTATTGATTTATGCCTTATCCTAATTGCTGTTATGTGAATGGAATGTGCATTTCCCCCCTAAATTAATAAAAGATGGCTTTTGAGGGTTTAATTAACTGTTCTTTGAATTCTTCACTTGTTTAAAATTAAACTTCTATGACAATTATGCAACTGTAAAAAAATTCCTTCTATGTAACATAAACTACAGAGGCATACATTGACTTGGCAACCTACTATTAGCTTGCAAGCGGAAAGACTTATGGCTGGAAAAAGCCAGCTGCACCTGTTGTTTTCGCTGAACAAATCACCCGAAGTACACCATCGCTCCAGCCTGCCACTCTGTCAGTTGTATCGCTAGGAAAGTTTGTTCTCATCAGTAGTGTATATTTTTTAGAAATGAGTGAAACCACACAGTTCCCTGAAGTCTAACTGGTACATATTTATGATTTTAATAGGGTCTTATGGACCAGTGGTAAAATAACGCACTTGGATTCATGAATAATATTAACTATAAAGAAAAGTGTCTTAAATAAGATTTCAGGGTGGGTGTTTTTTTACCTCTCGCAGAGCCAATCTGAGATTTGTGCTTTGCAGATTGCATGTGTCCATTAGCACCATGTTGAAATTTGACCTTGTTTTTTCGTAGTAACCAAAATAAAAAGGTTATCCAATTATAAACTTTCTGGAAATAATGGATGGTAATCACAACTGTGGTCAAAGAGGCTTCAGGGGATCACATTTGTGTGTCACCTGAGCATAGTTTTAGGTGGATTTTATGCTGACCTGGACTGGTCTTGAGGGTTGTTCAGGGCTGCGCTCCACCGGGGATGGAGGGGTGAAGGGAGCCTCTTCCCTAACGCTCTGTCAGGCGTTTGGAAAGGGGAGAGGGTCGAAGTTGCTCCACGGGGAGAAGCCCCAGAGCGGCAGCTTGCATTCACGTAAGCAGGCAGATGGACATTTCTCGCGCATTTCCATGGAGCCCGTTTCTGTAACAACTTATTATCAGATATTCTCTCCTACTTGAAAATACGCCTGATGTAGTACAGCCATGATAATTGGCGCAATTTTCCCCCTTTTTCTTTTATCCTAATCCCTGTCCTCTGATTGCTGAATCTTTGCTTCTTTCCCCTCTTCTCTGCCCCAAATAGCTTTTGTCACCAGCAGCTTCCCCAGGCTGTCCCAGGGGACCGCTCTGCGCAGGTGCCTGCCAGGCGTCCTCACCATCGCATCGCAGGGGCACCTGGTGGTGGTACCACCCTGCAAACTGCAAGGCTTCCTTTTCGACCGGCCTTGTAGTGTAGTGTAGTTAGCACAGTAGAACTCGATGCTCAGTAGAATAAATGGAAAGAGCAACCAAAGGAGCAACTCTAGCTGCAGAGTCTGGTGGCTGAGATAGAGGTGGGACCAAGGCTGTAGAGCCGCTACTGTAAGATAATTTAAATATGCCATAGTGCACTTGGAAAGTATAGGATTAAATCCTGAATCTGGACCAGACTCTTGTTATGTGGTTAGGTTCTGCCGAATTAAAATTACCTGTGCAATTACATTTGAGTGTAGAACCCTAAATGGGTGGATTTAATCACTAGAATGAAATTGGTGTTACTAAGGGATCAGTGACTGTGATCTTGGCTGCAGAGTAGACGAACAGAGGTAGTCACTTCTAGTGGAAGAAGATGGCTAATTTGTTTGTGCTGGAGAAAATTGTGGGGAAGCTTGGGAGGAAAAGTTTAGGCAGAAAATGTTCCAAACCATTGCCAATTAAAAAATATTTTTCTTTTTTTCTATAGTTGTATAATATTGCTCTTCAATCGTACTAAGATGTGTGTCATATTACTTGGCAAGTGACTGAGAATGGGATTATTTTATTCAGTTGAAGACATCACCATATGTGAAAGATACATTAACTGAGGTCTCATCTTTAGACCTGGAGGGGTTACTTGCTTGAAGCTAGCTTTGTCGTTACTGCCTCCATTTTTACTATGGTTTATGGCTGTTAGCATTGCAGAGTTGTTATATGTAAAGGAGAAGGCAGTAGTTTTCTTTAGGTTCAGGCATTATCTGAGAGCTATTTGAATTCCCAGTTGCAAAACTTTATGTTGATGTGGGAGTAAATCATTTACAAACTGGTCTTTAAAGGCCAGCAGAGATGGAAAAGATCCATTTAATTCTAATGTTATGGAAGTATGGAAGTTACTCAGATCCTATTCTTTCCCATCAAATGAGTCTTCACTGAGGTGAGAAACCTGATTTTCTTGACCCAAGTTACTCCAGACTTCCCCCATACAGACCTTTCCACTGAAAGGCATTTTAAGGACTATTAAAATGAGGGACATCATGAAGAGTTGCTCTCAGAATTTATAACATTAATTTTTAACAGCTTCTGAATTATTCTGTTTATTTTATAGTTCATGTAATAACACGGTAGATTTGGTGGTTGTATTTCAGTGCAGGGAATTCAGGCCAGACTTGCTGAAGCCTCCCTGGTAACAGACTGGTGCCTGGTAGTAGCACAGGAGGGCTGACTGGAGGGGAGTTACTGTTCTCCTTCCTGTTCTTCTTTTTGCCTTTTTTTTTTTTTTTCTGTCTCTCTTGATTTGTATGTGCTTTTCAGTACACGTCTGTCTGCTCTTTATGTGGCAGTCCTTATAGCATCATTTTTATTTTAACCCTTTAAGATCAATCAAGAACGTATTGAAGTTAAATTTTAATTTTATTTGATTAACGCATCAGTACAAATGAAACAACTTTGAACTAAGACTGTATATTTTTAGCTCTTTTAGTCATTACAGCCCACCAGTATAGCATCAAGAACAGCCAGATCACAGAATACTCTTTGGTAGAGCATAGTAAATAATGTGCTCTTTGGGGAATAGAGTATACATTCAAAACATCTCTTTAACAATTTCCTTAATGGTTCTAGGTGGAAATGCTAGTCATACAGTGTCCTCTTCATTTTAACTTGTGTTAACCTGCCTTCACAAATGGCCATTGAGCTTTTTTTCAAATGAGATTTTATGTTTATATATTGCACTTGGAATGGTCTCCAGTTTAGTTTTCCATGCAGAAAATAGTTTGGGGTTGTTAATAACGTACTTCATAGACCCTTATGTTTTAATGGTAGGGTTATTGGTTCTTTTCAAGGTTTTTCTTGGCTGGAAAGACTACTATTTCAGCTTTCTTTCCTTCATTGCCATTTACTATTGTCTGTTGTTTGATCACTGTGTTGGATTTCCCCTTTATGTTCCTGACGAGCAATACCTAATGATGGAGGCTGGAGGAGCCATCAGGGTAACCTGGATGCCACCCCAAGTATATGCCAGAAATAAAGAAAACAGCAGTTGCTGCATTCCTAAAGCATGCTCTGTGCTGCAGCCTTTTCAGACTTAAGTGCTAGTAATTGGGACCATTTGTTGTCATTTATGTAAAGAAGGTAATGAATCATCAAATATGCAGAACAGAATATTAAGTCATCTGCATAAAATCTCCAGATTTCAGAACATTTAGTCTCTACAAGTATGGGTAGATTGAAACCAAGAAATATCTTTCCAGATGGCTTGAGCACGTGAGGATGCACTGCCTGGGCTTTTTAGGGGAGTAGTGGTAAACTCAGATTACCTGAACTATCCTATATAGCTATATAAACACAAATAAATTGAGTTGCAGATTTCTTTATTGTTGATTTAACAAACATGTTCATCTCTCTAGAGTTGCTCAGACAGCAAGGGATTGAGCAGCTGACTGTTTGTAGACGATTTACTCAAACCCATGCAGTCAGTGTTATGGGGCACTTGATATGGTGCTGAGGGCAGTAAGTGACAGAAGGGATCAACTTCAACACCAGTCACTTGCAATTTTGACACAGAAGAGAACCTCGTGCATCATATGTGTTGTATTGAGTTAAGTAACACTGTGCAAAAAGTAAAGCTTGCTGTAGTGTGATGATGCCCATCTTAAATGGGACTTACAGGAAAGATACTTTTTTTCTTTTCTGTGGTGGTTAAAAACACACATGCAAAAATACAACTCTCACATTTTCTCCTTTTATCTCTCCCCAAACACTGAAAAAGCACAAAAATCACAGAAAACTGATCAGATTAGTTTCTTGAAGTATTCATTAATGGGTCTCTGAAAAAAATTGCATCTCACAATTAGACAAATACATTTTTGTTCTGCTGTTGGGTAAGTCATCACTGCTAGAGCTGCTCCTGAGAAAAGGATGCTGGATTGGTATAACACTCGCTTTCTCTGCCTGTTTGCAGTTTAGATAGTGGCTCTGGCTAATTATTTTTGCTTTTAAAAAAAAGCCCCGAAATGAATTCTGGTCTGAGTTGTTATTGCAATACCTGTGCTTTATAAAGAGTTCCGTATCTGCTTATTTGCCTTCCCATTTTCATAGATCTGTGGAGATTTTTCTTTCCTTCCAAGGTCTATGGTGGAGAAAGCCTGTGACAGTCCAGTCAAGAGTGCCAGAGCTAGAGGCTGCCCCAGACAGCTATTCTTTCTTACCACCTTCTTCCGAGGACCATTATCTTCCCATTGTTCTCTTTTCTTTGTAGTTTGGCTCCTCCTTATGAGAGCATCCACTGTGGCACCCATTCCTGAGGGTGCTATTGATGGGACTTCGCTGGACGAGGAATAGCTGGAATTCTTCATGTGGGGTATGAGTGGATTACCTTCACACCTGTAGCTTGTCCTCCTTTCAGTCACTTCTTTTACTTACTTTTCCTATGGTTTTGGCCCATGTGAGTGATAGAACTTCAGGATAAAAGAGGAATATTGAAACAATTAAATTGGTTTATCTGTGCATTGCCTGTATGGGCAGGATTCTGTCAGTCAAGGTTTGCGTTTGTCTCCTGGCATATCCAGTCTGTTCCTGCTTCCTACCTGTTTTCTTTTTTCTTCTATCCAAGATTTCATTCAAACCATCGTATGGGCTGATTTTCTGTAAGGCATATTTTATCTTCTGTAAAAGTTTAAGCTCTCCATGTTGTATTTTTGATGTCTTAGAGCTCTTTAAAAGGTTATTCTTTTATTAAGAGGTGGTCCTTTGAAAATGATGATGCAAAAAGCTATAGAGAAGGCTGCAGATATGCTAAAACAAATTAGCAACTAACATTTGAAACTAACATTTTCTCCAGAGGAAAATGTCAGTGTAGTGTTTCATGTTGCTCCTCTCCCTCCCCTTTTTATAGTGGCATTAAAGACTAAGCCAGCCAGTTTCACTTATATAATTTCAGAAGAGATTTTGAAACTTCAACTCTTTTCTCTTTTATTAAAAAAATACTAACGCTATAAATTTGACAAAAGATACTTTTGTGCGTACCTTTAAAATGCTTTAAGAATCGAATGTGAAATAACTGCAGATGTGGAAGGCAGTATTCATATGTTATTTAACAGTGAAGAAATAATGGTAATGATCTGCTGTGATTTATAGCTAAGGGGTATTCCTTTAAGAACGTATTGAACCTAAGTTCTTATTTGATTTGATTAAAACATCAGGACAAGTGAAACAACTTTGAACCAAGATTGTATAAATTTTAGCTCATTTAGTCATTACAGCCAACCAGTATAGCACCAAGAACAGCCAAATCACAGAACACTGTTTGGTAGAGTTTAGTAATAATTTACATATGTAATAAATATTTTAATTTTGTATTCTGCTGAGAGTGGTTGATACGTAGAAAAAGGTAACATTCTGCAAAAAAAAGTATTTGTTATGAGTTGCATGGGCAGCTGCTCAGAGCCGATTGCTCCTTCTGGAATTGCTTAGTGATTAACATCATCTCATTGGGATAATATACCCAAGCCTGCCATCACAGTTGGCACCAATTGGAAATCTTAGCAACAATCTTGGCAAATAGTTAAAACGTTACTGGCTGTGTTTGCACGCAAATGCCCCACTGCTTTGTTCTTCTGCATGTCCATCCATGGGTGGCTGCAGTTATGTGTGTGCAAGTGTGCTTAGTCTCCTATAACTCTTCAGGTGGGGAGGGGAACCAAGTGCGGTCATCAAAAGGCACCTTGAGGACAGAACACCACCCCATGAGGGACAGAGTGATGTAACTATACTGGTTTAGAAAAACCGTTACCATGATATAGTTCCATATGCGTAAGCACTTTATTAGTAGGCCACAGACCTGTGTACTCAGGCAAATACAGGATGCCGAAGGTCCTGAACCAAAGCCAAATATAAGATGGAGAAGTGACAGAATAATAAAGAAAATTCATTCTGCCCTTACTGATGGTATTTCTGATTTTGGGGCAGAATAAGGTGTTCAGATTCCACAGCTGTAAAGTCTTCTATCTTTAAGAAAGGTTTTGCTATGGTTTAATTCTCTAAAACTTGAAGAAAAGGAATTAAACTAGACCTGAAGGGTTTTTCTCTGATTTTGATTTTTTTTTTTGAAGTCTTGGAGCTGAGATTAAATTTTTATGGCTGAGTAGTAAATCTCTGGAACAGGGTTTCCTGATAGAAATGACAACTCTGCTTTAATTATAGCATCTTCTAGGCAACTATTATATTACAGCAGGACCCTTAACAGACTTTTCTTTTTAAGACCATATTAAAGAGTAACAGGACTTGCCATAATTACAGCTTGCTTTCTGTTGGGGGGTTCACCTGTCATTGAATGACTGACTAGGTTCCTTTTGCATGGTTTATTTTTCTAGGAAGAATGTTTTTAGATTTGTGTGAAATGTTTTAAAATGGGTCTCAATATATTGAACATGAAGCACCTTCTGTATTATGCAACTATTTCAGAAATCATGTATGGAAAAATAAAGCACTGGCACATAGTTCTAAGAAAGCTTTAACATCTGCAAAATTAACTTGTCACTAATTTTGCATGCTTCAGTTACTAGAAAATGTACTTCTCTGAAGCACTAAACTTTTTTTTTTATCACATTACATACCTATCTGTGACTTGAATCTGAAATTGTTTTCATCACCGATCTTGTTCTTTTGGTGCCTATACATTTATTTCTCATTTCGTGCTGAAAATGTTATGCCATCTGGTTACTTGCTCAATTTTGTAAAGAGAAGACTTCATTAATTTATGGTTTTAACTTCTGCACCTTCAACTTCCATTTATTCGTGTAGCAGTTGTTGCCTCTCAATAGTTTAGAAACAGTCTGCTGGATTTGAAATGTTTGTATATGCACGCTTCTCTCTTCTTTAGATAGTTGCAGGCCAAAATATGGGAGAGGATTTGGTGAGGCAGAGAAAACACCACATCCTAAACTGTACGGCATCAGCTACCAATTTTTCCTGGTTCGCATGCGAGGGATCCTCTCCCCTTCCCAGCTCTTGATGTGCGAATGTAAACTAGAACTTCATGGGTGCCCAAAAAAGGAAATTTCAAACTTTGCAAATGCTTTGTTTGGATTAATAACATCTCTAGTCATGTTTCTTTTATCCCAGGGGGCACAAACGTTACTTAAGTTAATAGCAGTATAATAACCTAATTTAATATGCTATGGTAAAAATGCCGTCTGTTAGCTAACCCTTAACAAATTCTTGTTGTCATATTTCAGCAGTTATTTATTTTCTAGGCAGGAAAGAGGAGACTTGTATTTTGAAATCATAAGACATTGTTTTAAACAGTGTATGGAAAGTGTATGGTATTCTAAAAATATTACTTGTTTACATATATGTGATTATTCAAAAGCATAGACTGCGCTGTTGGTCCCTTAATATTAATTTCTGCTGTGTGAGGCAGTGACAGCGTTTATTCATTGACCCAAAGCACTAGAAGACTTCCCCCAGCACTTCACAAAAACCTGACAAACCGAACTGCTTTTTGCTTAATGGTGTGTTACATCAATACGATGTCTCTACCTAGCTGAAGATGGCTATCTGAAATCTGAGGGAAAGGGGGTTGGGTTTGTTTTGGGCTTTTTCTTTGGTTGGCTGTTTTTTTTGTTTGGGTTTTTTTGGTTTTGTGGTTGTTTTTTTTTTTTTAAGTACTTCAAAAGAGTACCTTGGGGCTTCAGAAAGCCTGAGAGCTGATGAAAGACTTGCTGCCTGGGGAGCTTCATTAGGAACCTGTGGTGGAGGGGGTGGGATGGCAGGGAGGGACCTGCCCGGCAGCCGGGGAGCCCAGGGCTTCAGGGAGCCGGGGTGGGGAGAGGACCTGTGCAGTCGGGATGTGGGTGATGGGGAGCTGGCAGCAACCCTGGCCCACATGCTCTCGTGCCGTTTCATCCCATGAGTGAAGTGAGGTACTGTGTCTACAGCCAGCCTGAAACACGATCAGCTAAGCAACCTGGGCTTATGTTTTGGGGTGGGTTTTTTGGTTTTTTTGAAAGGTTCGATGCTTATGGCTGGAATCACCAGCTTCACATCTCAGAGCCTTTAAAACAAACAAACAAGACCTTTTTTTGGGAACACTGTGCCACAGACTGCAAGAAGCTAAAAGGGCGTAATGACCGGAAAGAAAGCAAATCCTCCCAGAAACAGCAATCAGGCATGGAATAGTTTAATTGCTGGGACTTTGGAGAAAGAAGGTTGGGCATCTACTGTTGGACAGATTTAAAAATATTTAAGCTTCCATATTATAAACAGGCTCTGAATATATTTGATAATACAGAATCACAGAACAGTCGAGGTGGGAAGGCACTTCTGGAGATTGCCTAGTCCAACCCCCAGCCCAGGCAGGCTCAGCTACAGCAGGCTGGTCAGGGCCATGCCTGGTTGGGTGTTGATTATCTCCAAGGATGGAGACTTCATCACCTCTCTGGTCAACCTGTGCCAGTGTCTGACCACCTTCACTGTAGAAAAAGCTTTTTCTTATGTTCTTTATGTTTCCTGTGTTTCAATTTGTGCCCATTGCTTCTTGTCCTGTCGCTGGGCACCACTGAGAAGAGCCTGGCTCCATCCTCTTTCATCCCCACATCAGATACTTATGCACATGGATAAGACACCCCTGAGTCTTCTGTCCTCCAGGCTGAGCAGTCCCAGCTCTCTCAGCCTCTCCTCACATGACGTAATGCCATTAGGCACCTGATTGCTATTCAGGCACCGAGATATTGCTGAAAATGGGGAAAAATCTTTGACTGGAGTATTCTGGGAATTTCCCATGTTTGAGGAACATGTGTCATTCACCCCATTTCTGCATGGCTGTGTCTCTCCTGTGAGACAAAGAGCTTCTTCCTTGTCAAAAATGAATGTCGATCAGGATGTTGCTGCTGTCTCACCGTGCAGAAGTGTCACCTTGATATCCAAATGGACAAGACTTAGGGCCCGTGCTTTTCGTGTCAGAAGCAGATGGATGACGTCTCCCTTTTCCCATCTCTTGTTGCTATGTTGCTGTAAAGAGTGCCTTATGAAAAACTTGAATTCATGATGTCCTTGCTTTGCTTAGAAATTAAATTATTTTAAGTTTATGGGTAACATGACTGTCTGGTTAGACTCCTGCTTCACAGATGAGGCTGCTCTTTCCAAGAGCACCCTGTGCCAAGGGTGCTCAGTTCAGGTGAATGCACATTGTGCAGTAATCTCAGTAGGATTTTGCCTTAGCACTATTGATTCGAAAACCGAAACACCATTGTTTATGTTGTCAGAGCTGGATTTTATATCACAATTGTCCTGTGTTTGGGAGAATTAAAGTATGTCTATATAGTATCAGCGGCATTATTGTCACTGCTTAAAAACTCTTCTTAAGCACAGAGTATTTGCCTTTGGTAAAGAAATCATAGTGGAAGATCTTCAAAATAACTGTTTGCAAAACAGTTGGAGATCTTTAGAGGGAATGACAGTACTTCTTAGGCTCAGTACAACTGAGCTCTCACAAACTTACTTGCTTTCATTTTTTCTCTTCCTTCTTCGCTCATTCCTCACTCCAGTTATGTGATTAACTCTCCATTCATCTTCTTGTTTCACTCCTGTTTCTGTTCTCCATCTTGACCTGCCTGAGCACTGCTAATCAGCCTGGAGTTACTCTCCTGTCCGTCAAGTCCCTCCTTGAGAGCTGAAGTCTTCCCACTCACTTAGAGCTCTTACTATGTTGATAAGGTAATATGCAGAATATTATCAATATGATGGCAAGGCTTGCTGTATTGCACTTAATCTGTCCCATTCTTGATGGGACAACAAAGCAGTAGACAATATGCTTTATAGAGGGAGCATAAACAATTACCTCTTTAATGTGGGACTCTTGAAAAAATATGGAATTAGCATGCAAAAATATTTTACTGCATTGCACAATTGCCATCTCAGAAAATGAGGAATGTCTGTAATAATTTAGTCATGTTTTCCTGTCTTTTTGCTTGTTAAGCATTTCTCCTAAATAACTATTAGTACTTTAGCTCTGGTAGTATTGATTTGCTTATGTTTGTTCTAGCTTTGAAATAAAATGGTCCCTCATACTCTGTTATTGATACAGCATACTGGTTGCCTGGGATATTGAGGAATACATTTTAAAATTCAGCATGAAGATTTTACTGTAACTGTAGCTGTGGTGTTTTCTCTGGTTTACACTGTGTTTTTTTTCTTTAGAAGTTGTTTGCAAAATTACGGTGAACAGAGTTTTCTTTTCATGTGACCAAATACTCTGCGTCTTGGCAGCATTCATGAGCGTGGGGCTGGCAGAGAAAGTTAGGCAGGCTTTGCCTGGGCATTTTCAAAGAAAAGCACCCAGGAACTGAGGTTTGAAATAATGTAGCCTGAGGTCAGGAATTTTTTCTTCAGAGAGTCGGTAAAGAGCATGGTTATCTGTAGTGTGCAAGAACCCAGGGGTTTTTTAGGTGTATATGTACCAGTGAAAGAGGAAATTATAATGGGCGATACTCTGTGCAGTGTTATTTCCTAAGCAATGCCAGTTAATAATGAGGGATTTGGGCCATTTTTCAAAAAGAGATGATATTCACTGTCAATCCTTCATCTATTTTGGTGAGATAGAAAATACAATGGTAGGAGAATATGCATAATTTAATCCAATTTAAGCTCTCACCATGCTTAACTCAAAGACAAATGGATTCTTGACATCAGGCATTTACCGTATAGTGCTGAAGCGGTGCGGTTTTGGCGCACAGTGAAGAAATCTGCTAAAACAAGAAAGCGTTTGTTTGAGAGAGAGGGTTGGGAGAGGAATGCGGGAAGGTCCCGTGCGCAGAGGTAACCCCGTGCCTGGGTGGTTTTTCACGTTGTACCTGCGTAGGTGGGGCATTCCCCTTCTGCTCCGGTGCTGCCCGGTGCCTCCTCGGCGCACACCGGCAGCTTGCGACAGTCCCTGGCAGAGCATCTGTTCCCCCGGCACGGTTGGGACTCCGTGCCGGAGCAGAGTCATCTGTTTTACCCCAGCACACATTTACATTCCACAGGTCCGGGAAACTGTCTGCGTGACCACCCAACGCCTGGTGTTTAAAACTGATCGGACTGGCAGCACGGCACTTCACATCCAGCTGCGCTGCACACACGAACTCCCCAGCCTCTGTGCTGGAAAGTGAGCTGGGAAGGATTTTTTTAGAAATTGCTTTTGGAGCAGGTACATTCCTGCACAGGCAGAATGTCCAAACCCTCTCGCTTGGCTCGACCTTTGTCAGCTAATACGGCTCCTAAATCGCCTTCGTCTAGGAAAGAAGATTTTAACAGCCGATCACGAAAAATTAGGCTAGGTGAAAAGATTTTGAGAGCTGGCAGCGAAGGAAACCTGGTTAAACAGCATCAGCAAGAGCAGGTGGAAATCACAGAAGGGCTTGTGCCACGGAGGGCTCCTTTCCTGAAAGGTAACCGGTTCTTTCATGCTGCAAAAGAAACAATCAAATGCATTTGCAATGACTGCCTTTTGGATAAACCCCAGACATCAATTATTGTAGAATAGGGGGTGTGTATGTATGTGCGCGTATGTGTGTGTGTGTGTGTATTGTTTCTAAATGCCAGATTCTGGTACATAAAGCGTTTGTTTTGAAAATAAAAGGACTCAAAACATTTTTGTTGTTCATTTGTGGCTGGGTGCTGTATACAAGCTAAAAATTTTGGTCTGTCAAAGTGGTAAATCACTATCCTTTACAGTCTAAATGTGACCGTGTATCATGAAACTTTATTTGAAATGATAATTTGAAATTATTAGCAAGTATGAGAAAGATTAAATAATGTGAGAAAATAGACATCAGTGCAGACACAGAATCTCATTCAACCTTGCACGTAAAACTCCTCTTGGTGGGAGCTCCTAACAAGGGAGCTGTGAGTTGATTTCTTGTATAAAAACTGAACAGATCAAGTGTATTTGGAAAGGCTTATATGCTTTCAGAATGCAAACAAATGTGGAGGATAATACAAGATTACCATCTATTTTCACTGATCTGTTAAGCAATGGGCTGCAGGAACATTACCATTGCCTCTTTTTAACTTAGTTTTTGTGAGAGTACTCCTTAGAACTGCATTTAAAGTAGCCATTTAATCGGCACAGTGAAAAATGAGCCATTCCATTAGGAAATAAAAGTAGTAGTATTCTAATTGGACTTTTAATAGGTTTTATATTTAAATACGAATGAGAAGCAGAATCCCTTCAATCCAGAATAGAAATTGCCACCCCTCCATCCTAAATCCATAGGAAAAAGAAGGTAAATCATAGACCTTTGTAACTTGAAACTGTGTATTTTTGTTTCACACACATGGCATCCAAGGTTACAGTTTTTATTCCTGGCTGAATAAGGTTTAAAAGATTTTTTTTTTTTCCTGCAGTATGACTTTTATTATTTCACAAAGAAGGGAGAAGTGATGACACCTAATCTTACTCAGGGAGATGGATGATCTGTTTGTTTCTACAAAGGAAACTGGGTCTGAAGCACTTTATTAAAGGCAGAAGAGGGCAAATAGGAAAACTGGATGTGGGAGGGCTTAGAATTCTGGTCTCACTCACAGACTGTCTTGCTTATTTAGCGATGTAATGTGGAAACTCATTTTTGATCTTGTGATGTATGCAATAAATTAAAACTTTTATTCCAAAAAAAAGCAGATGTACAATTTTTTCTGCCCTGGTAACCAAATATTTATTGATGCTACAGCAAATGATGTTTCCCAGTCAAGTTTTTGAAATTTGAAAACTTTCATAGAAAACCCTGTAACAGTAGGGTTTTCACCAAGTTAAAGGTTTTTAAACAGTAGTTTGCCCCCTTTCTGTTCCCTTATTTATTTGGTGCCTTGAGAAGAGGAAGTTATGTGGCATTTACAGAATAGCAAGTGTGTCCTTTTAAGGGATGTGATTTCTATGGAGCTCTTGGGGCCTGCTTTTACTCATTTTATTTAAATGTTTTTGGGCTACATAATGCTTTGCAACTAAAAGCAAGGGTTGCACTCACCGCTTAGTGTTTTAGGTAAGACTTCTCTCAAATAAAAACCTAGTGGCTATCAGTAGTGCTGCAACCTGGTATGTGCTTTTAGTATTTATAGCATTACGCTTACGGTTTTCTGGAGCATGAATTAATCCCTGTTATGTGCCGGCTTCTGCATTGGGATGATTTGTGTACATGAGGCAAGATGTTACTGTGAGTTGTTTTTGCAAGAGATGTTGAAGAACAAATATTGATACTTCTGCAGGGAGCGTATTACAAGGGAGATGGAAATGCAGAGTGTGTGGCTTTTCTCTGAAAATGGGACTGGCTGGATGGCCCCCAGTGGAGTCCAGGCGCTGGCCAAAGTGATGTGGAAGATGTTTTGTGAGAAGCAGGTGCAGAGCTGGATGGTGGAGGGGCAGCAGATATGGCAGAAGCCAGGAGAAACGGTGAAGGGTCTAGGAGGCACAGGGCAGTGCCCTGGGGACGGGGCTGAGTCACGCAAGAGAGTGCGAGCAGCAGTTGAAGGGTGTTCGAATGTTCCTGAAGAGGAAAAGAGGGAAAATGGGAGAGGTGCCAGAGGGCAGGTACAGGCTGAATGTCATGGCTGAAATAGGGAGTATGGTGAGGAGAGGCTGAGAGCTCCCATGGGAAGAGGACTGAGGCTTGGAGGAGAAAAATGGCAAAGGAAGATCGGATTTTAGGAACAGGTGGGTCGGAGGGGCTGGGATGGGGAAATGGGAGCAGGAGGCTCTGGCAGGTGGGGAGCAGGGTCCTGAACAGCCTGATGTGGAAGAGGGTGATCTGTTTGACCAACCTTCATCTGTTGTCAGGTAATGCCAGTGAAACCCCATGGCCCCGCGTGTGTGTTACCCCTTCAAATCCTGCTCTGTGCACAAGAGGACAACCCGTGACTGCTGGACTAGTTCCTACTAGTGAGCTTTGCATGTCTTCATGAGCAACACGATGGGATTTCTGGTTTCTTTGAAATTCTTCTAAAATAAAACCAAAGAGATGCATGAATGGTGTCAACAGACAGCAATCCAGCAAAGCTCAGCGCTTAACAGATAGGAAATCCAAAATTGTGGTTACAATTTTAATGGGACTGTAAAGCATGATGACTCATTTTAATTATGATTATATGTTGGGTTTTTTTCTACAGGATTCCTGCCCTGTGTTGTGCATGGGATGAGCAGTGCTTAACTGATAAATTGGATTGTATAGGCAGGGGGGCAGCTTGTGGCAGAGAGAAAAGTAGTCCTTATAGGTAAAGCCATTGAAAGCTGGAGTGGATCTCTCTCTGCTTCCTCCACAGAGGTCTCTGTGGTATCGGACATACTGCCTCAGCTTTCACACAGGAATGCTGCCTGTGTGGATTTGCTTTTCGTTTTAGTTTTTGGATGTGCAAGTCTGAGACCACAGGTTCCGATTTGCCGTGTTGAACACACATAACAGTAACCGAAGTCAGTGTCAGCTATGATTTTATTGCATGAATTACTGTCTAATACAAAGGACTCAAGAAGGTCGTCTTGTACTTATCTGTTACTCTTCACCTGAATTTAATGAACATCTTTGACCATAATTTCTCTGGATGCCAGCTTCTCATCTTGCTAAAAAAGGGAAGAAGGGGTAGAATAAGATCCTTACTTTATAGGGACTGTTGTGAGAATGGCATTTCACAAATATTTACCTCCTTGAATACAGTAATGGAGAATACTGAGGCCTAGGCTACAAAATCTGTTCCTTGGTCTCCAGACCCGAGGTCTGACAAGCACGCGGTACGTGAACCCCAAGTCCACATCCAGAATAGTTAAGACGAAGCATTTGACTCCCTGTGTGTGAAATGAGCCCAGTTCACTTTGTGCAGAGAATGAGACGACAGCCCGCGCCAAGGATGGGGGGGGGGTAAGGAAAGACTGTACTGCAGCGCATGTGCACGTGGGGTGGGAAACAGGGTGGCAGAAACAGTCCGAGTTTTGGTATTTCCCGTCTGGCAAGTGACTATCTTTGCAAACTCAACATCATTTTAGGATTTGCTGGTTTGAAAAAAAAAATGGAGATAGGTAAACCTTTCATTTTTCATTCTCACTTTCAAGACTGAATCAATTAAAATATGATTTTTTCACCTCTGGGATACGTTACTGATAGGAGAGCTTTATGAATTTCTGTCACCCATACTTTCCTCCAAGAAAAGCAGAGAATATACTAACGACTGTCTTTTCAATTTCCTTTCTCTGTCCCATTTTATTGAGTTTCGATATTTGCTTTATTATATGGCTTCACATCATTTCACTTTGCTTTATTTTTTACTCTACTTTTTTCCATTAGGTTTTCCTCCCTGGTTTCTCATCTGCACTTTACTTTGCAGACTATGGTAATTGGAATGCAAGGCCAATACTCTTAGCCTAAAACTCTTGGTATCTCATATTCAGTTGGATCCAAAACTAGACAAAACCGGTTTGTCCCATCCCTAGTTATTAGATAGGGGCCAAAGGACTTTAAGGATATAGTGGGATTCATATCTATGGGCTCTTCATGCAAAACAAGCCATAACAGCACCATAAAAAGTGGAATTAATTATGTTTTTCCTGTTTTATTTTTATGACAAACTCCATTTTATTTTTATGACAAACTCCAACATAACAATGACTATATAATCCATATGTGTATGACTAATTATCTCCAAGCTTGTTATGGTTTTTAAATAAAGAGATATTGAATTATGGGCAAAGTTTGGAAATGATTCTTTCTGACATTCAAGTAATATCTATGGTATTTTTAAGGCCAAGGAGTTTATCTGTCAGGAACTTCCATTTCACAGCATTTCCTGACAGAGATGTACCTACAAATACAGAACACATGTAAGATTAGGGGTTAGCCTTCCAAGGAAGTTCATTATTAAAAGAATAGCAAAGCAAAGAATGTTTGTATTTAGCCTACAGTATTTTTGTTTCTTCTGCAACTGTTTAATATTCATTGAGACAGAGAACGCAGATCTTCTAAGTGCTTGTATATACAAGTCTTCATTATCTCACAAATTTAATGCTAGCTGTCTTTTTTACTGCCCATACATATTTTTTTGCTTTTAAAATGCAGAGTTTTTATTGCGATCTTGAAATAAAAAAACCCAGAAATTTTACTGTCTTGTACAGTAGTCTGAAAAACTATAATGATACTAGGGTTGGTATCAGATGTGTGCATCCTAATACAGTTAAATGTTCAAAATTTCAAGCTTGAGACACATAGATTTGCAAATTAATAAGGAATGTATTATTTCATTTTAGTATATTAATATTAGAAAGGAACAAATATGATGGACCGTTAGATATCAAAATACAAAAGAAATCTAGATAAAAACTTTTCAAGCTGGAAAAGAACATTATTAAAATAACTCTTGGAATTTACAATTGCATTGCAGAAACAGGGATCAGGTATGAGACAGCAGACGTTCTCTCATCGCCCATGTACATTTATTTCCATAGCTGTTGATGTATCGCTTCACCTGGAGGATGAATAGGGCAACCGAACACGCTTCCTTCCAATTAAGATTATGCAGTATATAAACGGGAGTTATGGTTATTGAAAACTGAACGTCTGGACGTTCCTAACAAACAAACCATTTGTTTAAGTAAGGAATGATAGGCCAGCCTCTGTTCTTATTTGCTATGAGATCATGACTCAGACCCAAGTATAAAGTATACTTTAGCTTTTTTTAAAGCATGATTTCCTGCAAAAATTGGTCATGTCAAAACACCCTGGCAGGCTTTCCTTCATTGGTAACCTTTTTACCCATTATCTGTGCAATTATGATGGAGAGGTAAGTGGCTCAAAAATACCGCATTTCTATGATATACTGTGTACACTGTATGCTGTATAATATACTGTGTTCTGTACCTGTCAAATCCTACATGTCTATATTTTTCTATAATTTTGTGGAGAATTGCTGGCTGGGTGGAGAAGGAAGACCTGATTAATATCACATTCAGGGAAAATCTGCAGCGCGTGCTCAGCTTTTCTAACGCATCGGAGAGTTCACGTGTGGGTGAGACCTCATGAAAGCCATACCCCAGGGACAAGCTCGGGTTGTAGCTCACAGCTCAGACAATTCACCAGAGAGGCAAATTCAGCCTGTGGAGGAGATTGCGTGAATTCTGATGGAAACTTTTTGGAACTGAATGCATGGTGCAACCTAAGTATAATTCAGTTTACGAAGTGAGTAGTCAATCACAGGAAAAAAAAAGTGCATTGGAAACCACGTTACAGTAGTTGCACTGCTTACAGAACTATTTTTCAACTGTAAAAGTATATTCGCTTTGAAATCTCTTCCTTTGGGACCTGGCAGAATTGGAAGGAAAGCACTATACATCCCCTTGGGAAGCTCAGGATCTTCCATTTCTTATACTATAAGGGCTAATAATATGGGATGTGAAAAAACCTGACCAAATCCCCCCACGACTCAAGAAGAGCTTAAACCATCTAGATGAGGGAGTTTTGGAGAGACTACAATTTTGGGAGAAATTAGGTATAATTTTTATGAAGATTGATTTTCTTTAAATTGTGTCTCTCTGAAATCAGTCAGAGGTTTTACGTTTAAAACAAATTAAGGAAATGAAGAGGTGGCACAGATTGTAGGTACTTAAATGGTCCCCATTAATAGATCCCTGTTCCATAACATAACTTGTCAATATCACTTTGCCATATGTAGGATGTAAGTATATATTTCATATAGAGTATATAACTTCTTATGTATGTACAAAATTTATAGTGGTTTAAGAGTGTAGTGCAATATTTAAGTGCCATGGCTGAACTGGAACCATAGTATTTCAGTATTAGAGGTTTCAATAGATGCCAGTCAAACAGTACCATATAAATCTGGACTAATTTTGCAAAATTTGGATGAGAAGGCTCAGAAATATTAGTCCCACTGTCAAAACCCCCTCAAGTCTGGTTGTTTCTGCAAAACAGGTTTTTTCTGTCCAGAATTGACCCTATAAATGTAACGTGTAATTTTTGAATGTGTGATGTTATCAAAAAAGGAGATAGAGTTTTGAATTGAAACCATAACTTTCAGATTTATGCGTTTATTTAATGTTGAGGATATTCTAGTAGATTAAAAAATTACTTGTGAGTTCAGTTTTAGTAAGTTTATTTCTATGATATCAAGACAGGAATTGTTCTACAGTTGAGTTTGAAACTGGAAAGAACATAATGCAAATGTGATAAAAAGAAATAGCAATGACCATGTATTTAATATCCCTTGTACTTGATATGTTTATGTATCTTTTCTTTTTTGGCGGATGGACTGCAGTATTCTTCTAGACCAGAAAGTCAGCTCCTATCTTTTGTTGTTATTCTTACCTGCTAATTAAGTGATGAGATTGATAGAACTTTCTTTAGTCCAAATTCCCAGCATTATTTGAAGCTCTGTTGCATGGGTTTGAAAACCAATGTGAAAACTCAAATTATCTTGTGGAAGAGACTTTGGTTTAGGGTGCCTGTGTTATGGCAGGAGTACCCAAGCAGCACCACAGCTGTGGCTGGCTGTTAGGAACTGGTATCAGGCAGGGTCACAAATTTTCAGATCAGTTTCTCTGGGAGATGCGAATTCCCTTTCAGTCAAAGCATTCCATTTGAAACAATTTGGGTTTTCTTTGTATGATCGTTCCCAGAATTTGGATTCTGAGGAACCTCAGAGGACTCGGAAGTCTCTTGCTGAAAACAGGCCTTGGTATCCATACACAAACAGTGATGCTGATGGAAACGTCAGTGTCCCCAGGCTCCTGAAGAGTCCCGTTGCTACCCTCCGGGGTCTCTCAGGTTAGCGAGACCTGCGTCTCCTCTGAAGGGGGATTTGCAAAGCTGGACATGGTACTCCATCACTGAATGCAGTGCAAGGATTATGCTACATTTCTTGCAGACAAATATTTGTAAATCCTAGTGCAAGTACAGTTTTTCACACATTGGCATGGGAATGTTTTAAGCTTCTGATTAACTCCTAGAGCCATTTTTGCTGTTAATAATCTTTTAAACCTTCTAGGCATTTGGAAGGTTTCCTCCTGCCCTGGAAAGATGATCTCCTAGCTGATCTTAATTCCTAAATCTTTTCTTGTGTTTTAATGTTAGGAACAACATTGGCCCTTTTCAGATCTTCTGCTATTTCACCCATCCTCAGTGAATTCAGACAAATATTAAGAACACAGACATTTTCATCATTTAGTTCTTGGAGTGCCCTAGGATGAGATTCATGAGACCCAGCACACTGTCTGGTTTCATTCCTTCTCTGTTTAGATTTTGTTGCTAGCATTAATTACAAAAGACACATGGTCACAGCTGACTCTCTTAGTGAAGTCTGATATGAGAAAGGCATTCAAAATTCTGCTTTCCCTGTGCCATTTGTTAGAAACTGTCTTTTCCCACTGAGTAATGGATCCATGTTTTCTTTGCTCTTCCTCTGACTACTAAGGCATTTATACAATAAGTAGTCACCCAGGCCTGCTGCTCATTTTAAGCAAAGGTAGGAGACTCGGGGCTCAGTCATGATTTTACTCTTTTTACTCTCTCTGAAAAAAATGAAGCAGTTACTAATGCTGCTTTACACACACACATACAAAAAAAAAAAAGAAGAAGAAGAAAAGGCAAAGCTGCAAATACATGAAAAACCAAAACATCTGGAATGCACAGCTGGCTGGCTGGACATATGCGGAGTAATAATATCTAGATATTTAAGAACAGACAAAGTGGTACTGTTACTGGGGAATGTGTGTTTTATGAGAGCCATCTCCTGCTGACATAGGCTGTGGTTGTGTCCTGGTTTAGATAACATTTATCTTGAGCCTGGTACTTAGAGTTTGTGAAGAGGCGAATATCTTCACTGCAGCTGGGACATACGAGAAGCTTCCTGGGAAGTGAAAAATTTGGGGAGAGACCTCCCCAACCGTCTGTCTCCCAAAACTCAGATTCATCTGCAGCATCTAGATGTGAGAGAGAGAGATTTAATTCAATGGTTTGAAATCAAACTTTGTAAGCACCTCTTGTTGGAAGACACAGGAAAGGAGGTGTAGCCAGAGAAGGTGAGCCACAGCCCTGCTGCTGTGTGAGGTGCAGGCACTGCCTGGCTAACATGCACGTTTCAGAAAGAGCCGTCCTGCCTCGCTGCATCTTGGCCATACCCTTGCAGAGCCTGAGCTGGCAGTTAGGACCTGGAACATGCATTGCCTCCTTTTGAGGCTGCAGATTTATCTTTTGGCGATGATGTTCTGCCTGGCTGGAGATGCTCCCTCTCTCCCATTACGTATGGTTGCCAGTGCCCGGCGATTAGGACCTGTCTTTCTTTCACATCTCAATGTCGTTAGGGCAGAGGATAAATACCAAGCATAGCACTGGTGTGGGTGATCAAATAGCACCTAAAGGGGTTACAATTAATCCAGCAGTTTGAGACCACAGTCCAGCCTCCCCTAAAAACGTTTCCAATGCAACAGGCCCTGTGCAGCCCTATCGGTTATTATTTTGTAACACAGACTTACCAATGAAGCCATGAGTGCATGATAAATGACCTCATCCACATGCTGGACGTTCCAGGTAGTGTTAAAATCATGCATTCAGTGCATGCACTAGCCATGGAAACTCACGTTACACTTGGCTGTTTTCCAGCCTGCACATCTCACTATGCAGTTTGCTTTTCTGCTGACCGCGTGCCACCGTTTGTAATTAACTGAGGCTCATCTGCCACCTTCCTTGTGTTTCCCATTGTTATAGTGTACGCAGTTATGTGATCCAGTTTAGCCCTGCGCTGATTTACCTCTTGTATTACCCTTTGATCTCAGTTCAGGTAGATATGCTTCCCGTTCTTCAAGCTTGAATAGCTGAGGTATCACTTTGAATGCCAGCCTTGACCTCAGTGGCACTCGCTGACCTCTTCCTTTGCAGGGCTCTGTAGCTCACAGCCCCACGTTCTGCAATGGTTTGCATTGCCCACGGTTGGACAAGAGGCTCGGCGTGGGGGGAAGGTGCAGCTTTTGGGCAAATCAGACTACTGACGAAAAGATACCTCTACACAACCTCAGAAGCTAGTTCTTCACGATCAAGGAAATGGTTTAAATTGTACTGCCTTGAATGATGGTTAAAATAGGTCATTCTGGCACCAAAACATCCTTTATACACCTGTGTAATGCTTATGCACGAGTACGTGGTGTGTACCTCTGCACAAGTCATCCACCTGTAGCTGGAGCAAACACGTGCAGCTCCCAGGGAAGTTTCTGGGGGACACAGTGGTGATTGTAATTGCCATGTAAATACCAGATTGGAGTTAGCTGGTCAGGAGATGGTTTTAAGTAGAAAACCAGTATAACTAGAACTTATCTGCTGATGACTAAGCATGTAAAATACATAACTGACAAAGCAAGTGGATGCTCCGTGCACTGCTTAAGAAAGTGCAGAGAGGAAACCCTTCTCCTGGGCACTTGTAATGTGTAAACAGAACTGATTTTGTATATCCACTGAATGCAGATTATCCCAAGCTAAGAGGCTTATTAGTTTATGTGCAAGCTACATGAGTAGCTACATGAGACACAGCTCAACTTGGTTCTTGAGTTGAGTACAAGACCCACAAAGTCAAAGGATCAGAGGCTGCAGTGAGTTTTTGCTCTCCCTTTTTATTCTGCTCCAGAAAGCTTCTGCTACGTTAATCTCTCATGTAACAAAATGGAAATAATAGGTAAATGGAGGACACTGAAATAGCTCTGGAATAGAGTCCTTAGATATTGCAAATATTATTTGCATTATAATCTCAAGCTTTCTGTCTAAAAGATAAATACAGAAAGGCTACTATTTTCTTCTTGGAAGTTTGCAGAATGGTTGCATTCCTAATCAAGGAATCAAATTATGAGCTTTTCATCGTAGATAGTTAAAGTTAAAACAGTGACTTGGTAATTTCACCTGAAAAATAAAATAATGTTTTCTTGTCTGAGGAAATGTATTTAAACGAACCTTATTGTCTTTGTTTTATAGTGTGTTGGTTGTTTGGGTTTTTTTTAATATCATCAACTTGATGTGTATCGCTGCATGTAAAGTAAATAGAAGTGCAAACAATAATTGTGCCAGGTAAGCTAGTTCTGTATTTTTAGAGGAGTTCAGAGGCTTATCAATCGTACAGCTATTTCTCCATGAAAGATATCTCTGTTCAAATGCTGCTGTGTCCTAATATAATGAAAAGCATAGCAAAGAGAAGTTTAACTTACATAAATATTTTTGGTTTGTTTTCCATGCTCTTACAAACTAATCTTTGCTAGAAAGTTGTGACAGTTCTGGAGAGTGAGTGTAAGTAACCCACCACCATGCTCGTCTTCACAACTGGTGAAATTACGGAAATTATACTTAGCATCAGGGCAGCTGCTGCTAGGTAGCTGTATGGTTTGTAGCAGACAAAACAATTCCTTCCTACTTGACTGGCAAGTTATTTTAACACAGTGTAAGTTAAGTATTTCAGTAGTGTTCCTAGCTGCATGAAATCCCCTTGGGTGCCTTACTGACCTGACCTCCTCAAATGTAATGCTGATCTTGTTGCTTGTTCTGGGGGTATTAGGGGTTGCTCTCTCATCCAGTATGCCATGCAGCTACTCCCCGAAATCATCTAGGAGCTTCATTTAGCAATATCCTCCTGCTTCAAGGATTGGGGGCCAGTGGCAATAGCCTTGATCTCTCCTTTTACTCATGTGCTAAATCTATACTACGCATCCAGAGATAAAAATGGTGGCCTGTAGTAATCTTCTTTATTTAGTAATTCCTGTTCATCCTTGCATGAAAACTGTCATTTTTCAAGAAGTCAAAATGGACTGCATTTTTTTTTTAGTCAGCTACTCACTGAAAATGCAGAAAATCATCTTTTGTCAAAAGAGGGAACTTTCCACCAGCGCAAAGCCAAAAGCTTTAGGGAGGAAAAGTGGGAAGCTCCAGGCTGCTTCCCTGGTGCGTGGCACAGAACATCACTCCATCACAGCTGGCCCACGAAGATCCACAGAGGTGAACTACAGTAGTAGTTTAATAATGATTTCTGCATTTTCCTCTCAGGGGCAACACAGGAGTTAAATTTCAAATGGTAAGGTACAACTAAAAGCATCAATTTCTTTGGTCTCTTCCCTTTTCTGTCCATAAGCACAAGTCTTATTGCAGATGACAGGGTAGAGATTTTTCCCAGCCCTCTGTGAAAATATTGGTAGTACGTAGCAGATGCAGCCTTAATTTTCACTCTTGACCACTGCATGTTTAAGCATGCAGTCCTAACACCAGTTGGTCTTTTATCTTCCTCAAAAAGTTGTGTAATGCTTATCAGTAGATTGACTTAAGCCATATCCATGACAGTTGGAGCTGTTCTGTGCCGCTCCGTGGCATGTAACAGCTCATATCTGTGTATCCTATATAATCTATATATTTATTACGTATAATAATTCTGATAAAATGTCATCTCTCAAGCAGAAGCCTTGTCACGCTACATATTTGAAAGCCAAACCCAACATTTACTGATCATTTTAAAATGGTGCTGATAGGATGTGTGGCTGATGAGCTTAAGCATGCAGTAGTTTCTCCAACAGTGTTCTGGAGAGATACGAGAGGAAGTTTGCCCAAGTGTCCTTATCTCTTCAGGAGGCACATCATATCTCATAGCAGTAAGGAAATGCAACCAGCTGATGGGACTAGATATTCTTGCATCATTAAAGAAGCTAATATAGGAGATGAAAGATCCCGTAGATTGTGACAAGGCTATTTAAAGAGTTTCTTAGCCCTGTAAAAAGGTTTTGAGTGAGTTCGTTCCTGGTTTTCATCTGTATGCTTGCTTAGAGGACATTAAAAGCAGGTACAGATCCACTGACAGTTTGAATCATCTTCCACGCATATGTTTGCTGTAGCTGCCATGAAGATATGTGAAGAAGGTAGAAGGGGCTGACCTGCAGGCAGTGTCAATGTGGAATTGCAATCTGCTCATTGCCAGGTCAGTGGATCCCTGGTCAAAAGATGTGTTTGAAAAATGTGTGCTTCAGTATGTGAAAATATAGACATAACCTGTGTGGATGGAACAGTGAGGACTCTCTCACCTTAGCCACGCACCAGGGTGTCTTTAGAGGGAACAGGACTCCAGCAGTAGCAAGGGTTGGGTGGTAAGTGAAAGGTGCTGTAAGGGCAGGGGATGAGGTGTGTGTTAGGAGACTCTTTAGAAGCTGAGTTCTGACCGAGTCAGAACTGTGTCTTCTGAAGACACTGGCAAAATCTGTGTCGTCTTTTGGCAAAATCTGCATCTTCGTTTCATCATGCTGATATATGGTTAAAAATACTCGAAGCCTTTGTAAAGGATTCAGAAATTTTTAAATGAAAGCTGATATACATGCAGACAACATTACTGATACTTTCAATGGAAAAACTGAATAAACGTCTGATAACACTTGTGTTGAAGATGGTAAAAATACTCCATAAGATCTCTTTTAAATTACCACAAAATTAATCCTACAGAAATTGATACAAATACCTTTTTTGTCTTTGGTGATTTTCTGAAGAACACATTCAGTAACATCAAAACTGGTTCTAACTACTTCAGCTCTAATTTTCTGAATTATGAGAAAAATTTTCTGAATTATGAGAAAAATTAAATGTTCACTTTTTCCAAGGATGGAAAGAAGTATGTCTGAGCCCTGGGCTTTTCTCTTTTACTTTCTCAGCTCACTTCAACTGGACTTAAAATAGACTTGAAGTAAACAAAGCAAGCACCCTCACCATTTATTATATTAGGTGATCTTAGCACAGGCAAGCCTTGTAAAATCAGCAATGTGTTTAAGCCCCTTGGGAGCCTGGTAGCTAGAGAATGGCAAGCAAGATATTTATACATTTTTTCAGAAGGGGAGCGCTGTGAAACTGTCAGAGCTCTTCTCAGTTTCTAAAAGAGCAAAAAGACCCAAACAACCAAAGAAAATACTGGTTTTGGATTATGCAATATGAATTGCATCCTACCTGCATTGGTACTAAATATTCTTATAAACATTGTTAATTACCAGATGATTTTACTAAACCAAAGTGATGTGTATTCAGCAGTTCTATTAAGTGGTCATAGTCAATATTCACAGATAAGTGTTTTTCAGTTTTTTGATGTGTCTTGATGTGTGGGACAACCAACCGTAAGGAAGGGAAGAAGAATGGCTTGCATGAGCTGATTTAAATGGTTACTCAGCTATTCACTAGCTAGGAAAATTTTTGGACGCAGCATACAGGCAAGTCCGAGTCCGTAGGCTTTGTTTTATAGCCAACAAGAATTATGGTTTCTCCTAGCCTTAAAAAAAATTCTTCCGCAGCAAGAGTAACACAATTCCTTATTAATCTGTCTGGTTTTGCTTTCACCTTCATCTATCCGTAAGAGTTGGGGTACCCTTCGTTTGTCATTAGCAGACAGCCTGAGTGCCCAGTTGCTGTGTGTAATTACTACTGTGTCGGCCCTCCTGCGAGGTGAGGAGCTGGGGAGCACGTTTCCTCACCCAGGTACCTTCTGACAGGGGCACACACCTGCTTCACCAGCCGCGGGATGCAAGGGCTCGTTTCTGCGTTGTGTCCCGTGGGCAGCAGTGAGTTATGTTTGCAGCCCCAGTCCAGCTTGCCACAGTCTCATCTGGGCAATTGATGAGCTGCAAGGTTGAGCTGCGACGAGGGCACTAATACTTTACTGGATGTGGCTGTCTAGCAGGTGTGTACGTCACGATAGTAAATAACATTGACCAGCAATGTATCAGCATGCTCAAAGTGTCACAATAATATAACACGCTGTGGCTTAGGGCATATTTACTGTCTGTAACATTAGTTTTTAAAATTGCAGCTCGGTTAATCTAACGGTATGGCTCTATATTATGAAAGATTTCCTCTTAATATGGTAATGTGAGTATTACCTTTAAAAGGTTCTGTTATTTCTTTCATCCTCTTTCCAATATGTTTGACTCCAAAGAAAACCTTTTTAACTGTTTCTGCAGTTTATAAAGAAATGTGTCCACTTATTAAAGCCAGACATGCCATTTGTTAAAGAAATTGCATCCTGTGAGGCATCCTGGAGAATGTTCCTTTCATCTTTTAAAAACTGCTTCAGCTAAATAACATGGGTATTCAGTCTCCCAGAGTTCACTTAACGTATGTTGTAATGTTGACTTTAAAATAAATAGATATTTGGAAGGAGCATGTTCCTCCCTGCTATGCTGAAGTTCTGGTATTTGCAGTATGGTGCAAGATGCCTTATAAATGTTGTATCTGGACAGTTCAGCATAATGCATCTAAAGACAACTCTCTGGTTTCTTTAAAGTCTTCTCCTTGTAAATCTCCACTCCTGGAGAAGTCATTATGGAGGGCATCCCCCTGCCCCCCTCTAGTCTGATAATAGCAAAGTAGCAAAGCAAAAGTTGTAACTCATTAAATGAAATTCAACTTTTGTTTAATGCCTGTGGCATGCCATTGTAGATATAGGACTTTATGATGAGCGACTCGAGAATAGAATTTTGCCTCAGAAGGTGATGGGCAGCTTTAAGTATAAGCAAAAACACAATTTCACTTCAATGAGAGTCATGTAGGCCACATAAATACATTGGCTGCCTGTTGTATATCTTGTGGGCTCTCTGTGGCACTTTCATCCAAAGATAAAATGGTGTTCCTGGGGCCAGCAAGGAGAGCAATACGTTTTCTTTCAGAGCTGCTCCTTGGATTGGAGCAGAGAGCTAGGGAAACGTGTGCTCTGAGGACTGCTTCCTTGTCGGATGGGTTGGTTTTATCCTGTCTCCCTCAAAGCGCAAAAGAAAATGAGGGGTGGGAGCTGCTGGGATTTGCTGAAAGAATATTTGTGGTTGGTCTTAGCATGTATATGGAGGAGGCTGCCATGAAGCTGGGGCGTGAGGTGTCAGGGTGTCTGGAAGTGAAGCGGATGAGCTGGACTGTTGTCATTAAAGTGGCCGTTCTGAAACGATCCAAGTAGCTGTGGTATGGCTGTGGGCACTCACAGCACTTCAGTGTTTTTTAGATCCAGATGCAGCATTAAACCTCCCAAGAATCAAACCAATATGAAACATTGTCTGTGGGCTTGTGTTTAGAAGAATACAGAAAAAAGGTGTTTAAAGGAATAGGGAATCCTTTCTGAAAGGTCACCGGTTGAATGGTGGCTCTCATTGTGCATCCCGGGTGAGCCATTTGTGATACATCCAAACTTAATTCCTCATCTCTGCGATGGGAGCTGGTTTTCTTCTGACACTTGCAGGGCTCTAAAGGTCTGCCCAAAGCCTGGCGTTCAGTGGGGAATGAATCATCTTTAGTAAGGTATAAGTGTCTGAGAATTGAATCAGGGTGGGGTTAAGTTCGGCTTAAACTCACGTTAGCAAAATGTACGAAAGAGTGAACTGTAAGACATATTTCACAGGAAAATTCAGTGGCTCTAGCAGTACACTAGTGAGAGCTGCCAACATAAAACATTCAAAAGCTATTCGTTAGAGACACCAAAATCATTAAACTGCTTAAGAATTATAACATTTTAAAAATGTGTACACATTGCATTCTTCATTATTTGCTCTCTGATTTTGAGGTTTTGGTATTCATACTTGAGAATACCATACATGTACTTCATACACAATATCCAGAAACTTACTCTAAAAACAATTAAAAAAAGGTTAAACAGTACAATTGAAAGGAAGCTGATATCTAGTGTAATCACACAGCTTACAAGTTTAAGCTTGAAGAAAAATGCCAGATACTATAAGGCTCAGGAAGAATCACAGTAAGTTCTTAGCACTGTATCAAAGCAAAACTGGAAAATGCATGGCTATATTCGTTATGATGTTGTACTTGCATCTTGACTGTGCATTCAGCAAGAAGAAATTTCCCATTAAAAAATTCCAGTGTTTTGTAGTTTTGTACTGTTCTGTCTATATGCTTCCGTTGGTATAATGTAGATATTGTCAACATATTTGAATATAGCTGAGTTTATGCTGAAGCCATTGCAGCCCAGGTAGATGCAAGAATTAGTATTTTTAGTTCAGTTGATCAAAATGGCTTGGAAATCTGAAATAAGTTGTACTTTGGATAGTAAATAGTTGTACTTTGGATAGTAAATAGTAGAAAACGTGACTGTTTCAGAAAAGGTAAAATGATACCTAGAATCAAGCAGTGTATAATCTCTTTGTTAGCCCCAGTTTGAGGCACCGGGAGGGTGAGGCACTAGCATACATTTGCAAGTGCAACATGAGCTGATGGCTGTTTTGGGTGATGGAGGAATAGACGACTTTGCTGGAAAGTTATACAGGGTTATTGAAAACAATTCCTAAGTAGATAAGGAGGGAAAATCTAGGACTCTTAGGAGAATAACTGTAGAAAGAAGCCAAAGAATTCTTAAGGTTTTGGGGGAAGAAGAGGTGGGAGAAGGCTTTGGGATCATACAGCTAATTACATCTGATAAAGTCTAGACTATATTGAAGGGATAGTTTGAGGTCTGGGTTACTTTATGACAGTACTGATAAATGAGAGTAATTGGACTTGTAGACATGATGAAAAAGAGAAGTAAAGAGGATAGGAATTTTTGGCTGGGCTGTGCATCTGTTGTGATGGTATTGTTAATGCATTAAAATGTTAATACTTACACTATATTAATAGACCCATTGTTTTAAAATTATTCAGTGTTGTTCTCACCTGTTGCCAGCATTTTAGGTGCATTAAATTACATAAAGAAATAAAATAAAAGTATGAGCACAGGCATCCAGTTGAGTTCCCACATGTCAGATGGATGTCTAATACAAATTAAAGCACATGTTGGGTTTAGATTGTGATCATTATGGATTACCTGCAGAGTACAGATGGGAACACCAAAGGGGATCTGGAGAGCAAAAAGTTTGCTTCCTGCAAGGGTATGAGATACCTGAATCTGAAAAGAAACTAGAGAGGAATGGGAAAATTCCTTACGAACGCTATTTTGAGTGATGAATGACTTTGTGAGACTCCTGTTGGAGCAGATCAAGAGTGACAGTAAAAAGATGGGGGGTGGCACAGGTGAGAGCTGAGATGATCTCCAGTAGATCTGTCAGCCTCTAGAGAAGGAGCATGAAGACATGAGAAGGTTGTGAAATGAACTGTGCAATGAAGAAAATTTTGGGGTGTTTCATTATTATATGTCAGTAACAAAATAAGGTTATTGTCAGTGGGTGGACAATATGCAACTTCCTCATTTTATGGGATTGATGAGAATAGTTTTAAACTGATGAAATGGGATACAGGAGAAAGTGCAAGGAGAGACCCACGTGATGGCTGTACAAGCCTTGAGGGCACAGGGAAATGAAAACTGGATAAATGAGGCTACAGAAGTGGATAAAGGAACAATATTATTAGGTGATAGCTAGCAAGAAAAACCAAGTCCCACTGTTGGTAAAAATTGTGACATGAAGATATAGTTAGTGAAAAGATCCCACCTCATCTGGCTGGGATTTTGGGTGAGGTCAGTGTGAAATGGGGAAGCACTGGCACCTGCCAGGCAGGTGCATGGAAGCCTGCGGGCTATCTATGCCGAAGGCAAAAGAGGTGTTACCCCCAAAATGGCAATGTGTCCAGGAAGACTTGCATTGGCAGATGGATTCAGTTGAGTGTCTGTGCACATTAAAGGCATAAAGCTTTGAGAAAGGGAAGATGGGATAAAATAGAACCTCCTGGAATAAAAAACATTTGGAAGAAAAACTAAGATAAAAGCTCTGCTGAAGTGGTGTTCCAGTAAGCCAAAGTTGGATGGGAGTAAGGACAGGGAGAGAACGACTCAGAAAGCACCGTGGGTCTGTAAGGTTTCCAAAGGACAAATATTGGAGAAATTGCAGACAGTATTTAATTAATCTGGAATAAAAAGTGCAGGGACTACTATGTAAAGCAGGCATGAATGTCATCTTTAGTCAAAGGTTCAAAAAACCTGCTGGAATTAATATAAATATACGATTGATATACATTGTAAAAAAGTTCCTCATATTTCACTGGATAAATAATCATCCTAAAAATAGTATTAAGGATAGGCAAGGAGTCTGCAAGGAATGGAAAGAGGATTGACCAATACAGAGAACTGTACCTTAAAAATCAGGAAACATGGGAATGAACTGTAAATTTCACAGAATCACAGAATCGTATAGGTTGGAAAGGACCTTTAAGATCAACAAGTCCAACCGTAAACCTAACACTACCAAGACCACCACTACACCATGTCCCTAAGCACCTCATCCAAACGCCTTTTAAATACCTCCAGGGATGGCGACTCAACCACTGCCCTGGGCAGCCTCTTCCAATGCTTGATAACCCTTGCAGTGAAGTAAAATTTCCTAATATCCAGTCTAAACCTCCCCTGGTGCAACTTGAGGCCATTTCCTCTTGTCCTATGGCTTGTTACCTGGGAGAAGAGACCGACCCCCACCTCTCTACAACCTCCTTTCAGGCAGTTGTAGAGAGCGATAAGGTCTCCCCTCAGCCTCCTTTTCTCCAGGCTAAATAGTCCCAGCTCCCTCAGCCACTCCTCATCAGACTTGTGCTCCAGACCCTTCACCAGCTTCGTTGCCCTTCGACCTAACTAAGGTTTAACTATTGTTTTTTAAATAAAAATTATAAAAAGTAAAGAATGGAAGTGCAGTCAGTGTAAAAAGATGAAAGTTTTGACATTAGCAGTGATATAGATGGATAGGTTTTAGATGTGATAGGTAGCATTCCTCATATTTTAATGATGCTATCGAACCTGGGAAAAATGCAAGGAATGATTATGCAGAAATGGAAATTCTCACCTCCAGGGGGAAGCAAAACTTAAATTATGTAATTGTTTAAATCAGAAGAGACCATATAATCCACATCCAAGAACTTGCATAATATAATTGCAATTCCAAGAGCAAGTACTTTTAATAAATATATCACATCAGGAATTGGTATTACCTGGGGGAATAAATTAAAAATAGTACTTAAATTGGAAAAAATGACTCAGTTAAAGAGCATTTGTATGATCTCAGTAGTATGCAAAGTCTTTTACAAAAAAGGTTTAGGGAAAGAATAAGCAAATGACACAAAACATGATAAATGAGTTAAAAGACAATGTAGGATCTCCGCAAGAAGGTCATGCTGGACTAAGCTGATATCTTTAATTGAAAAGATAGCTAAGCTAATTCTCTAAACAAAAGAAGTAATCATATATCAAATCCATATGGACTTCAAAAAAATACTGTGTTTGTCATCTGCTGTGTAGAGATTTGTTAACATAGGAATTAAGAATGAGTTGGAGGAGAGGAAAGAGGATGAAAAAATTAACTAGAGGCAAAAGTGGAGCTGGAGGACTGGCTGGAGGTCACCAAAGGAGCTCCCAAGGACTGATTATGGGATCAGTCTAACATAATGTTTCCATTAGTGATTGTACCACAAAAACAACAATATCGCAAAACAATACAATCTTGATGACACAAGTTATCAGAAGGATTATGCGGAAGACTGGAGTTTCATGTAGAAGAAATGAGATGAGCACGTGAAATGGAAAAACAGTGCAAGTGGGATGAAGGGCTGCTGCCGGAAAGGCAGAGTCACGCGCTTGGGGGCTTGTACCAGGGTTTCGGGAAGAGACTGGACAGACGCTGGACTGCTAATCACAAGATAACTTAGAGTGATACATTAGTGGAAAAAGGACAAATTTGATTGTAGCATGGATCATCTAACATCTGGCAGTGTTAGGAAATATGTTTCCAATGCAAGGAAGCCTTAATGCTGTTTTGTATAAGGTATGTGTAAAGTATAATGCAGAAAGCTGTGCAAATGTGATCATATGTACTTAAGAAAAGTAAATTAAAACTGGAATAGGTGCCAAAGCAGGTTTCTAAAATGCCTTGGGGAATGGAGACTGTTTTATGAGGGGAGATTAAAATCATTGCTTTGTCTGACTCTGTAAAAAAGAAAATTGAGAGGAAATACAGTTGCTGTCTCATACACAGAAGGATTTGTACATAAAATACAACATTAGCACAAAAAGAAATAATTACAAACAGGTCCTGAGAATCCATGGGGTGGAAATTTAGGTGGCTTCCAAATTTGAAGCATGGTGGGACAAGGCACCTGGCTAATTTTTAGGTGAAGCTGGGTTGATTCATGAAAAAATCGTATATGATGTAGTGCCTACAGGGAATGGATTTGGTAATAAGGATTTCTCTTCCCAATAAAAAGAGACGCTGGGAAGATGGGGAGGGAAGACTATTTAAAATAATACTGGTAAAGGTAGTGTGGTGATATTCTTGTAAATTAAGAAATTCATGTGTTTTGGATTCAGAAGGGAGGAAAACTCCATATATTTCTGATGTCTCAAAAAATACATATCAGAATTGCTTTTTAAACAGAATTTTGCTTGTTTGGGGACGCTTATCCTAATTTGGCCTCTTTTTACTATGTAGGTAGTTTTGTTAAAGGAAAACCTCTTTGTTTTTCTAAACATTTTTTATTTTGAACATTTTTTTCTACTTGATTTTGGTAAAAGTGATTTTTACACTGTACATCTGAAAAAAGCAAAACTGTACTGCAGCTGGCATTGTGCTAAAGTTTTCACATAAAACCTTGATATGTGCCAAGTGTGACTGTATTTTGCTGCATGTTTATAACAGTAATTATTTTTGATGTTAGCTTTCTGCAGTAAAACACAATTTCTTGCAACTTATGGGAAGCATAAACTTTATGGCTCATATTTAGCATAGAGAAGAAATTCTCACAGCAAAAGAGTAGTTAGTGTCTTGTATTAATATTTCTATGATTAGTATGAGTAGCTGAGCTGATTATTTTTATAGCCTGATTAAAAAAAAATAGAATGGATAAATGGGCTTAGTGCAGTGCTGTGTAATGTAATCCTCCTCATGGCAGCAAAGAAGAAGGAAAGGTTTCTGCTGGAAATGGCGTTGGGTCTAGCTCGGTAATGCAGTCTTTCCTTCAATACACAGAAAAATATTGGCAGCCTTAGGCTATGTTTCGTATAATGTCACTTTAGTTATTCAGGTTTTTTTGAGCTTCCTTTTTCAGCTTGAGGGAATTAAGTCCCATTGAGATGGAAAACATCCGTATCTGAAATAGTGTAAATTGTTTGTTGATGTTGTGAAATGTGTAAGTCATAACTATGTGAGCAAAAACAAATCTTTAACTTTGATGGCGTGCTGTGTGCTTTCTCCCTCTGCCAAAATGTTTGTCCTTGGAGGTGATACATGGTGGAAGCCTTCTAAGGGTAAAGGCAACGACACAGTGATGTGTTCCTGGGACTAGAGTATTGGGTTAAGTGTTTTGCTTGGTTGGGCTTTTTTTCCAATTCGTTTCAAGTAAATGATGATAATTTACACAGACTTAGCGAGTCTGGTGAATAAATGAATCCCAGGAAAATGTTAGGCTGTTGCCCATAGTCTTGTTTAGAAGAGTGAGCGTTTTCAGAAAAGCAGGATGATTCCTGCTGGAGGGTGGCCTTTGTGACCGCTCCCCCGGGGCGGGAGCCTGCCGTCAGCTCCTCGCCCTGCTGCGCTGCTTTTATCCTGGCGTTTTCTCTGCAAACGGGTAGTCCTGCTTCATAGTTGCCTTTTGGATTTTGGCTGTGTCAATGCAATTGCATTGCTTTCAGCTCATTTATGATGGTGTAGCTGAGATGGGAATCTGGTGTAGGGTCCTGGCGGGAGGAGAATGCTCCCGCGCCTGCCGGCTTGGCCCCGCTGCCCGTCAGCAGCGGCATCCCTGCTGAGCTGGGCGCTGCCAGGCAGGGAGAAGTGACCTGCGTGCAAAGCAAGCGCTCGACCCCTGGAGAGGTGCAGAACTCGATCTAGCATTGTCCTTGATTCGCACTGTTCTCAGTCTTTCTGCAAGGTCACCGGCGGGTGTGAGCATGGGGAGGATTTTCTCTGGCAGGCAATGATGAGTTACCAGTGGAGACCGCGGCAGGTGGGAGACTGCCTGTTTCAGGAGTTACAAACGATAAACTAGTTTAAGAAATCTAGGTGGAATAGGAATGGGCCCAATATGAAGCTCAACTATTTGCAAGTTTGTGATTTCTCAGTGAATCTTTTCCCTCAGTATTTTTGTTTTGAATGTTCAGACATCTCTGTATTTCATAACTAAATATGTTGGTGTTTTTGTGTTATTTCCTGCTTAGACATAACTAGGGCATGCGGAGGATCTTGGAGGAGATCTAAGATAGCTATCATCTGAGATTTCTATCCTCAATTTGCAGACCATGCTGCAGAACAAAATCTGAATATTCATTTTGAACTTTTGGGGGTTCCTTATCCAAACTATTTGAAATTTGCCAATCATTATCAAAGCATAAATCTTCTTCTCTTTGCTTCAATTACTGAGAGAGATTGCAAATTCTTACTTGGGAGAGTAGTCAGTATGGGGAGACGTACTACATAGCTCCGACTTTGAAAGTGGGACAGTTCAAGTTATGTGTTCTATTTTTTGTTTAAAAAGCCCCCTAAAGCAATGGAGAAAGGACATCTAAAGATTTATAAATTTATAAATGGAATTTATAAATAGAGGCGATCCTGCTTTAGTGGTCTGTAATAGCCAGCTTTGCTATTTGCTTGTTTATTTGAGCAATGATGAGGTTACATAACTTTTTTTTAGGTAATACACTCGTTGACGTAAGCAAAGACGGTTCCTGTCTTTTATATCTGGAATTACAGCTGTCCCATTTTGCCTACTTCCTATATATGAACGACATAGGCTTCCTATATGTGAATTACATAGTCTTAGCCCCAGAACAACTGAGCCTCGAGAGTAGAATATGGTATCCAGTGGAGTATCCAGTTCAGCATCACCCTGTGAAAATAGGTTTGTATAATAGAATTTGTGATTGCACGTCACAGACTGTCAAAATTTGTCTTGTATTCAAGATTAAAAAGCCTTATTTCTATTCACTGTTGTCATGTTTTTCTTTCCCTTAGCTTTATTTCGTCTTACTCTCTTATCTTGCCTCTGTCCTCCCTCAGCTTTCTCACCTCTATTCTCCCCATTGTGAAAGGTTTTTATTTCCCTTTGCTGCAGCGCTGCATCTGGCTTCAGTTTTTGCTGTTTCTCCTGTTCTCTACGCATGTTTTTCTTTCTATCATTAATGTTTACCCTGTATTTCTTTGTGGTATGGACTACTCTCTGGGTTTGGATGCACTGAGAATGAGCGAACATGGTCCTGGGGGTGAAAAGTTAAAGCTTCTTTGGTGGCCACGTCTGTAGCTATAAAAATAATGCAGTCAGCTTGAGTGCTGTGGAGGCCAGAAGACCACATCTTTCTTAAAATAAGGGGTGGGGAGGTTTGCCCATTTTTTCCCTGCCGTTGCATAATATAAAGTTGATTGCTCTTGAGAGCGATCCAAATGGCTGGATGGATTTTGTCTGTGGCCCTGGTCCGGGCAATCAAGAAGCAGAGGAGCACGCTTGTCACACAGGAGGCTGGTGGTAGGGAAGAAACCTCTGAAAAAAATTAGAGGGGAGGGGATTTATCTGATTCCTCAAGAGGAAAATTACCGATTCTTGCACACAGTAGGATGCTGGTACGGGATAGCGGAATGAGCCCCTTCAGGACAGAAGCGTGGAACCCTCTTTGGAAGGGTTTCCATTGCACTGCATTCACTGCAAGGAGAGGTTTTTCCCCCTGGTTTGTATAACTGCATTTGAAGGACAGGCCTTTGCATGAAATTTCAACTCTGTGCAAAACATAAAGGAAAAGCATTTAAAAACAAGTCAAAATGAGTGGTAGAAATTTCCTTTATTTTCAAATGGCCAGGCTGGTATTGAAAAGACTAGAGAATAGAAAAAAAACCTCCCTAAAAGTAGACAAGACAATGCCTGTGAAGGCTTTTTTTTTTTTTTTTAAAGAGGAATTGTTTTGTTTACTTTCTGAGATTTCAGCTGCATCGATATGACAGAGCATGTTACTCTGGCGATTAGCATTATTCCTGTGCTGGGCTGTGTGCAGCTCTCCTTTTGCATGGAAGAGTAACGCTCCCGTATGCCAGAGCAGGCAGTGCCCCTTCTGTTTGCAAAGTGAAACATGGCATCTCCAGAAGCAGAAACATATTTGTGATGGGAGGGAAAAAAAATATTAATCCTTTCAAGAATTAATTTTCCAGACCATGCTTTTGCAAGGTACCGCATGTGTAAACTGAAGCTGCTTATCTTAGATAAGGATAGAGGGGAAGGACAGATGTCTGTGGACAGGAAAGAAGAGAAACAGACAGCTAAGCACAGACTCTAGGTGCAACACAAATACATTTATGGGTTTCTATAAACTGAAATGTGATTAGAAAAATGACAAAGTTCTGAATATGAAAAATGTTAGAAGGTAGAAAATGCCCCTTTGGCGTTAGGGATGAGCATCGCATAGGACTGGGGGATGGCATGGCAAGGCAGCGAGCGCATCCCTCCATTGCTGGGCTCAGGCTCTGGATGCCTGCGAACGGACACCCCGAGCAAATCGGCTCCTCACCCCTGGAATCTGTGCCTCAGTGGGGGGGCCGCAGCAGGAGATCCTTTAGCACACGCAACTTCAAAGCCTGTTTCATTTTCCTTCAGATGTCCTCACGCTGCTGTAACATAACGTGAGCTAGGTGATGATAAATGTCACTGGGAGTACAAGGGACCCGTTCAAAGGCTCAGGGTGATTCTGCTGGGTTAATTTTTCATCCATTAGAAAGATATGTATATTTAATAAAAGATTTTTTAAAATTTTTTTTTTTAAGCTAGAATGGGGTATGATGAGAAATGTAATGTGAAGAAGTTCAAAAGATTTCACTACCCCCTAAGGAAAAAAAAACCACAAAATAACTCTCAGGTGCTTTATATTTGTTTACTAACTGGAAACTCTGGATTATTTTAACAAGAAAATTGCAAGTAAGTACTTTTTCTTTGGACTTCTGCTACTGTAAATAAAAAGTGAGATACTTTCCCTGTACAGGAAAGAATTATTTTACCAATTCATTAGTTTACTTGTGTTTCATATACTGAAACTTATTTTCACCTTCCTGGTGATGAAAACTGGTAAGTTACTTCAACCTGTCTATATACATGTATTCTTATTTTTTTATTAGTAAAATTTTTTGGTATGGGCTATAAGCAGGTATCTGAACCAAAATATTTTATCCTGAAGTTCTGTTCCACTCATTCATGAGTAATTTCTTTCCACTTTTTTATTAAGTAGGTGATTAGAGGGATAGGCTCATACTGGTAGTTTTTGAATTATTTTGGCTTACACTAAAATAAAATTACATTTAAAATGAGAATATGTTTAATGTGTCATTGAATGAGACTATAGCTATCTCAAGATAATGGTCTAACTTTTACTTGCAGCTGTATCCATCAAACACAAAGCAGAAAGGCAACATGAAAAATTAGAGTAATAAAAGAGCAGATACTTTGCTTTAGTGAGAGACTGTGGTGACCTGCCCTGGTGAACATTAAGAGAAAATTGCCTTCCTGCAACTACTTAACGTTAGTATGGTGTGTTAGCAGCCATCAGACTGATCCAAAATAACAGACATTTGGGCAAGGAATTTTTTTTTTCATTATTCTTATTAATTCATTTTAGTATGACTGGGAACACATAAATGTATTGTTTTAACTAAGCCTTCTTTGGTGTTGATAGAAAAAAAATCTCATGTCTTTTTCCAGCTTTTGATTTTCTTGCTGTTCCAGCTGCTGGAATCCTAAAAGTGGATTTAAACCTGTGATTTCAGGAAAAGAAAAAGAATCTCGACATTAGAGTTACAAAATAAAAATTGTGGAAATATTACCTTCCTGTAACTTAAATGCTCAAAATCCAAAAAGCAAATGAAGAGTCCGAAATGTATTTTGGATTTCACTGGGGATGGGGATGGGGATGGGGATGGGGATGGGGATGGGGATAGGGACAAGGACAGGGAGGTGCTAAACTCAAGAACTTCTTAGCTCTTTAGGTTCAAAATACCACAGAGTATTTTCAAGAGCTTCCGCTCTGTCTCCTCCCCACATCTCCCAAGGAGGATGTGGATTTGTAGTAAAAGCTCTGTGAAAACTGGCAGAAAAAATAGGAGTTCTGAGCAGCTTTAATCCTGTTCTTTGAAGTCATACAAAGAAGCTAGCTATTTGTCATTTCGTTTTTCATGTTGTCTTTCTACCTTCACTAAATACACCATGGAGCAGCTTCGCATCAGATCTAAATGTGGGGAAAACGACATCCTTTCTTAGAGAAAGCGTCAGTTGTGGCTGGGAGGGTCTGCGGGAGGAGAAGGACCCATCCTGTTAACTTACTTTCCTTGCTTAGCTTCCCTTTGAATTGTCATTGGCTTTGCTTCACACTGTTCCTCTGACACCTGGGAAGGAAGGAGATGCCATCCTCTTCACAAGTTGTCAGGAGATTCTCCCTGGTGCCCGTCATGTGTAACACAGCACAGGCGGGCAGAGCCTGCGGTGCGGTGGGGCTGTGGTCTGCGGTGATGGACGTGGTTTCAGCCCGGCCCCGAGAAGCCCCCCGAGCCCAGCGGAGCCCGCTCCTTCAGCGAAGCACCGCAGTGCCACCACTCCTGACAGTGGGGATTCATAAACTATGGGGTTTTTTTGCCCAAGTGGACATTTTCTTTGTACAATACGAGCAAATTATTTAGTCCAAGTGCTCCCAAATTCAGCCACGATTACTTGTAGGTACAAAGAAAGGCGACTGAGTTAAGATTTCTGTAAGAGAGAGCTTTTAAGAGAAAAGTTTGGCTTCTTCCTATGCTCGGTGGGACCAATGCCCATAGCCAACAATTTTTGGTGATGCTTGGGTTAGGAAGCACAAGACCACTTCTCCCCTCCTTCCCCCTGGCTGCCTCCTGGCGCTGTGCTGGGCTGAGATGGGGCATGGGCTGTCCCTGTCACTTGCCAGGGCCCGGATCCCCGGGGCAGAGCGGGGGCTGCAGAGGTGCTGGGGACGTGGCCGCCACCTCAGCTCACAGCCCCATTAGGTGGGTTGCCATCACTGAGGGTAAAGAATTCACGGATGTGCTGGTGATAAAAAGGGCAGGAAAAGAGCAACATTCCCACTGTGCTGGGGGAGGCATAAACTCCACTCAGTTTTCGGCCAGACCCTGTGTCATGGTCCCCACCGGGGCACGGGAGCTGCCACAGCCACGTGTGCAAATGGAATCCCAGTGCAGACATGTCGCTGTTGGAGCTGGTTACGTGGGGACTGTTACTGTCCAGCCAGTGACTTGGCGTTAGTAAGGTCCAACTTAGACCCGGTCACCCAAGGATTTACTTCTGTTTTTTTATTACTAGGTTAGTTTTTCACTGGATGGTTTCCTTGAGCCAGTTGTCTGAGCAACCACAGAGGTGGGTGGGAGTGGGGAGGTGCCAGACAGGGGCAGACGGTGGGCTCAGTGATGGCATGGGCTTCACTGGGGCATGAGGGGATGCAGGGTTGTTGGAGGCAAAGAAGGTCTGCTGTCCTCGACAAGGACTTTGCTCCAGAGTGTCCCAAATCCCTCCCCAATAAGACCCTCTTATTCTTCAAAAATGTCTTCTCCTCTGTGATGCATCGCTTATGCTACAGTTTTCATAACATGATAATCCCTGTCACAGATGGAATATTTTACAACGTATTCTGTCTATAATATAAGAAATATGCTAAACATCACCATTATGTTGCATTTGAAATGTAGAAATGAAAATATAAGTTGAAAGGTAGAGCTATTGCCTCTGCTGGGTTTATAGCATGCTGTTGCTGGGAGTTGTTAACCCTAAAACCTCCTGGAGCAGCTTGTTCACTGTGGGGAAAATGCTGGAATAGAATTAAGGGTTAATAAAATGTAACAAATTGAATTTTTTACAGCTATAGCTAACCATTATTTTTCAAGTTCTGTAATAAATGATTTAACATAGAATGGTAACAAACTGTTGCAAAAATAAACCTGCATGTTAAATCCCACTTTTGTTTTGATTGAGGCGGAGTCAGTTATTATCTGCATGATCAGAGCGCAGATGCTGAGTCCTATTCTTTCCTTAATTGAGAATTGCTGTTACAGATACTTGACAGTGGTTCATAGTGGCAATAATCCCTTTTGAAAATGGTTGTTATTCTAGCTCCTAAATAGCTTGCCAGGGCACTAACCCCAGCTTCACCTCTGATGGTTAGGAAAAGAATCTGGTTGGGAGCTGGTGGTAATGTTTAGTGATTTCCTACTAGATGACTGCCAAAGTAACAATGCAAGAAAAGACAACTTTTCAAATATTTTACATTACCTTTGGTTTGAAGGAAGGTGTAGGCTGTGAAAAATACTGTAACTCTCCTTGTTCAAAATGAAAATCTGTTGCTTACTGAGAGTGCTGACTTAAAAATTCTTGCACGTCTTTTGTTGATCTTGCATGCTGATGCACACGACCTGCTAATGCGATGCTTGGCTTTCCATACAGAGGCATTCATCCATGTTATATGTGAATGAAGCTTCCTGGTTTGTACATGTGCTGTGTCACATTCCTCTGGTTTTCTAACAAAGCTTTTAATTGGTATGCTGTGACTAATGAGCATGAAGTCCCAGAGGAAATGGAGCAGAATTTTCCATTATCCACCAAGATGAGCTTCAAGCACATAGATTATCAGGATAAACCAGGGTCAAAGGCTCCAAGTATAATGGAACCTCATAGCTGAATATTTTGCTTCCATAACATTAAATTAATAGTTTTTCAGCAAAACTGCATAGTCTGTCTGATGGCATTGCGCAAACTGTAACTGGCATTTTGCTTGGACATCAGATCAAATCCCTGACCCTTCACCGTTAAAGTTCCCATAACACTTGAGTGCTGATGTCCTGCCTTCGTTCCGGTTTGGGTAATGATGTGTTGCATACTTTTGTGGGATAAATCTCTCTTTGGTTTCAAGCAGAGAACTTGCTCTTCATTCTTCTTCTGAAAAACTTTTGTACAGTGTCGCTGACACAAGATTGCTGCCATATGGTGCAGCAGAAGTGGTTGCATTTTTGTGGGGAGTAAGAGCTCTGACTCCGACTTGAGCATGTTCAGGACCACTTTGCTTTTGAGACTAGGTGAGATTGGATGTAGTGGGACCAGCATACCTATAGGCTACATCTGCCACGTAGAGCTGTGCTTTATGTTCAGCACACCTACTAAGTGTCCCCAACAGGCGCAATATCAAAGAAAATTTAAATTAACTTAAAAGCACAAAAAGATATTCATATTGCCAATGGAATTGGTGGGGAAAATTATGGTTAGCTTTCCAATAAAGTATATGGAATAATATTTTTACCAATTCACGATTTTAGTATTTAACCCAATTTACAATTAATTGTTTCCTCCTTTCTAATAGTCTCAGTGTGAGTTATGTTTTGCAGTGAAACCACCAACCCAGAAAAAGAAAAAAAAGAGATTCGGTTTTGTTTGGTTTTTGGTTTGGTTTTTTTTTTTTAAAAAAGGTTAGCTTCAGCAGGGTCAGTTCCCTGACCTGTCACAGTTCAGTGTGTGGTTGTGCAGAAGTTTGTGGGGACAGGGACTGGAAGTGAGCGTCTGAGGGAAGAAGGGATGTCTTCTTGCGTGACATAACCACCTCGTGCCAGGTTGAAGTTCATGAAACTATGGCTTATGCCTTGGGAGTCCAGAATTAAAGCTCCTCCATTGCAGAAAAACACGGTGGCGCTGGGTGGGGACAAGCCGTGTGGGGTAGGTTGGTCCTTCTCCCGCAGGCGGCTGGCTCCTCGCCTCCCCGGCAGCTGCGGCTGCGTGAAAGCAGCCTTTGGTTTGCTCCTCTCTTACATGGCTGGTTTGCTTCATTTCCTACCTCTGGAAAGGTGGTTGCCTTTTGGTGGGCTCTTGTAGACCCTCTCTGTTCTCATCCTGTGAGGGAGCTACCAGGGGTGCCGTCAGCCTGCGCCGTCGCCTCTCGTGCTTGGTGCGCCTGTGCCCAGTTTCTCTGGGCAGTGGATGGGTGCGTTGCACAGCGTGAAACGCAGTGAGGCAGTACGCAAGGAGTTCTGTGCATCTTTTTGAGAAACAATAAGGGATTTGTTGCTCCAGCAGCGTCTTGGCCAGTTGTTTCACAATACAGAACTGTTTTCTTTTCTTTGCATATTAAAGAAAAAGAAAGGAAATTCTATATAAGCACTGTATTAATAGAATATTAATGTTGTATTATTAGATTCAAAGGTTAGCAAATGCAAATACCAAGAGCAATAAGTACATTGTGTATTCAGATTGTGATATATTGCTTTTTTATCCTGTGAGGATGGGGTTTACGCTTCCTCTGTAATCAGGAGTTCTGTGTGCACTATTAACTGTGGATAGCTGTAAGTAATTGCCTGTCCTTTTCTTTCTGTCGCATATACCAAGGGGACAACCTAACTGTGCACCAAAGCATGGTGCCTATTATTGCTTTAAAGACTAATGAGAAGGGAAGGGGGAGGGGAGTTTAAAGGTTTTGGATACATTTGCAATGCAGGTAAGAGAGCACAGCTGATGTACTCTGGTGTGGCATGGAGTCCATCCATTTATTCATCCAGGTCACTGTACTTAAAGTACATAAAACCAAGGGAGCTGCTGTGGAGGTCAGTCCTGCCTTTCATTCTCATTTGACAGAATCGGTGAAACTCAGAGCGTGGATGTCTGCTAACCACTATTACAGTGCAGGTTGTATTCGGTGACCCTAGCAGTATTGCAAAATAGCTTTCCTCTGTAGAACGCCTTGTGACTTGCAGCAGTGCAGAGTGCCTCGCAGCCCTGGGGCCGGTCGTGCAGCTGCAGCCCTTCTGGGCTGGTAGGGAGGGATGGTGCCAGGGGATGCTGGAGCTCCCCAGCCCACCTAAGTGCCTGGCCTTAGGGCTGCCCTGAAGTTCTGGCATCTCGCTTTTGTTTAGGAGTTGACAGCTGGAGGGAGGACCAACCCCCTCGTTGTCCCAGACAGCAGCGGTGTGGAATCACACTCACAGATTTGCCGGTTTCCAACTCAAAAACCAGCTTGGTTTTCGTACTTACCGTGCATATTGGAAAGCTGTTTGGTCCATCACTCCTTTCCTGACCCAGAATTGTAGCATTCCTGCTGTGCAAAGAGTGTTTACCTTTACCACTTGAAACATCTCCTGTACTGCAAGGGTGGAAATGGTTATGGCCAGCCTGTTTGTCTGTGTAGGGAAATGTTTGGGAATATCCTCCCCCCACCCCCCTCTGGATTTTTGACCCTGCGTGCTGTCATGACAATCTGGAGAAGTCACTTGTGTATTTTTATTTTCATGAGGATGAGAGGGAAGTGATTAAAAGTATGGTTTGGGATGTAGTTGATGTCCCTTGTGAAAAGCGTTACCCAGCAAAATCTCCAACCTTGTGCCTTTAAAAAACAAACATGTTTTCCCACCATCTTCAACAGGTACCCAAACACACAAAAGCCTTAAAGAATTGTCAGGCAACGCACGGATCTCAAAAACTGCTCTTCACAGATCCCATGGCTGTATTTCCCATAAAATTAAAAACAAGTCTTACACTTTTTGCAAATGGGATTTTGGCAGCTGTATAGAAATGACCTTTTTCCAATCAGTAGTTCAGCAGTTCATACAGGTGTGTATGGAGTAATATCAGTTCTTAAAGAAAATAAATGCTAATATATGCTAGATGTCTAATATTTTCACATTTGTATTGTTGGTTTTATTCTTTTCAATAAAAGCCTTAAAACTTTCTTCTGGATTTTAAACTTACATTTTAAAGAACTATAAAGCCATAACCTTTAAGATTCTTACCTGCTTTGCAAAATGAGGGTAATGGTGTTTGCTTTTTTAGTGCTTTGAGACATATTCATATCCTAGTAAAATATACCACACTAGTTAATCTGGAGCTTCACTAAGCAAATGTAAAAGTGAAACTTTTAAAAAGAGTGAGAAATACTTGAATTTTTAACATCTCTCTGAAATGAGATGCCATCTACTACTTTTTAGGGCTTGGTTTGTTGGGAAGACCAGAAGTACAACCCTTATTGACTTAGTCCTGTGCTGAGTGTAAATTCACACAAAGAAGAGCAATTTAACATGTGCCTGACCTTTTACAGTGTGAAATGAAGAAACACACTGTTAAGGTTACCAGAGTGTGGCAGGATGTTTAATCAGCTTCTTTGCTTTAAAGAACAGTAGGAAGGAGATGATGTATTAAAGATGATAGCTTCTCGTAGATTTTAACTCGTAATGCCAGGATCTGAGTACAATAGCAGATTAAATCTCTGTAGGGGAACTTCCTACTGGACTTCCTATTTTTAGATGTTTGGGGCTGCTTCTTCCTTCACTTCTCACTAGTTGGCTTTTGCTCCCTTGAAGAATTGAGTTGCTTTCTCTGAGATCTGCTTCCAAACTCTGATAATGTATTTCTGTTTAGAGCAATCTTTTTTTTCCTCAGTTTTGTAGTAAAAGACAAAAGAAGACGACATAAATGGAACCATGCATTTTCTGATTGTATTTTTTTTTTGCACACATGAGTAAATTCATGGCTTTGAGCACTAAGTCTTTGCAACACCCTTAGCATGTGTGTAACAGCACTGCAAACTTCCATGTAATAATAATAAATCAACCCAGATTTGTTTTTGCAGCTGGGTAGGTAGGATAGCCTGGTGTCCTGTGCATTCAGTTTGTCCCTCATGTTTGAAAACTCCCCGTGGCTATGAGTGCCTCCTCTGAGGCATGCACACATCCGTAAGTCAGATGGCTTCACCTGGCTGTCCCTTCTCTCCAACCAACACTGACTGGTTCCAGAATAGCTCTGTATTTTAGGAACTGCGTCCTTTTTCTCTACTATGCTGTGTGCCCTGTGTTCGGAGATTAATTTACAATAGGAGTCCTGATTCTAATCCATCTCAGACCTGGCACATCTGGGGTTATGATATTAATTTTAATTACAATTAGACATTCTCCCTCTTCTCCACTCTTCATCCTCAGGATGTTGCAGTTCTGTGCATCAACATCTTCCCCCCACACACACCCCCCACCCCTTCTATTATGTTTTCAGGGGTCACGTCTCTTGCATTTCACTGTCTTTCAAAGGTCCATTTTTGTGTGCATTCTGCCTTTCTATTCTAATTCAGGTGATGTGTATGCATTTTCCAGAAGTTTCAGTAACCACTTCTTTATCTGTAATTTGTGTTTTTGGATCATACATTTACTACTGAGCTTCATCCTTATGCCAGTCAATGTTCCTTATTTTTAATAAGGTATATTAACACAGTAAAACAATTATAATATTACAGAAATATCCTCCTAATAGTCTTGTACCTTTAGAAGGCTGCTCTTCTTTTTCACTGTAATGAATTTTCATTTTATTGGTTTTTAATGAATCAGCTTCCCAGTCTCCTGTCTCTCTGATGTTTTGTTCTACTTCAGCTGTCACCAGTCTAAAGTAGCGTTTGGCTTTTGCTTGCTATTGAACCCACTGGTGGAGTCTCTTTATTCTATTCTAGCGGGCTTTTAAGTTACAAGTTTTTTCCTTCCTTACTTTGTCAAAAGTGCTCCAAGTACTGTGCAGCTCCTGTGTCGTTTAGCAGTGGCTGTATTTTGTCCTTGTCCATCGTGGCACGCAGCCAGATCAGAGCAAGAATTTAAGTCAAATGACTCTAAAGAGCCTGTAATCTTAGGAACCTCCTTTTGAGGACACAGGAGTGAATGCTGTCACTGACATTCAGCAGTCTTTGTTATGCTGAGTCTCTAGCTGAGTAATGCCCATGTCTTCAGCATCAGGTCTACTACCTGCCCCTTGCGATGCCAAACAGTCCAGCACAGGCAGTGAGACAGCGAGAGCTGACAGCACCCACCGGTGGTGCGTTTTAAATGCCTTAAATCCAAGAGAACAACCTGAGCCCTTGCTTGTTGTCCTGTGGTCTTCATCTGTTCTTGGGCTGGAGAAGCTCCAGGTACCATGCTGTCACCTCAGAACTAACATAAGCACACACGTTTTTGTCACCAGGCTCTCCTTTGACTGCTTTGTTTTGTCCATGGCTTCCCCTTGCCGGGATGGTGCCCTGGCTGCTGGGTTGCGGGCTAATGGAGGGGGGATAACTCCCGCTGTTCCTGCTGACACTGGGCCACCGCAGCCGGGAGCACAGACGACAGAGGTCCAGGAAGCGAGGAAGTGTGAGGAGAAGTGGTGGGATCGCTGCGTGTTGCACATGGGAAAGCCTCTTCCCTCCTCTAACTTCTAGGCATCTCTTGGGTCCCTCTTGGATCCGGCTCAGGTTGTCTGAAAGATGGAATTAAATCTGCATACAAATTTTGCTCTCTGTGTCATAAGGATTGTCAAAACCAGAAATATAAGCATTAGTTTATTAGTTTTTAAGAATGGTGTAACTGAGGTAAAAGCATTAGCTCCGTCATTGAACCAAGTCTCCCCAATGATACCAGCACGTTACCCCTCCAGAGGACCCTTACGAAATGCATTACAGTGGGTTATTTAAGGGCCTATTCTTGAGAAGTGCAAGGTTAGGTCTTCAAAGGGTATTTCTGTAGCAGCTGTGGCAAAACATGCATGCGCAGCCGCAGCAGGTTGTCAGAGGTTACACCAGTACTTTCTGGAAGGGAATCAAGGCAAATCTGGGACACACCAAGATTCTGGAAGAACTGGGATGAAACTTCTGAGTCTCCATTTGAGCTGCAGTGTATGAGCCTTGCAGCAGCTGCTTCTCCCCACCTTTATCCTACCTGTGTCCAGGGTGACTGACAGAAGAGTGTCAGTAATGGTTTTCTTTTAAAAAAAATGAAGTATTAGCAGCAGCAAACAAACGTTCTGTAACTTCATAATCAGAGATAACATGATGAGTAAAATGAAGATATGGTAAAGAGCATTATGGAAAGTTCATTCACTGCTAAATAGCAATTTCATGCAAACTGTAGATGCAGCCCATTACTGGGTCCTGCCACTACCCTCCTTCCATCTCTCTTCCAAGCAGGGGCAAAGTCGGTGGGTGTAGGAAGGGTAACTGCACTCTCTTTACTCCCCAAGGATGCTTTCTGGGCATTATAAAATGAGATTTCAATTTTGCAGAGCCCTGAGTAAACTGCGACAGGCCCTGTGGAGCTTGGGACCCTACTTTGGGAACCGCTGTCTTGGATTTTAAATGTGAAATCAAGATAGCATCTGTTAGCATTTAGTCTGGTATTTAGATGAACTGGATTTTGGTATGGAAACCCAATTAGTCTGAGACGGCACTCCTTTTTCTCGTATGAAATACAAATCTTCATGAGCGGAATAGATCTGTAACAAATTTTATTGACCTTTTTGGAGGTGCAAGCATTGCCAGGGTTAATTAAAGTATTGTCACATGCTTTCCCAGGACAGGATTTCAGTATATTGGTACGTTTTCATACCTTCTGCGTATATGGTAGGAGCACTCACTGCTAATCAGATGGCAGGTGGCCATGAGCCATCAAACGCCTCTCTCTGCGATTCTCCCAGAAGCATGTTCAGTTTTATTTCCCTGCTTCCTAATGGAGGTTTCCTTTGCCAGATAACTTGTGGAAATATTTTTCCTGTGTTTCTCCATACTTTTCCCAATAGAGAGTATCTTTCAATTTCAGCTCTTTTCCTTTGTCATGTTGACCCCAACACTGCTCTTTCTGGATTTCCTGCACGCTTTGTTTTTCCAAGTTTCCGTTTTCAGTTTGTGATTATTCTTTTGCACTGATGGAGCATCTGCCCATAATTTGCATTTCTCTGTTGTGAAAAACCATTTTGTTACATTGAGGCTTTGAGTCAGGGATGAATTCCAGTTTAGTCTGTTATTCTCAAAGATGACTTTTGGTCTTCTAACTTCAATGCCTGAATGAGCAGCCTGGGCTCCTGATACAGCAAATAAAACCTCCATAGAGGAGTCCAGAGCACTTTGGTCTTCCTGATCATGGATCAGATTGTCCTAAGTTGATCAGGGGCAGGGGAAGGTGTGTCCTCAGGAAGGACTTTCTTTGTCTCTTGCTTTTTATGGAAGGTGATCATTCTGTTGTGTTGTTACAATTCTTCTGTCTCACATATGAATATTAAAAGGCTAGATCATGGTTTCTCTGTTTCTCAAGTCTATAGCAAGGTCAGAAAAAGATAAGAGTAAAGGATTGCTAAATCTAGGAGTGGCATGATGTATTGAGGATGGCTGTGATTACCCATCCAATGCTACTGAAAATCTTGCGGAGAATTTTTTGGTCAACATAGTCTCCAAAGAAGAGTCCTGGGAAGGTTGTGTGAAGGCTGAAGTGCTTATAGCACAGCAGAGCTTTCAAGCTTTATTCTCAGATCCCAGGGCGAAGGCATGGGCCTCACAGGGACGATTCTGGCCTTCCACCCTTCTTAAGATTATAAGTGATGCTGAGGCTGCTTTAGCTGGGGCTGAAGCACCAGCCCCTCTTTGCTGAAGCACCAGCCCCTCTTTGCCAAAATCCCTTAATGATACAGAGGGATCTCTAAGAGGGAGTCTTATGAGCTGTTGTGCAAAGCCCCCTTCCTTAGCCTTTAAGAGAGGAGGGGATCTGGTCCAGGCTGAGGAAATGAAGAAGAGACAGAGAACATTGTGTCTTTAAAAAAAAAAAAGAAAACAAAACCCAAACAAACCCCCAAAATTAAGGACCCCTCTATTTTCTCAGTTACTGAACTCAGCAGTCTGACAAGTGGGCTAATGCCCACCTTTCATCATTGCTGTAGACAATGCTGATCTCAGGGTCTAGCATATGGTTTAGCTATTGATTTGGCTTCCATTTAATTGAGATCTTTGAAATGAGATTGTTCCATGCTGTGCAGTGCACATTTATACAGCCACTCGGTAAATATTTTGCCTTTTCCTTGCCTATTAATGATAACTGCTTGGAGTAAAGCTGTCAGGAGGCCATTACCACCTGAGCCTTTTTGTTGTTGTTGTTGTTTGTTTTCTGATTGTTGGCCCTATCTTATGGGGTGAATTCCCAGATCTTGCCAGGCTATGTGGGGCTGATGTAGAACTTTTCATTTAACATTCACGGCAAAGGCAATCTGTCCACTATTGCCCTCCATAAAGTGTCACTGGTTTATTTACAAGATTGGCTTATGAAAATACACATACAGAGTGAGTGAAAACTTGTTTCCTTACTATAAGTGATCTTAACAAAGAACTTTCCGGACTTGAAAGGCAAGGCAAGTAAGCATTATGCTACGATTTAGGTTTCTGCAGTAGGAAGTCTTTTAAAACAGCTCATAGAGATCTTCTTTCTTAAATGGCTGTGTTGACCTTTAATAAAGTGGTAGCCAAAATTTTGGGAGGGGGGTTGTTTGGTTGGTTTTTTTTAGTTCGTGAGGGTGTTCCTGCCTGTAGATTGAGAGTTGCTTCCTTTTGCTGTTGAAGGCTGAGGTTGAAAAGGAAGACTTACTGCAATCTATTTCAAGAATAGTCTGAGGAGGAGGAAATTCCCTTCTTGTTGCTAATAGCTGATGCAGAACGCTCTGCTGGAGGAGGAGAATAGTTCAGTAAGTCTTAAAAAATTTATATGAAATTTTGATTTCATGCATCTTGTTATTATCTAGAAATGTAATTGTCTGTATTGCAAACATAGTATGTTTTACCTTCTTTGTTAAGGGGTGGAGGAACGGTGGTATTGTGTATACCTTTGAACTCAGTAGATACTAATTTGGTGATATAGCAAGGGTGAAATGTTCAGTTAGAAAAGAAAACAATAGCAGATCAGCTACCGCTTGTATCACAAAGCATCAGCCTAAGCTGATGAGGTACCTCTGAGAGACATTAGCAGTCCATTTCATTATCCAGGAGCTTGGATTAAGAGAGAGAGGTAATTTTGCCCATCCATGCATCTGTAATGAATCTTTTCAGATGTTTCAGGTTGCTTTAGGGTACTTCCATCAACAATTTAGAATCAAGGGCCCTGTTTAAATATCAATAGCAGGGCAATCCAAACCTCCCTCAAGGCAGAGCTAGATATCCTAGGTGAGCATATTAGAATGAGAGTGTTTGTCTAGATGCATTTCTCTTTCACTTTAATCGAAAGGTGTTCAAGGAATACTTAATTCTGCACTTTATCCAGAAGTGTGTGCTGTCATGCTGGAAGCAGACAGCACTGCAGGCTGTGGGCAGCAGACCTGGGTACGGAGGCGAGATGAAAGCCCTTGTGCTCCTCCATTACACGATGAAGATGCTCCTGCTGCAGCGGGGTGTGTGCGTGCTGAAGCAGTGGGACCCCCTGAGGTCCCCTTGCCCCCTGCGCATCCCCCACGGGGCTGGCTCAGGGAGGAGGCAGCTTGGGTGAAGTGAGGCAAAGCCCAGCATCTCAGCCAGCTCTGGCGTGGTCCGTGCCTCCCTGCCTGCTCCTCAGCTGTTGGTAGGAAGTTTGTCTTCATCCCAGTGGCTGGGAATCCACTGCTGCTGATGGGCCCCTTGTAGGAGCTGTTATACAAATGCCAAAGAGGCTCTGCACCCCAAAAGCCTTAAACTGTTGAAAATTCACATTTGTTCTCCTTTAGCTGCCCCTAGGAACTGAGGTTTGGTAAGCAAATGAGGGACTTTCTCAACCTTTTGTGCAGCAGAACTCAAAAGAAAATAATTAATTAAAAAAAAAAAAAAAAGAAGAAGCTGGAGATGAAAGAAACATCTTCCACCAGATAATTTATCAAAGTATTCTCTGCAACCCCTTTCAAGCCAAAAATGTTGCTGTAGGTGTGAAGTTAGTTTGCTCGTGAAGCTGCTTGTATTACCCAAGCGTGCCACCGTCACCCACTGTCCCTGTAACATATATGCTAGCCTTCGAGAAGAGACGCATTCCGGCATTGAGCGTCTCGTTCTATCCCATGTTCTGCTTTGGGACCTGGCCAGGTGGGGCTTGTTTTCACTTTTATCTTCCACAGACAGTATCACCTGCTTTGGATTTCTTAGAGATCTCTGTCAGATGCGCGTGCCAAAATGTGAAACTATTAATGTTCGTTTCATTCATGCATCCGTTTAAGAAGATTATTACTACTTTTAAATGTAAATTAAATATTCAACTGAGAGAGGATTTCTGAAATCAATTTTAAAGTATCATTTATTATCTTATGAGTAGTAGCCTGAAACCCATACCAGAATTCAGTGGACCGTTATACCACATGCTGTACAGGAAATTCTCGCGCCTTTCGATACAGTTTATAATTTAATTGATGATGAGCAATATAGAGAAGGAGAGATATGCTGTAAAACATACAGGTGTAGCTATATCTGTTTGTGCATACAGGTGTATATATGGGATAGTTCAAAGTTTAATCATGAATAAATTGAGAATGCCAGATATCTTCCAGCCTATCTATATGAATTTATACAATTTTTGAAAAGTGTCAAATAACTAAAGGTTCCAGCATTTTCTTTATTTCACTTTTCTTACATGACTTTCTTTTCCTGTAACTCTGGGCCTTTGTATTTCTTGCAAGTGAAAGCCTAGCTTTCAACTTTTAAACTATATCTTATAGACAAATTTCAGGAATTCACGTGCCTTACTTTCATTTTTATCCTGCCATTGGAAATCCTGAAAGAAAATTGGTAATTTGTCTGTAAAACATGTTGGGTGCTTTTAGTGTGTTTCAGGTATTCAGAAATTTTACAATTATCTCTTCCTTTAAATAGAACTGCATCTGTTGTCATTCCAGGTGCTGAGAAGTGGCATTGTAAGGCAATTCTTTTTGTACTCTTAAACAAGTTTCCATATGACAGTACTTTGAAAGTGTTTTTTAAATTTGCTACATCTGTGTCTGATGTTAAAAGCATTAAAAAACAGCCAAAAACCAAGCCCTCCTAATGGCCTCAAAATGCAGAATATGTATACACCATATATATTCAAAACTGCCTATCTTTAATTTAAATAGCAAACATAAAGCATAAATGCCCCCCTAAGCTTTCTCCACAAGCTTTACTGCTTTATAGACTTTCTCTGCCAAACGTCTTTGTTCTTGCTTACAGTTTCCAAGTCTGGGCAGAGACAGTTGTTCCCTTCCACACTCTGACCAGAGCTATTTGGATGTCACCTTGTCTGCAGGGTGGCATGGCAAAACACTCGTGCCTCTTGCTGCAAAGCCCGGAGCACCTGGTGCCCCACACCTTTGCACATTCTTTAATCAACCCAGGGCCAGCACAGGCAGGGCTGCAAAGGTACGGTGGCACTGCAGAAAGATCCCCAGCAGCCAAAACCCACCTGTCTGTGGTGCAGAAACATTGGGTTTAATTTAGTGTTGGAGAAGCAGCGCAGGTGGGGGTGAGCTGTGGCAGCAGTCTGTAAGCAGCGTCTGCAAAATGCCCTTGTAGAGCAGGCTGACCACATCACTATGTGGTGGTGAAGTAGCAGAAGTCACAACCTGGCACCCGGATTGAGTGGTGGTGGTTTTGTGCAAGGTATGTGATATTGCGAAGGGACTTGCACTGAATTTAGGTAAGGGTGGCAGAAGCTGTTAAGGCCCAGCAGCTGAGTGTCGGTAAATTAAGCCAGCAGCAGGCTGAGAGACTAGGTCAGCAGAGCAATACTGGTTTAAAACTTAAATAAGTGCATAGGGTTCATTAAAAAAGAAACCTTAATTACATTTTAATTTTTTACCTAATATGTGTTTAGAAGTATTATATTGTGTGTAAGTAAATTATGGTGTCTTTTTAGGAGTCAGTAAGGCCTCATATGTGTATAAAATACAAGTTAAAACACGTTAGTAAAGTTATGTATATGTGTGAACCACATTGTGCAGATATTACCAAGCTACGTTAAATTTTGCCTTGACAGTTTAGTTTTGCCCAAAAAACTTAATGTATTGGGTTTTCAGGGGCTTTAAGTCAAAGTCAACAGAATTTTTAGGTTGTAATTTTGAAGCAAATTGTGATTTTTATACAGACTGGTAAGGTTCAGCATGATAAGAGGAAATTCATCCATCATTGGAAACCATGTGAAAATGAGTTTTACTTATTCGTTGGATTTAAATTGATTCTCTTTTTATTTCTGTGCTTATTGATTAATTTAAAGTATAGGAATAAACATTACTAGGTTATATTACAGTGGCTAAATCTTGACAATAGTTCTGTAGGAAACAGACCATGTAAATGCAAAATCAGAATTGTGTGTTTTCCTAAAGTGGTACCATATGTTAGTTGATTAACAAGTTGTAGGGATATTAGAAGATCTTGGCTGCTGGTAAGAAGGAGCATCTGTTTTCTTAGTCTTTTATCTAATATGTGTAAGGACTTTGCCAAGTCAAGTTTAAGCTTTTTGTTTGTTTGTTTATTTTTTGGTATATCAGCTATAAATTCCTTGAGAATTTTTCTTTCCATGGGCAACACTAGTGCGTTCTTGGGGTTTAAATCTAACCCCATCCCTGTGAAGAAAATGCAGTAATGTTAAGAAGTAATGCAGAATGTCCCATGTGTGGGTATTTTATATGAGCAGTTCAAAATTTTTCCAGCATCACAGCTTGTATTTGGTGTAAGACTTTGTTTTGTTTTGTTTTTATCTTCAACCAGACATCAACCCCAGTAACTAAAGAGCGATTATAAAAGTTGAATTCTCCTTCAGAACTTAGCAGTTCGTAGTGATGGCATTGCAGCGAGTGTGCAAAGTGCCAAGTGTGCACGCCTGCATGCATCATCAGTGTAACTACAAAAACAAGAGTCATGAGTTTTTACAGAGTAAAATGTACCATCTTCCACTTAAGACCTCTTTTGAGATCTTAAGTAGAGTTTAAGTGGTTAATCAGTCTTACTATACTGGCTTGCAGCAGATTCTCTTGTGGCTTAACCAGTTTTGGGGCTGTGGTGAGAGCCAACAAGTTTCACATGTTTTCATCCTGAAAACAAATGAGGTCTGAGAGAAAGACTGGAGGTTTTAAGTTGTTTCATGCCTGCCTTATAGAGAACTTCTACTCCTCTGTGTTTGAGAAGATCACAGTTTGAGGATTCCCAAACATGGCATCTAACTTTAAACAGACTTTAACTTTTCTTATCCAGGCCTGATAAAGTTTTTGGCCTTTTCTCTCCGATGGGGATCTTACCTTAGTAATCTGCTTTGATGTGACTTCAGGCTTGGGTTTGTGCACAGCACTTTGCTCAGAGTTACCTGGGAGGAGAAGGCTGAAGCAGGAGCTGGCTGGCCATTAGATGCTGTAGACCAGCAAGGACAGATCGTGTGAGCTCTCTAGAGCTGCGCTGGCTCCCTGTCTGCTGAGTCCTGTGGTGTTTCTGATTTATGCAGTGCTGCATTTCAGCCTGTGTGGTTGGTTTTGTTCCAGCGGACAAAAGCAGTAGTTGAGGTTAGATGAGGCTTCGCAAGCCTCAGACTTAAATATCAAGAGACTTTTCTCCTGCTCTGAGGGAACCTGAGCACCTTGACCCTTCAGAGCTGGTGCGAGCCTTTGGTACAAGGAATAAGTACATCAAAGAAATAATTTCTCTCAACGTGTTTTCAGTGGGAGACTCAGGCCTACAGAGTATAACTTTGTTTTGGATCCAGATGTAAACTGGCTGGGAATGTTTCTGTTTTGTTTATCTGTCTGTTTTTAATTTGATTATGTATCCTCTGCCACGGGAGAGCTGTCTTACAAATACAGCCAGAGAGACCTCTCTAGGAGCAGCCTGTCTGCATTCAGCATCTCTCTCTCCTTTGGCGCTCCCACTCTTTCTGCTAGCTACAGTGCTGTCAGAGTCGGTCCTTGCCTTGCGTGTGTCTGGCATAGCTTCACCCTCGACGATGATTTCAGGAGCTGCACAGTTACCGCCGAGCAGCTGAGCCGGGGCAGAGCCGGCCGGGCCCCCCGCCTGGGCGCTGCCAGCCCTTCGCCTGGGTCTTCCCCTTCCCCTTCCCTTCCCTTTATAAAAGGCCGCGCCCCGCATCTCAGAAATACAGCGCGGGTCCCGCCTGGCTGCGACCCCCGGGGCGCTGCGGCGGCCGGGGCTGCCCAGGAGGGGGCAGCAGCGCCCCGGCTGCCGGCCCCGCGCTGCCCCCTGCCCCCTGCCCCCTGCCCGCTGCCCGCTGCCCCCTGCCCGCTGCTCTCTGCCCGCTGCCCTCTGCTCTCTGCCCGCTGCCCCCTGCTCCTCTGCCCACTGCCCGCGGCACGGCTCCCGCCGTCACCAGCCGGAGGGAGCGCGTAGGACGTGCTTCTGTGTGTTCTTCTTTTGAGGCTCCTTTTGCTTCGTTGAGGATGAGCGGAAAATGCAAATTTTACAAAGATCTTTAAAAAAAAAAAAAAGTGGTTTGCATGTTGCTAATATCTCTATTGGCAAAGTATGATTTCTCTGTTTGTCTGATTTCCCTACTTTCATTAGAAGGCTGTAATTTGAAGCTGCGAAGGAAGTTTTGAAACAGGCAATGGGTGGAGATCAACCTATTTTCTCAGTGCTTTGGGACTTTCCATGGTAGGAAACTGTTTGTTTAGTTTTGCAAAAATTGCATGTATTTCATTGGCAGGACTTTGAGCATAGCCATCTGATGACCGCAAAGTGAAAAGCTAGGACAAGTCTTAAGACAAAGTAGCAAGACAGGAAGCAATTTCCTTCTTCTGCTGGGCTGTGTGCTTTAAGGGACGGCAGCTTCAACTCCTGCAGGAGGTGGGTGCTCGCTTTCCCTGTAGGTGGTCACACTGGTGCTGAACAGCCTTCAGCTGTTGGAAACCCCCAGCCCACCTCTCTGCCTCTCACCGGTCCAACTATCCATTCTGTCCAGCTACCAACAGCTTTGAAGTCTCAACCTTTTAACTATGCCTTCATCTCTACGTACTGCCAAAGCTCTTCTTGATTTCTTTTCCGCGGGGGGCTCTCAGGGGAAAAGTAAGATATTTTGTCAGCAAAATATGTTGATGATGACAAGCCGAGAGATGAGGGAAGAAACAGCTCAGCAGGCAGTCGCAGCCTGCGCATGTGTGTTTGCATGAGAGGAAGAAGTGTTACCTTCTCTGCGTGGTGCCATATGCTGCACAGACCTGCGATCTCGGCGCTGCTCAGCAGAGCCCGGTGTGGATGCTGCGATGTGTCTACATGGCTTGGGGTCAAAGTGTAGAAGGAAGTGCTGTTTGCAACTCTGCTGGCACAGCCACAGCAACTGCTCATGAAGTGTTACGGACAGAAGTTTAAGAGCAGGCTTCATGCTTTGGTTTACAAAGCCTGGCCAGGAGTCATGCAACAACTCCATCTGGTATGGGATTGCAAACAGAAATGTAGTGCAAGGGAAAGACAGACAGTCGTCAGCCTTGTAAAATGGCATTTTATGATGGTGAGAGTCTCCTTAGAATATTCTCGGGGTTATTTGTTTTGTTTCAAGAGGGAAATGTTTGAGAAACAGATTGTCTAGTCTGCTGGCAGCAAAACAGCATGACAAAAAGTGTTGGGCAAAAATAGAAATAGGAAATTCTTCATACAGAGAATCTGGAACATGAGTCTAAAATTTAGGATTAAACATATACTTGGCTCTTGAGGAAAACAGTCTACATGGGAATCACTCACTATCTAAAACATTGTGGAAATGTTAAAAAGAGTATTAGAAGATATTTCCATGTATAGACAGTACATGTTTTTCCAAATGAAAAATTAATTTCATTTTATTCTCAGAACTATTTAAGGAAGTGTAATACCATCCAAGAAGCCATATGTGTAGACGTTTTCAAGAGACCACCACTACCTCCAGTGGAGAGCTGCCCACTGAACAATCAGTGCTCTGCTCTGCTCTGCCTATGTGTGAGTCACCTCCTGTAACATTGGCCCTATACGCGTTGGGCATTTCGTGTAATATGTATGCTGCTTTACAGTCATGGAGAGATGTCTCGGGAGACTAAATCACCCTACCTAAAATAGGTGTCTAGAATGAGTGGGATGAGTAACCTTCAGCAGGTTCCTGTTTCACCCCTGTGGTTTACTAGGTGAATAGCTTACACTAGTTGCTTGTATTTTTGATGGCTGAGACTAGGTGAGGTGCAGCAGGTTGGCTTCCCTTCAGAAGAAGGAAGCTCTGGGATTCTTTGGTGGTACCTAAGGAGAAGTCCCATCATCTAGAAAATAGCACTCTGATTTTCTCTTGTTTGCAGTGTCAATATTGCAGATGGGTGTAAAACAGCTCTAGAACAACCAGTACTTCTGCCAGCCTGCAGCCACCTTTGCAGGTGCATATGCAGGGGCCCTGGTCTCCAACAGAAGACAGATTTGGCTGCTCTGTCCAAACAGCAGTATGCAAAGGTTGCTTGTGCAAGGTGTTGTGAACTGTGTGTGCTCCACACCCATGAAGCTTTTGTGGGGTTCTTTTTAACCACTTCAGATTTTCTGGGTCAAGAGTTACTGAGATATATCACTGTATATCGTGTCATATGCGCATCACTTTGAAAAAAAGTAGTTAATCATGCAAATAAAATGTTTACAAAGAGTCTTCTCTAACATATCCCAGTGGCTCCCTGTTACTGCAGTAGCTCCAAGTGCTTGACACTCCTTATTAGTCTGATATGTCTCTGCAGTTAACACAGAAGTACATAATCTCAGGTATGAAACTGCCATTGCTTTCCTGCAAGTTTGATAATTCAGTAAGAACTGCTTTCTAAAGTACTTGAAAATCTAATGAGATTTTGGATAGGCCTCTTTCAAGTCAGCCAGTCATAACATTCCTTGAGAAATTGCTATTAAAAAGTTTCTTACTGTGCATAGCTGCTTAATAAAAGGTGTGTTATTCTTTGCCCTTGAAAAATCTCCTGGCTAACAAAAAAAAAAAAAAAGCTCTCCTGTTTTATTGGAGCAGGAAAGCAGGGAGGTAGGTAGACATCTCAAGGTAGGGAAATGGTAAAAGCAAATTTCCAAAGAACTACAGGGACAAAACATCTGATGCCTTCATGAGAGGTTCTGTGCGGTAGTCTGGGCAGATACTCAGATTTCATACTCCTAAATGAGCAAATTGCCAATGATCCTACTGCTACCAGATCCCAGTACTACGCTGTGGAGTACTGCGCACTGATCTGCACAGCCTCACCTGCCCTTAACCTGGGTCCCATATCCCAGAAAGATGGGGAAGGGTGAGGGAGGCTTGGTGCCACTCTGTGCTTCAGCCTGAGTCATGGCACCTAAAGTCCTCCAGAGCGGCCTCTCGGTAGTGGGGAGTTAATGAGGGAGAAAAGATGATCTCAGCCCCCCAAAGCTGTACAGATCCCTTGCTCAAAAGGTTTAATAGTGTTCTGACACTTGGTGGTAGCCAGAGCTTTGGATGCTGATGCCATGTAAGATTTACCCTGCGTTGTCTGCCACCTCTGTGGAATAGCCGAAGCACTGCAAATTCATTCTCTAGCTTCCACTACACTAACTTTCCTGTGTAGACAAATGTTTAAGGCCATTTTTACAATAGATGAGATGATATGACTTAACATATTGTATGCCATTCATTCTTTCCCATATCCTCGCTCCAGGAGGAGATTTCCGTATGATTCTCGCTACACAGCAGAGTGTTTTGATTAGGTCTGGGGTTGTTATTTTTCTGTTGTAATGTAAGTGCTTCTATTTCTTTATGTTTAGCATGTATGAGAAAATGTTACTGTCAGTGTTAGGGCTTCTTGTACCTTGTCAAGTGTAAGAGCAGTTGTAGCAGGTCAGACCAGAGGTCCAGCCCAACAACCTGTCTCAAATGGTGATGGTTACCTAGGGAAGAATACAGGATCAAGGAGAGTACGTAGTGATACTTCTGGAATATCCTCCCAGCTCCTAGCAATATATGATTAAGAGATACCGCGAAAGAAACCAAGGATTATGTCCTTTTTTTTTTAACAGTGTTCAGTGGAATTTTTTTCCATTAACTTGTTTTTTTATTTTTTAAAACTCTTGTAAACTCAGCAACTGCAAGAAGCTACAGCAAGAAGTTCCCCAGCTTACCAGCACTTCCATAGTGCTCTGTGAAATTAATATTCACATCTATGTATTTTTGAATCATTAGCCTACTTGTTTCATTTGATGGCCCTACAGTCTGTACTGAGGAAGACAATGAACGGTCTTTCCCTATTCAGCTTCTCGCTGTCACTCATGTTTATAGACCTCAAACAGATGCTTGAGTCATCTGTTTTCAGAATGGAGAGTCCTACATAATTTAGTTGTTCCTTGTACAGAAACTGTTCCATAACTTTGATCATCCATGCCGCCTTTTTCTTAACATTTCTATTTCTGCTGTATCTTTTTTGACCTGGAGTGAATTAAAACTGCATGCAATATTAAAAATGTGGGTAGGCTGTGGATTTGTACAGTAGCAAAATGATATTATCTGTCTTGTTCGCTATTCTTTTCCTAGCATTTTCTAACATCTATTTGGTTTTTTAATCACTAATGAGCACTGAGCTGAAATTTTCATAAAATGGTTATAACCTCAAACTCTCTTTTTGAGTGGTAATAGTCTGTTCAAAGTCAATGTGCATCACTTTACATTTATCTACATAGGATTTCATCTGTCACTTTACTGCCTAGTCAGTGAATCTTGTGAAGTCTCTTCTTCATAATCAGCCCTTGTCTTTACTTCACTGAATATCACAATGTTCTCAGCAAGCTCTGCCACCTCACTTTTACCCTTTTCCAGATCACTAATGTTGAGAGCTGCCTGGACCAGTGCATTCTCTGTGGTGCCATTGGTAATCTCCATCCCCTGGGAAATTTGCTTTTTGTTCCTACAGGCTCTTTCCTATCTTTATTCAGTTTTTTATTGATGGGAGGTTCTCCTCTCTTTCTTTCTTTACCAAGGGATGTTGCTACATGCCCTGTGGAAATTCAGGGGAACCATTATTTGCTGGCTGTCATGTGTCTGTTCTCTCACTGGCTTGAGAAATGGAAATGCAGTTCTTGCTTCTGCTTTCCTCAACCCATATGATCTTGTGTTTCAGGTTCTCTCTGCAACATTAAATTATTAATTTCACAGGACCACATTTGGGTTTTCCTACTTGCCTAACATGTTGTCCACATGCAACCTGTCAAGAGTCCTCTTGGGGAGTGACGTATGCTGCTTTCTGAAGTCGGGGGGAAGTGTTTATGGTTCTTATTTTGGCTCCATCAGCAAAAGAAAATTATGAGCGATAGTGCCTCTGTGGCTGAATTTGTGGTTTATTGAAAACTGTGGCAGAGCCCACAAGATGAGGAGAGAAAATAATGTCTGATTTTAAATTTCAGCTGTTGGCTGCAGCTGCAGCTTTCAGAAAGCTTTTCAGCCTGGTTCCTGCCCCATTTTCCCCTAGCTTCCTTTTACTGCAAAAGGAAGCTGAACTGCAACACTGAACAATCAATGACTTAGGTTTTTTAGTATGCAAACAACTTAGAGTTTAAATGGCATGGCTTTGAGCATAGTTATTATCAGATGTACATTATTTAATAAGGGGCTGAAGATAAAAAAATGAATTAAAAAATTTTTGTAAATGTGTAGCAATGCATTAGATGTTTTAAAAAAAAATAGAAGGTGAATTATGTAAGCTGTGTGCAAGGGGCTGAGTTTTAATGTTTGTGTTTTACTGAGATGTCACTCCCTCAATGAACTAATAGCCTCAGAATTCACAGATACTTATCATGTATTGAATAAAGCTGCTATATTCTTACAACTGGTGACAACTTCTGCAAGATGAAGGGGAATTAGTCTTTAACCAAATAAAGAATCCCTGCGGCATGGCAGTCCCATGCTGATGAAGACAGCTGAGGAACTGAAAACATGCTACCTTTCAACAACTGAGGCTTTATTCATGTCTTGGAAACACTCCTGAGATTTGCATGGAGCTATGAAAAAAGGTATTTAGTGATGATTTGCAAAGCACTGCCACAGTCTCAATGTCTGTGACTGAAATCAAGTACAGTGTAAGACAGTGTTGAAAAAGGACCTCATGCTGCCCAGGAGGCCCGGTGCGGCCTTGTCCTCAAGAGGAATATTTCTCAGACTCTTGAAGTCAGAAGACCACCCAGTCTTTTCCTCGCAGGGTGGGGAAAACAAACAAATTACCTTCCTTGATGGTTGGGAAAAGAAAGTGATTGATAATTACTGTCTGTTGCATTTTACCACCTAATTGTGGTATTCAGCCTGTATTTTCTGGCTGCGTTTAGGCACTTCTTTAGAAAACTATTCAGATTTGATTTAGGTGTTTCAAGTGATGTCAGAACTGTAAAGCCCTCTGTCCTAATTTCCATTCTGCAGACCATCTTCTGCACTTAGGTTTACTTCTGTAGTCCTGGATAGAGGATAGCTCTGGATAGAGCTTCTCTACCAGGATCCAGCTATTCTTGATTTGAGCTCTTACAGCAAGACTCCTTGCAAAAAAGCAGACTAAAAGCATTGAATGAATACCACTCATGGGTTGCAAACTCATCCTTCGCTTACCCAACGCCCTCTTCCAAGGGCATTCCTGCATTACTCTCTGCTGTGAGAGAGGATTTATAGGAGCTTATAAAACTGAAATGGGGGTATGTAAGTAATATTGTCATTTTGTCTCAAAGAGATTTTGATACTTCTTTCCTTCCAGCACTTTGCCCAGAATTTCCTCCAACTGGTAAAAGGATTTAGATATCATTCCAGCTGCAGTCTTCAAGTACTATCTTTTAATGGCAGTTGTAGAGCAAAAAAGCAAAAGAGGGGAAAAAAGTGTGAATTTATCACTGGACCTTGTTATGTTAATTATGAACGATTAAGGCAATAGTATGAAAATCATAAATAAAATTGAATCAATCACAAAGTTATACTTTTGCAGATGAGTCTCGGAAATCAGAGTAGTGGAGTATATGCATATGCAGTAAAAGCTGTCTATGTCACCAGTCAGTATTCAATAATCTTTTCCTTTGGAGTGAAGAAAACCTGTCATTGTCACTACTTACTGCCTGTTCCCTATCCTCAGCTATGCCGCATGTAAAGGCATGTGCTATATTATCAGACATATTTGTATATCTCAGTGCAGACTTGCAGCTTGTGAAGGGAGATAACTAACACAGTGTCATTTTATGTTGTCAGTGGAGAGCTCTCCTGTGAGTCATCACATTGTTTGAAAAGTTTTTGTAAGAAGTACAAAACAGTTGGAATTAAATTGTCTTGGGTTATGTATTTATTCATGAGAGAGACAGGCGCTCTACCTCTGAATAAGCTTAAACCTTGTATGACACCTTTCTCTGCTGACATTGCTTATTCTTGCCTTCACCCCAGGCAATTCTGTGTGCTTCTTGGAGCCTGATGAGACGGATCACTGTTACTTTTTCTCCCTTTTTCTCTTCTGCAAAATTGTTGCACAGAAGGAGCGGACTTCCCCTTGTAGGAGAAATAGGATACGACACCAGAGTCATGCCACTGCAGCTCGCTCGGTGCTTGGACATTTTGCCCTTGCCAAACCCGAAGCATGCTCTCCCTTTTCGGGAGGAGGTAGCCGTGGGCACAGGCTCCCTGTCCTGGCTAGGGAGAGTGCTCCAGCCTCACCCCCCTTTCCGTGTGCTGTCGTGCAGCATTCAGCTGCACCAGTGTTTTCAGAGGTAAACTTAGGTCACGTACCCCTTTATTACTGTTGGCATATTAAGTTCAAAAGAATAGGCTCTGATAATCCTGCTAGTTGTACTGCAAGGAGAAGATGGGAATACTCGAAAGAAAGTGAAGAGAGGCAAAGCCCTGTTTTCCAAGATGAAAGCCGAGGCCGAGGTATAATGCAAGTCTTCAGGAGCTCAGCTGATGCGAGTGATTGAGGAGGGGGCTGTGAGGTGGCTTTCTCGCTGAGCGCAGGTCCTACAGCACTGGTGGGTCTGGCTGACAAAGGGGGAATAAGTCTGATCGCTGGAAACTGAAGTTAAGTCAACTTTACCCTGAAGAAATAGGAAGTAATTTCTTAGCACTGAGGGTAATTAAACATCGGTCAATTAACCATAAGATAGTCTATGAAATGAGAATGGGTATATTTGCAAAGCCATGTTAGCCCAGGTGCAGCAAGAAAGCCGATATTACAGGGGTGGCTGTTGCAGGGTGGAGGGTCGTGGCAGTCCTGCTGGACGTGGTGTGCCCGAGCCCTCAGCTCCGTCAGCCACCTTCGTGGCCTGCGTGCTGAAATGCCCTCAAATAACGTGCTTGTAGCACTGGCAGCTCTGTATTAAAGACAGCGATTATAATCAACTGCCGTGCTTCAGCCTTTCCGCTGGTAATGTGCAGCGTTCAGGAGGATTTGCCCCTCTCCATGTACATCGGGCTAGGTATGTTTCGAGGTGCTTTTCTTTTTCCCTTTAGGCTTTTTTTCATGCATAAGAGACTGACTATGCTGGAGACAGTGACTGGATGTGTGCACCACAGCTTTGAGGTTAGGATAGTTTTGTTTTGTTTTTTTAAGGTGGATGTCTGATCTGGGAAATTAAAGGCAGAGGAAAGAACTTTCCTCAGGGTTAAGTCAGTTGGGAGCTTGACGTCCTTCACTTTCTTATGCTGATCATCTGGGTAGATCTCATTGCATGCGTGGTGGGGTCTGAAACAAATGCTAGTGCAGATGCACCATTGGTCTCCTGCGATCAGTAATGTCTTCTTCATCTCATTTAAGTGTTTGGTCTTTGTGTGAGGACCCCACGTCAAATGTAATGGCTTGTGATAGATGGGAAGTTGGACAAGATAATCAAATGGTCCCTGTTGCCCTAAAGCTATGAAATCCTAAATACTGAAGAGTGAATTAATAAGCGTGTGTCCCAGCAGAACAGATTGGGCAGGCCTGAGAAAGAACAGGAGGGCCACTGCTGTCAGCTCTGATTGTTTTCTTACTAATCAGCTGTCTTAACGATAGCATCAGCATGGTCTGGGAAGGTCAGAGAGGCACTTTTGAAGGAAGGGGATGTACATACTGTTGGAGAGGTCATTGATATATTTACAAGTTGGAAGTTCTACATGATCCTCTGCTGTTACATCCGCCTTCAGGAGCTGGTGCTCTACAAGGAGTAGAAACAAAAGCTTTACAAACAGCGACCTGTGACCATCCATGCTGGGTTAGAAATCAGATCCGCATGGAAACAAAGCTGTAAGAATTTATTCTGCTTGTCTTTATCTCTTTTCAGACATTCAGATTGTCACTTGCTGTGTAGTACTGCCTTTGTGGCAGGAGAGAGGGAGAAACTGTAGTAAGAACAATTAAAAATGCCCAACTCCTTAAGTCATAGTGGCGCTGACCTCTCCCATGATTTTACTCTAAGTCTGAGAAAAAAATTTAGTTCTTGCCAGTGACATTGTGCAGAAAAATCAAATATATGATTGGGTACAGCCCAGAGATGAATAAAATGAATAGTGTTCCCAAAAAAGTGGCTTTTCAAGAAAGACCATCATCATGAATTGTGTGAATGCTGTGGGCTGGCAATACTGGTACCATTGTGTTAATTCCTAATCATTATTTACTAATTATTTTATTTAAACCATTATTTTGTGGTAGAATATTTATCAGAATTGCCTGTTGATAAGTAAGTGCTTATGGTAATCACAACGTAACTTGAACTATTGTATTATTTCTGGACCCAGGCTCCATCAAAGTACGCTTTGTATTTCCTATTAATTCAAGCAGTCACCTGATGATCTTATAAACTCCATGTGTACTGGGTAAGAGCTGAAATAAAGGATCTCTCATGATTCTTTTACAGTATAATTGTACTTTGCGGAGAGCAACTCTTGATACCTTTGATCACTAAAGCATGCCGCCTCGTACATTTACAACCAGTTCCTGCAGACATGCACAAAACCAGCAATAGTCAGTGTTTCAGGCATTAAGTCTATTCTTCTGGCACTGCTAAAAATTTGGGCCAATTTGAATCCAAATTCTCACCAGAGCTCTGTTTGAGTGAATTCATCCAAAACAGAACTTATCAAAACCAAAATGCTTTACGCTGGGGAGAAATAGAATTTGAATGTAGAGCAGATGGACTTGAAAGTGACCTTCTCCCCTCCCTTTCTTCCACCTCCCTCAGAAACTATTCCCTACACTGTTCCTTCCCACCCACATACTGCTTTTTATTTGATTAAACTCTAGTGATTGAAATTTCCACGATGTAAGGCACATTTTGCTTTCACAGAGTTATTTGTTTGGTACCTTACAAAACCAGATGTTCCTATTTTCTATTTCTGTGTTTGCAGGCTGATCTCATTCGTTACCATAGGTGATCCTGTATGGGAAGCGTGATGTGTGAAGGGCTGGCCAGGCTGGCAGGCGCGAGGAGGAGCTGTAGCGTGCCAGGGTCTTCAGTTCAGTTGGCTGTGCTGGTGGCAATGTACTAATATTAATGTTAGCTTGCTATGGTGGGATGACAACAACGGGGGGTAAAAAGTCTGAAATAAGGTGTTGCATTACACAAGTCAAAAACATGTATCCTGTAATTATGCTCATTTAGCTCTGTTCCATCTTACCTTGGGCAGCGGGAAGGGAAGTCATGTTAAAGTATATCTAAAGTTAGCTTTGTTGGGATTGGTCCAAATTAGAGAGGGAGATAAAGTTATGGATGAAGGAGAAGGATCACCTTTTTTTTTTCTCCCCACTTGAATGTTAGCACTTCTTTGTGATGACCACAGTCCTTTTTCTCAGTTTGATTTAGGGCATGCACAAGTGTTTACTGCTTTAAGACCTTTTCATTTATTTAAAAAATTGGAGGGGGAGGAAGGAAAGAAGAAGAAAACTTGGAAAACAGAAAACCTAACCTATTTAACATGATGAGGTGTCCAGGTGTGAGAGTTGTGAGCTTGAGCAAAATGTCTCTTGGAGTGAATGGAGGATGCTCTGTTACTTGGAGATGCGTAAGGCACTTAACAGCACAGTGCTTGTCGGCGGGAGGCGGGCTGGGACACTGCATCCTTCTTTGTACCTGAGAGCTGGGCGATGCCAAGTGGCAGGTGATTATAGCTGCTCCCCAGAGCTCCATTTGAAATGGAATTGGGAAGATGAATGTATCTTCTGCCCAAATATCTCATATTCAACCTCTTAGTGACTCTTTTTAATAGTTGTTTTAGTGATTAAGGCTGATGGTGGCTCTTGGCACCGCTGTCAGTCTCTGAACTTCTCTGAAGAGCTGAAACCTGTAGGTGTGACAAGACATGATGAAATTCTGTTGTTGAGATGTGTAGAGAAGCTCAAACTCAATTTTCTTTTTTGCTTCAGCTGGAGTGTTACCATTTCACTCCTTTGGCTAATTTTTCCTCATAAGTACGAGAGTTAACTGAACTGGAATGTACAGAGTGTAAGTATTGAAACTCTCCACAGATTTTTAACAGCAAAGGTAATTTCATGATAAATAATCCCAGAGGTTGTATTAGATTGTTTGTCATCATAAATTTTAAAATCAAGGTCATATGTTTTCCTTTAATTTAACCACTGACTAGTTTAACCACTATCCTTGCATTAGAAATAGGACCCATTCTTTGAAATCCCTTACTAAGCAGATGAGACCAAATGATCATGAAGCCCCCCTCCCCATCTTAAAAATCTGTGATTCCTTGTTGTACAATACCAAATCAGTAGACAGTTAATTTTAAAACAGTGTAAACCTCTTCCCCCGCCCCCCGCAGATCTACTTGCATGGATTCATATCGATAGACCTCAGAGATTTTTTTCATTTGCTTGTACAAGCTAGTGGCTAGTATTATGTAATCTTTGATAATATACTATCTGAACATAGTCCTTTTCTTTTAGGAGTAAGTCTATTTTAGTTTTAAGCACTGAGAGACCACACAGAGACCACAGTGAACTCGCTGAGCACAAACAAGAATAGAGAGAGATGTGCTCAAATGAACTGCAGCGCTGAAGCTGCTCTCTGCTGGCCGAGGTGGAAATGAGAGTTTCAGTGCTGTTTTTCCATAGTTCGTTAAAGTTACTTTTTCCATTTCAGATCTGACCAGTTGGTAGCGAATGGCCACCTGCAACTCCCTGGTGTGGAGGGGAGGTTGCCTGACCCACTGGAGCATCCTCTTGATGCTCCCCTCCTTCAGGGAAGGCCCGAGCGATCTTGGGCTGCGTAATGGCTTGGAGAGGTGCTGCAGTGTGACCCACTTGAGTGCTCATAATTCCTCCCAGACTTCTGCCTTACCACTCAAGGTCTAATGTTTATTTTGTTTCTGGACTATAGTAGGCTAGACAGTGCCAGGCTGGTTCCTGCAGAGAGCATCCATGATGTTTTTCTCAGTGGCTACATGATTTCACATGGACATTGAGCCAGGTCTTTAATTACGGATGCTTCTTCTGATTTAACTATTAATAATTAACTTCCCAGTTTTTTAGTTGTGAATAATTGCTAGAGCCATGGAGTCATTGTTGTATATTATAAGTTCGACTAATTGAGTGCAGCCACTGTTTGTTAATTGTTCCTTTTACGCACATGCTAAACCCAGAAGTGCATTGTTTTGATATTGATGGGTCCAGATCTGAGCACAGTAATTAAAAGGAGCCGCTGTTATTGTTGATCCCGCAGATAAACAAATGCTGATTGTGTGCTGTGAACTGGTTAATCAAGTTTATTTAACTTGTCGTTAGTGATTCATCCCAGTGACTGTGCTGGGGAGCTTTTCTTTGAGCCTAACAGTATAATGGTTCTGGCTGTCTCCAGTTTCTCAGCTGCTAAAGGAGTTTCACTAATTCTTTTAAATAGACTTAGGTAACATCTTAAGGAATGACATTGTTACATAGATTAATTAAATCCAGTTTGGGACCAAGGACTTTTCCCTTAAAGTGAGGACATGCTTTCAGACCTTGCTGTCCCAACTGTTCCCTGTCCTGAGCAGCAGCAGAGGTGATTATGCTTCCTCTGAGGCTGGGTGGGCTCTTTTGTTTTGTTTGATTTGGATGATACTGAAGCCTGCCATGTTTAGTCTCACCTTTTGCCAATGCTCTTTAATCCCATTCGAGAGACTACTTTGGCAGCCTCAGAAGTTCTCCTAAGGTGACACCCAGTTTTCAAGTCACATGTCCACAGCTAAATAAGCCATTTGTCTTAGATCATCTCTGCATTTTGGGGGTCCATGTTGCTCAGGCCCCTTAGCAGCTCCAGCAATACCATTTACTGTCAGTCTCAGCAGTGGGAGCATCTTGCTGTGGCCATGAAAGCAACAGTTTCAGACCAGGTTGGCACCTAGTTGCTCACTAGGACACGTCAGTGGGGCAGTCAAGAGACCAACTCTCTGTCTTGTGCTCTTGGCCATGGAAACTAATGGTGCTGGCTAAAAGTGGATATTTGAATTTTAAGGATTTTTTTTTTAATTTTTTAGTCTTAAAGTAATTTTCTAGGTTTTTTTCCCCCACTGTGGATGGAGGTAAAGCCTCCTAAGGGCTAGACTGCATTGATTTTGATCTTATTAAGGCTCTTGGTACAAACTGTACTGATCTCCAGAGCTAACCCTGGTTTTGTATAAGGCTGCAAAACCACCTTCCTTTTAGGCATTTGTAGGCAAGTATGTTTTGTGCTTTCCATTGCGTTATTTCAGGATAAGGTCTTTTAAAATGCCCTTAGTTTCCTAATGCTCAGTTTCTGAGCCCCATGTACAGGTAATGTCTTGGTACAGCTTTCATGTTGCTACTCCAGGCAACTGCACTGGCTTTCTTTTCCCATCAAGGGTTTCTGAGTTATTTCATATTTCTTGAAGTTGGTGGTGTTCAGTGATCACTATTCCTGTAAGACCCCTCTTCTCCTTCCAGCTGGCTGTGAATATAAGTTGCAAGAGGCTCATCATGCTTGTCCAGACTCTCGAAAACCTCAGTGTTAAAGGCACATTCCTCCCTGTCACAAAAGGCAACATCAGATAAGTGGGATGGCTGGCCATCACTTCTTCTCCTAAAATAGTCCACAATCAGAATGAGCAGGAGTAACCAAGGCCAGTAAAAACACTACTCTAAATACAATATGTATCACACTGTTTTCTTCATATTGCAGGGCAACTATAGGAGTATTCCATTGGGAGCACTGTACTGCAGACTTTAAATAGCAGTGCTAATGTTTAGATTGTATTTTCATCTTTTCTATGTTTTCTGTGCCAGATTTCTGGGACCTTTGCCAGGTTCGAAGACCATATAGAATTAATTGCTAAAAGGGAAAATAAATATTTCTTAAGTGCTAGAGAATATGTATGTCTGATCTAAAGAACAATAGTTTTGTTCATTTATCAGTTGTTAATTGTAATTTACTCAAATGGTTTTTCTGTCTGGAAGGGGGAGGATTGGAGCATGAGGAGAGTGATTCTCCTTGAGCTTCTGTATTGAATTTATATATACACAAAACATTTCTGCATTCAATAATCTAAGCAGACAGGATGACATTTCTGCCAGATAGAGATGTAGAAGGAAACGTAGGGGAATTTTCCTAGCCTGTCTGGGCTGGGTGGTTGAGAGGTCATTGTGAGCAATTTAGCTGATGTTATATTGAAGTCAGAGTTGAAGAAAGCTTGGAAGACCAGATTATGCTAGGTCTGTTTAAAAAGACATCCAAGATATGAACTGTTACCTAGTGTTGCAGTATGAGGTTGATTTAAATGAGAAATTGCATATTTTTATTAATACCTCAGTTATGCTTTGTTCTTAACCTAATTCAGAAGTTGTCCGTGGATAAACTTTCTGGTCTTGATGCTGTAACTCAACACTCAGTTTGTTCCACCATCTCTGGCTCTGCATTATGATTTTGATAGACTAATTCACTCTGATATTCTCCACTAAATCAACACATGTGGCATCTGCTGGAATCTGTGGGATTTGATCTCATCCTTCTCAGCCACATTATTTTTTGCCTCGCAGCCCGGTGGATCTATTGATTCTCATGCAGGCTTCCTGCCTCCGATCTGCCAAAAGAGAATTAGTTATATGTTTCTATATGCTTTGCTACTGAGGCTTCAAAATCCCTCTTAACCGAAGTCCCTGTTTACATATTGCTACCATTCATTTTTATTGGCTTCACTAAAGTTGAATTCCTGTATCTTGATTTTTCCCTAATTCATTCTCTGAGCAGCTTGAAAGAATTCAACAGAAAACAAACCCTCAAAGCGCTTATATAACGAATTACTTTTAAACTAGACGCTAAAAAAGACAGAGGAGCATTTATCAGGAATGTTTGTGGGCTTGGTGGTTACGAGCTTAAAAAAATATTCTGTGGAAAGGCTTTTGTCCCATGACAGAGATTTAAAAGGCTACGGATTCGGATTCCAGCAGAGACCCAGGCCTGTAATCACGTTTGAAATGTTCCCTTTCATAAGGCTCCCCGGCGGCAGCGGGAAGCGAGCCGGCTAGGGGCTCGCCTGCAGACAAGCCCATCACCTGTTGGGGCCCAGGGCTTGGGGGACTGGGCCGGCCGCCGCCGCCCGCGCTGCCGCCTCTGCGGCGCGGAGCCCGGGCCCGGCACGGCGGGCGTGCGGGGCGCTGAGGGGGCTTCGCGCCGGGGAAGGGAGCGCTTCCTTTCCCCTCCCGGGACCGGCGCTGACGGCCCGGCCGCTGCGGCTTCCAAGTTGGAGCGGGGAGCTTGTGCGGTAGGCAGGGACAATGGAGGAAGAGGAAAGCCAGAAACTTGAGCTGTGCCTGGCTTGCTCGACAGACAGCAGACAGATGAAGGGTAAGTAAGAGACTCAGGCAAAGATGGAGTTACAGTTAAACATGCCCCTCGTTGCTGCTTTTGGTAACTGGAGGCAGAATGCATGGGGAAAAAAAGCACGTCTTTCCTGCGCCAGCGGCTCTGCGGACTTCCCTGTGCTCTGACTTTGTGAGCGGATCTTTCCCTTCAGAGAGATTTCTGCCTCAGCGGTACAGCAGGGAGCGCGCGGTATGGCTGTCACCCTGGCGGGACGCTGCCTAGCGCGGAGGGTGCTGCTCCCGCGAGGGGGGGGAGATACTGGCACGTTCCCTTTAAATGCTCCGCGTGCTTCACCTGCGGCAGGGACATAGCTCTTCTTTCGTGGGAGTCGGTTTGAGCTCGTCTTTTTCTCGGGGTGTCTTGTAAAAGAGGGAGATTCACGGCAGCTTGTCACAGGGTTAGTTTACTTTGTGTGAAACCAGTTGGGCTTGTGTTGGAGCGAAGCCAAGAAACTATAAGCCTGGTTTTCACGGCGGGTCAGCTGTGGTGCATTGGTACAATTCCTGTTGCACTGTATATTTTGTCTAAAAGCGAATGAATTTCCTGGTGAATTCTACGTGGGCTGTTCCACGTGGAGCATAACATTCGGGTAGCATGACCAGGACCTAATCTAATCTATATCTATTATAGTATTTGTGGAGCACCTGTGAACATTCCCAGTTCATGTGTATTGTGTTCCTCGTAGGCACTTCAGAAAAAGTTGTGTTACTGTGCTTCTGTGAAGTGAATAGTGCATGGTCGAGTACCTGTGGTTTAAAAAAAAATCACACAAGTTTACAAGAATGTAATATCGGAAAATAGTGCATAGACAACTTAGGAGAAAAAAAATACTCTTTTTTTTTTTTTCTAGGGGGTTTATTAATTGCTTGATGCTCTTTTGAATCATTTTTTAAGTTAAAATACTGGGCAGTGCAAGTCACGTGCATCTGTGTCTGTGTATGTTTAGTGGGACGGAAATCTTCACTTAAAGGATGTGTCTGAATAGGAAAAAAAAAAAAAGGCTTCTGTAACATATTTCTTCTGTATGGGTTGTATGAAGCTACCTGAGATACAAGTGGAGCTAGAAAAACAGAGGTCTGACCAGACCGATCCTATGATTCCCAAAAATTTTGAATGCTGAAAGCTTATAACCAAATGTAGTAGTTTTGGCCCACGTCCAAAAGTGACATTTGAAAGTTCCTTGGAAAGAGAGCTAATTGTAAAGACAGTGGAGTAAATTAGAAAGATTCCAAATAATCTCAGATTTACTGCTCGCATAAATATAACGGAGGTGAGTTTGACTCATGCTGTTAAAATTGTATTCTTTCTTAAACTTTAAGTATTGAATGTGGTTTGGTTCAAGGCTCAGTTTCATAGTATCAGTATGGGTCAGGTCCATACTTGTTCCTTTCTGAAATTATTCTGAAAATGTTCTCTCATGTCACCTGGGTTGCAAAACAGGACTATTAAAATCTTCACAACATTTAAAGTAATGAAGCAAAGTGACTTTCCTGACCTTTGTAGACTTCATGGAGGGTGAGACTTAGAAGAATTGCATACCAGGACGTAATATATACTTCTACCTGCAGACCTGGGCCTTCTACCTGCATACCTGGGCCGTAATATATACTTCTACCTGCATAATACTTCTACCTGCAGACCTGGGCCTTTCCTGTAGTTATATCCTCCGTAATAATGGGCGATGTTAAGAAATCTTGAAATTCGCTTTCAGATCACAGAAGCAACTGAAGTGTAAGGGTTACTCAAGCCTTTGGATAACCAAAGCCCTCCCCTGTCAATCAGCAAGTCTTGCTTTTTGTTGCCCTCTGGTCTTGCTACTTTATTGAATAGAAAGACCTTCAGCTTTTAGCTTCTGAATATGAGGGAGGGAGAGAGGGAGACAAGCTTATCTCACACCTCTGTGTTTTCCATTGGCTTCTCTTTACTCCTTTTCCAAGGAGGGTACTTGCATAATTTATCCTTTCGCTACACTTAGCTCTCTTCTGGGAACCATCACATGATCCTTCACACATTTCACAGTTATCTGTGGGGATTGATTTTCTAGGCCTATTATCTTCACTTGGAAGATAGGGAAAGTTTGCCCACGCTGTTATTGAGCAACTCCAGGATCCAGAAAACCTCTCTCAGTTTCTCCTCCCCGTAGCACTGTGGCCCACACAGCAGCTGCGGAGCTTACGTGCCCTGAGGTACACAGGGAGGGTTTCACCATCCCAGCTTTCAACCTCACCATCAAAGTCACTTGTCCCTATCTAGGACGTGGCCAAGGAAGATTTTTTTCAGAATTACTAAGGGAAAGACCCATATTCAGACATGACAGAGAGTTTGGTTTGCAAAGAAAGTCACGTGCTGCTGTGTGCTGTAATGCCGTGGGATCGTGCTGAATGCCCAGGTCAGCTCGCTGGCAAGACTAGCAATTAGTTTGCATAGTTTACATTCCTTTCTTTTCACTGGTATTTATACAGTATTTTTCAAATATATGAAAGAAAAATACGAGAATTTGTTGATCTTTCTAATCTGCTATAAGAAAAATATGTTCTTTTTGATTCCTTCTCAAGGTTTCACCCAATAACAAATAGTGGTAAAACACTTTACTTGGTATGTCTCTTTATGTTCTAAATAATTAGCTTTTTCTTAAACTATTGAAATGGCTGAAGTGCAGAGTAAGAAAGGCTTTGCATGAGAGAGATTTAGGACCTGAAATACACATTCATGAGCTCTCGGTTGTGTTTGTCAGTGTAGGTTTACCTGCCTCCTTGAGGAAGTGTCTCCCACCAATTCAGTGATTGAAACTGCTGCTGTGACCATATTTTAAGTGTTAACACCAAATTGCTGCACTGTCACCCACGCTCACGCTGACTCCCTCGAGCTCCAAGGAAATCCCTTATTTATGTCTGCTGCCTTTGTTCCAACAGCCTCAGGGATATAACCTCTGGGCTCTGGGTGCAACAAATTAAAGATGGTAAATTCCAGCCACCCCATCCCACCTCTTTTTCCTCCCATGTTAAATCCATTGAAATGACTGTGCAGCTTTCCAAAACCATTTTGACTGAGTGTATCTGGAGTAGCCACGCTTCTTGCAAGCAAAACTCTCCTTTTTGCCACTTTTCTCAAACAAGCTGAGTGTACTTGGCGGTCGGTGCTCTGAATTTTCAGTAATCAGTGAGGCTGTATGTTTTTTAATTGAGTTGTGCTTGGAAAACTTGAGTGTGCATCCGTGTGTGTGTGTACGTACATGTGAAGCTGCTGCTCTGAAGGTTGAACCAGGCTTGTGCTTCTAAGAAGGTGTTAGAAGGTGCTGCAGAGATCAGAGATGGTATTTGGAATCTGTGTGAGAGCAAAACTTCCCTGTGAACCAAACCTGTTTCCAAAGTCATGCCTGGATCTGTGCTCATCAAAGCATGGTGCCACCTGCAATCTGGACTCTTGTGTCTGGTTCTGCTTTTGGGATAGGTTACCATGAATGCAAACAAGAGGGTGTTGTTGATATTTTGGAGTCCTTGAGCATTATAGGGAGCTTACAGAAACATGCAAAGTCTTTGAGGACCTTCCAGGGCCCAGTCCTGTTGTGAAACCCAAGGGAATTGGTTCCCCATGTGAATTGGTAGGGCACCACACCAGCAGCAGCTCCACCGATAGAGGATTTACTTTATTACCAGGGCTTGATGTTATGTGAGACTTGGCAGGCAGTTGACAACGCGCACCGGAAAGCTGAAAAATCCTCAGCATAAAATCCTGAGGCAAGTGGTAGGCAGGGTGTCAAACTGACTGACTGAACCATAAAAAGAAGTGAGTAGGTGCCTGTTTCCAAACAGCAGTGCCGTATAAATGGCAGCACGCCGGGGAGACAGTTGCTGCGATGATAAAGGGCTTTGAGGCGAAAAGTGTCAGACGGAGAGAAATAGAGATGTATTAAAAACACGAGGAGGAAGGAGCTTCCCGCTCCTGGGGAGCTGCTGTAAAGGGTTAACACTCACAGGGACCTCTGAGGCTGCCGGTAAAGATGGGGAAGGCCACATCAGACTTGGAGAGGCCTTTTCAATGCTTCTGGTTTTTGTTTTTTTTTTTCTTTGCTGACAAAGGAGTGAGGGATTTTTCAAAGGTATTAGGTAACAAGGCTCCAGACTACACTTTTTCATGCACCAGAGGGTTCGTGTTACACAGTTACCTGAAGATAAGCCAGCACTTACATACCCTCCATGTCTGCCTATCTCTTTACAAAGTCGTCATGGTCTTTGGTCTTAAAGTAGATTTTAAAGTTGTAAAATTTATCTGAGTTTTTTTTTTTTCTTTTTATATCACACAAAACTTGCTTTTATTCTACTTCTTAAGAAATGGTTTATTGGAAAAGTGATGTAGTATTTTCCAGCCCACTGTCCTGAGACATATAAAATCCAAGGGAGATCCATGAAATTTAAAACCAAACCACAGTCAGAAATCAGGAAAAAACCCTCCAAAACCCTCTTATTATTTCATAGGTGTTTCAGAGCATGTTGAAAACACACTGAGAAAAGATTAAGGATTTCAAATCTCCTCGTGAAAGGAATTTTATCAGTTGGTATCCTTAAGGATACTGGTTACGGGGCCATTAAGTGTACTGGAGCCTATTGAAGAAACCTGTTTCTTCTCACGGAAGAGAAATCTCCTGTAGATTTTAAAGGTCAGGGAATAAGGGCCCTGTCAGATCTTCTTTTCAAGTCACATAGTGGTAAAGATGATATAAAAGGAACATCTACTTTAATGATGCTCACTTTTCTGTGAGGCAATACTGCGGTTGTGTGTTAAAAGTATGTAAGTACAGTGCCTAGCTTATATAAATGATTCTTTCTGGACCGCTTCTTACAACGTATATATGCCTAATGATGCAGAACATGTCATTGAACACTACCAGACTTTTAAAAGAACCTAGCTTTTATATAGATTATTTTATTTTTCTTATTAATGTGAATGTTGGGATTAAGTTCTTATAATATCCTGGTTTGGGGTTTTTGTTTGTTTTTTTTTCAGACCAAGCAAAAACCAGTTTGCATGTAACATCACTAGACGATGCAGAATGTCTCCGATCTAAAGAGCTCCTTGCGACCCCGAACAGTCACACTTCTTCTAATTCAAAGTCCACCCGCAACATCCCTCGAAGACATACAGTAGGTGGCCCTCGCAGTTCCAAAGAAATACTGGGAATGCAGACCTCGGAAATGGACAGGAAGAGAGAGGCTTTTCTTGAGCATCTGAAACAGAAATATCCCCACCATGCTACAGCAATAATGGGACACCAGGAGAGACTGAGAGATCAGGTATGAAACTCAAATTCATATCTTGCTTTTTGTTAAAGAGTCCTTATAACTTCTACAAAGTTGAGTGTTACCTCATTACAAAAAGAGAATGTACAAAGCATTAAACACATTTTTTTTATATAGCCTAAGATTCAGTTGCTCCCTTGACATTCAAAGAAACAATAATAAAAATGAAGCTATTCAATATTATCTTGGAATTGTTTGTTGAAACAGATTTTTGAAGAGCTTTTCAGGTTTTTTGGGATATACATGGAGAAAAGGATGAAGGTGAGACTCTTGATCTTAGTATATGAGTCTCCATCTACTTTTCACAGCTGAAGGGAAAATATGGAACAGCTGTTAACTTCTGTTACACTTTCAGTATTGGCACCACTGCCCAGGAGAAAAGAAAATATCTGTAGAGTGTGTCTGTACGCTTTAGCTGGCTCTGTTACCCTTTCATTTGCTTTCTTTTCTATTTTTGAGTCTTTTAATACAAACAGAATGGACTTATCCACAGGTATCTGCCTCCTCCACACTGTTTTGACATCCACATTGGTCTGTCAGCAGCGTACCTTAAGGTGGTTTGCTTTTCACCTGCCTCCAATTGCTTTTCAGCAGCGAAAAGTACAAGTAGGGTCAGAGGAGATGTGACACGCTGATGTATTTCTCAGAGCAGGTGGAGACTGCCGTCACACCGACCTTCTGAATTCAGGGAATGCCGTGCAAGGATCTGTTCACAGCCTAACTCTGGGCTCTGGTTTTGGGCGACGTTAGAGTTTAATCTGTTCAGCTTTACAATCTATGTTCTATTCCATAATTCATTTTTTTCAATCGAACGGCAGAATTAGAGTTCAGGCTCAAAATCTTGTGCCTGTTATTCTCAGTTTAACAAATGATTGACAGCAAACCTTTTATAAAAGTTTTTTTTCTTAGTGTTTTATAGGTATTTCAGCACTAGCAACAAATGAATTGTAAATACGGAATAAAAACTGGTTGGCAAAATACTGTACTCTGCTATGGGAGTTCTTACTGAATTCCCAGTGTCTTTTGAAGCCTTCCAAACCTTTGGAGGTCTGACCGTTGTTACAGGTTTGGAAAGATTGTCATTTGGTAACTCCCCCCCTACAACTTCCCTTTGACAGGGTCTCTGGAGATCCCAGGTGCTATTACTGCCTCAAAACACAACTGCTAGAATCCATATATATCCAGCTAAAATTGCTGCAAGAATTTAGTTCTAGCGAGCTATTAAAAATAATTCCTTATTTTTAAACAGCTTCCCTCCTTTCCTTTGGAAGTCTTGATTTTTCCTTTTTTGTCCCCACTTATCTCTTCTATGAACTTTAGTGACTGTGTGGAATGTGCCGGGTGGTGGATAAAGATAGCGTTCAAATTAAATAGAGAGGGTGGGAGGGGGGTGAAATCCAGAGATTAGATCTTTTGGAGTCATGTAAATATTTAGTTCCAGTGTTGCAGACACTGCAAACCCAGTTTGAACAGCCTACAGCATTACACCCTACACATTTTGTAATTTGAGCCTTTTCTGAAGGCAATAAATTACAGAAGGAATGCAGTAACTGTTCCTGCTATTTGTTTAAAACGTGTCATCCTTGCTAATTTATCGAGGGTAAAATTCATGCGAATGTCTCCTGCTTCTATTTTTTGATGATTAGACATATGTATTGTATGTAATAAGTGTGAATTTTAAAACAAAATAACTTTAAAATTGCTCTTAGAGCATCAAACTGTCTTTCTTGGGAATGGGAAAGACTGGAGAATCCATCCATTCAGCATAACTTAAAAAAAAAAAGGTAAACTGAACAGAAGCCACATTAAAAACATGCAGAAATAAGTTATTCCAGCTGACTGTAAGAAATTTGCTTAGTTGAAATGTATCAACAGTCTGGCTCATCAGATGCAGTAACAGGTTATTATGGTCATGGCATTACAGTTCAGAGGGGTTTTTTCCTACCAGTTGTGTCTATGCGTGCACACACACGTATCTGTGTGTTGTGTGTGTGTGTGTATATATGTATCCTATACACATAGGTATGTGTATATATATACATCCATATATGTGTATATATTTATACGTTTATGTATAATGCAGGCTTACTTAGCTGCTCCATGAATAAGACCATAGTATAGTTTTGTTTCAGAGGGTGTATTTGTGTGTATACCATATATACTTCCTTTTTTTCACCTTGTATATGTATGTGTGTAGCAGTAGTATAGAAGACAAACTACGTACACAGGTAATAGGTATGTGTATGTAACATATATACATCATATACAACATCTGTAAGATGTATGGGAAGACATGAATTGCAATGTTACGATTTATTTTCCGGGTTCCTTTCCTCCCTTCTTACTTCTCCAGCTGCTGCAATATCTGGAAAGTGGCAACATTATCCATGGTGGGAATTCCCCCACTGTGGGAGATCTATTGGGGATAGTGGCCAATGCAACATCATTTTCTAATCTCCATGTCAAACGGTGTACCTGGAACATAAAACATCCCAATATTTACAGTTGGGAGATAGTCCCTTGGATATCATATAATTTGTCTTCCAGGTTGCTCTAAATTCTGTCAGGTCCATAACCAACACAAATGGGCCAGAAAATCAAGATTGGTAATTGTCTCTTTTTCTGTGGACTTTCTTCTCTTGCCCATTTTAACCATCAGTATCTGAGTATGGCAAACTGACCCCTGGTTTGCAGCAAATAAACATCAGGAAAAAAATGTTTGATGTTGCCAGAACACACTGTATCACCTCCACCAGCAATATCAGCTCTGAATGTTGTCCATATCTTCCACCACATATTAATGGTTTCCTCTAGGCTTCGTTTATTCAGATAAATCCCTCCCTGGATGTGCCTCCTGAGGACTCATTTCTACTCTCGATAGCCTGCCACAAATCAGAAGTGCAATCATGGCCAGGTAAAATGCCAGCGGGGATTACTGATGGTTAACTAACGTGGTGACCTGAAACCTCCCAGCTGTGCACACAGATCATCCCTCCTCCACCCCGCAGGTTTGTTACCCTGTTTGTGATATCTTATTCTGGAAAGGAGAGCTCACAGGGACAGGGGCCATCTTTATTTGCACAAGAGCCTTGGGATACTGCTGCAAGGCAAATAACCTGCAGCTAAGCTGGTCTTCGTGGTAAACTGGGGCGTGAGTTTGCAGCAGCTGGGGGTTGCAGGCATGCCATGCCTTGGGCACCCCAAAATGCCCGCAGGGGAACATAGCACCCCACAGCCACAGCTCTGCGACCCACAGTCCAGCAGCTTGCCCTCACTCTGCAGGTTTTCCCCCTTGCAAGACAACCCTGCAGCTGGGCACCAGAGCTCCCTCCACCTGGAAGCCTGGAAAGCAGAGGAACAAAATCTTTTTTTATAGGTAATGCAAGCTTCTGCAAGAGCTTTGGATACCTTGCCTCTGCCAAGGCTGTCTCATCTGTGTTAATGAAAGCAAGGCGCTAACATAATCCCCGGGAAAGTTAGAAAGAAAAAAGAGAAAGGAAGGAGGAAAAGTCTCAGTCTTCTGAAGTTTGAGATGGTGTGAATCATCTGCTGCTGAGCTCATGGCAGGAGGTGGTCACTGCTTAGGTGGGGTTGACTCCGGTCAGCAGCAAAGGAAAGAGCAGGAACAAGTATAAAAGCTGGGCCAGTGGCTGTGAGGATGAAAGGGTTTGCAATTAAGAGGTTAAAATGCTAACCTGGCCATGGGAGGGGGGTAGTCCCTGCCGCGAACCTGTTCTACAAGTCACCTTGCTAAAAAAAAACCCCTTTCTGAGGGGCAGAGAACAAAAATGAGTGTGCAGAAGTTTTTCAGAGCTGGAGCTTTTGAGGGTGCCTTTAGAAAATGAGCTGGAAGATGTTTGCCATGGCTTGCTTTTGTTGTTGTTTGACTAGGAAATATACTGGGAAATGTGGAAGGGTCAGCAACAACTCTAGAGTTTCAGCCAGTGCTTTGTGAAGAACAAATTTATTGGCAAATGAAATTAGATTTCCATCAATTAAAAAAAAACCAACCTTCTGCTGCCTGTGCAAGGCTGAGTGCCTAGAAAATGGTGGTTGAGGGTTTTTTTGTTATGTTCAGTTAGGTCTGAACATGACAGGTAACTCTGGCATCTGGGCAGGTGTGGTTAAGGTTACCATGGAGATCCATGATGTCATGCTTGATAGAGCATGTCAAGACAGCTAATCTAACATGTAGATGCTCAAAAAGTCCCATAGGCCAGAACTAAGCTTTATGCAAATAACAAAGTTACGCAGCAAAAGGGCGAAAGAAAATACAGCTAAGATATGGCGTGCGTTTTACCTGGCAGCTTGAAAGGATTATTACAGGCTTCATCATAAATTAAAACTTTTGGAACTAAAGGAAGAGGATTTCAAATCGTCTCTGGCCTCACCTGTGGAATCTCACATTTAGGTAAATAAGCCTCTTTCTCTCTCTCTTCCCTTGCTGTAAAAAAATGCTTTTGAAATCATGGAGTTTGCTTCACTGCGTTGTTCCTCCTGGCAGCAGGGCTGAGTCAATAAAGCAAGTTTTCTGGCATGGCATGTTCCCTTTTCTCTTTCGAAAATGAGTTCTTTATTGAATGAACTGAGAATTCGGAATTATTTGAAAGGCATTGTAATGTATTATCTTGATTATATGAATCATGCTGCAAAAATGTCCTAGGTAGTGTTTTGGAGGAGAAACTAAGAATGGAGACACTTTATTTATTTGTAGATTATTGCCAGATGTCTCTCCTTTAACTGTTAAAATAGAACCCTAAAATTACAACAGCATTTATTCCAGCATTTGATGTCTGCAAAAATACTGAGGCTTTGTTTTTAGTGGATCATAGTATCAGTTGGTTAAACAGACTTTGAGTATATGCTTTGATATCACAGGGTAACGCTGGGGCATTTCTTAATAGATTTTTTTGTTGGGTAAAAGTACATTAGTAAAGGGTAAATATATTTGGAGGTAGAAGTCCAGCAACAGAAATGCTATTGGCACTTTTGGGTTTCAGGTATAAACAAAAGGGGATATTTTCAGTCCCTCTGGAGAGAGTGTAAAATCTCGGGGTTCTTAGTTGCAACCGCTTTTGTGTTTACGTGTGTCACGACGGATCAAGTAAAGATCAGTAAGTCAGGGATAGCCCCCCCCGCTGGCACTGCTACCATAGGATAACAGAAGCAGGTTTGGGGCTACAGAGTTTAGTTGTTCAAATCGCTCAGTCTGGAGAGGGTTGGATCTAGGTGGGAAAGGGTGGGGGCTTGGGTAGTTAATGTCCAAGCTTAAAAATGTGAAAAGAGAAAATCTTAGGTTCTGCCTAAGGACGCCTGAGAAATGTAAACTTGAGAGAAACTTCAGTGCGATGTAAATCCGTGGTAGGATTTAGGGAATGAGGAGGCTGCAGAATATGGTAAGCGCATTATCTAATTCCAGGTGAAAAAACAGGGTATAAAGGATTTCTGATGTTCTGCATTGCTTGATCAGGCAAGGTTAAACAAACTTTTTTTTTGAACATGTATTGATTATTAAAGTGAATGGATTTGAAAGGAGTACAAAGTAAAGAAATCACTAACTAATTTTTTTTTTTTGTCACAGCTCTTTTGCTTTTACACTCCTAGTTATATCTTGAAACTAAGCCAGTAAGGGGAATGTTATAGAATTAATTTCAATTTAACCTTTCTCCCAAAGTCTGATTGTTAATTATTTAGTACTGGAATATGTACAAAGGACAATGTGTCAAATGAACTACCATATTTTGCATTCATTACATTGTTGCTGGTTGATGCCATTGAATCAGGTAGGGAGAAATTGGTTTAGTGTTAATATTGTGTGAATACTTTTCTGGTCTGTACCAGTTTAAAACTGGAGTTAAAAAATTAAACTTGATTTTTAAATGTACACAGTGTCAGTGAAGAATGTGATTTTAATCTGGATATATGTTGCTGCAGATTTTTCTAGTTGAGAAAATCCATTTTGTTGAGTTACTGCTTGGTTCACATACTGCTGTATATAATGTGTCATCAAAAAATGCCTATTTTTATCTGAGAGGTCAGTGTCATACAGCTAGAACTTCAGGGAAAAAAAAGTTTCAGAAGTTGTTTCAGGAGATTTCCGTGATTTCCTGCCTCCTCTCCGCCAATGGGTACTACCTCCCTGCCCAAATGAGACCCTCCTCCCTGGATAGTCTTTGTAAGCCCAACAGAGCACGTTGCACGTTGGGGAAGGGGGGGGACCCTTCGCAGCATCCACACGTGTCCCCTGTCTCATGTACCATTTGGTACAACAATTTATTGCTTTCCAGCGCTGCTGTATGTTAAGGGCAACTGCTCTTATTTGCATTCTTAAAAGCACCTAAGTAAAGCTATGAAACTGAACATGTGAAACATGATTACAAGCTTAAATCTCTGCTGGAATCCGAGCCCTTAGCTTTTGTTTATGGAAGGACATGAGATGACATGTCCATTTATTTTGAGTTGAAACATGCTCTTTAGCCCCCAGATAATGCTGTGATTGTGAGATATTTATAAATAGCTTGATAGATAAATGAACAAAGAGCTAGTTCATTAGCAAAGTAAAGTGGATTTACTTTGTATTGACTATAAGTGAAAATGTTGAGGAAGAAGAATATTCTTAGTAGAATGTCTCAGTGGAAAGTCTTTCAATTTTACTCTTTACTTTAAAAAAATAAGGCAACATATTAAGGTACATATTAAACTACTAGCCCTAAGGTATTTCTGGAAGTAAGTGGAGTTTAACTAGAGTGATAATACTTGCTTTGATAAACGTAAGTTTCTTCATTTATATCTATCAGTTAAAAGTAATAAAAAAAGCTGTTCTTTTGAAAAAGCAAACAAAACAAAGCTGCAAAAAAGCTAATAAAGCAATTCCTTTTCTTTTTCCTTCCCTCCCCCCATGCAAACCACACACCAGTGCAGTTACTTTGCCCCAACAGGATTAGTAACTTTTCTTCTGTGGCAACGCCTCTGCGTTTTAAATAGCATGTATTGTTTGTAACTCAGAAGTCCCAGGTAGTTATTATATCCTTACCTTTGTTCATGTGAGTTTTGTACGTGTATTTTTTCAACCTAATTTTATGACAAAGAAAAGTATTTTTAGAATACTTTGTATTCAGCTGACTGAATAAATGCCCGCAGTAATCTTGTTTCAGTACTTACAGCTAGATCCAATAAAGAATCTAGGACTTTGGTATCCCTTAAAGCAGAGTTTGGGCAGCTACATTCAAGAGAGTTGCCCATGGAAACCTCTCCCAGTTACTGTAGACACCTGAGATTCCTTAGGTTTCAGAAACTTAAGCTTTTCTGGCCAAAAATATCCTGAGGCACTTACAGATGTGTTTTTGCACATACTCAGTTTAGTCCTGGTGCTTTTGGGTTGCCTCTGTAGATGACTACCAAAAACTGCACAGAAGCAGTCAGCAGGGCCTTGTTCAGTAGATGGGTTCAGTGCAGGACTAACTCCTTCAGTGGTGGTGGAGGGGGGAACCCGTGTCCTGCACAGTGGCCTGGCAGTGACCACCCCTGTGGCAGAGGCACCTCCTGCCTCCTCTGAACCTGTGCCTGATGCCCTCCTTCCTCTGGGGACGCTTGGAGATGTTTGAAATAGGCAAACCCTACATTTTCCCTTTTGAAGTCAAGCCACTGGGCAATGACGTGTTAGAGGGTTCGACCTCCATAGCCTTGTGGTTAGTCCCTCAGGCCAGCTGCTGAATGAACCTCATCACAGGACTGCAGAATTGAGGTCCTCTCTTCATGCTCTCCCTGGCCATGAGGACCTTGCACTCCTTTCTTCTCAGCAGCAATGTTTCAGGATTCGGTGATGGAAAGCCCTGGCCCCATGTTGCTGTAGCCTGGTTATGAAGATCCTCTGCCCAGAGATGGAGAAGTGGCTGTTGAACATCCTTCAGGCTTAGGCAATCAGAAAGCCAAATCTTCCCTTCCTTCTTTACATGTCCTGCAGAAGTAGATTGGTGTATGAAGGGTGCTTTGCCACTGCTTCCTCTTCCAACTCTAATTCTAACCCAAAGCACCTCAGGTTGCAGTGCTTCATGCCCAGCTCAGGGGTGAACAGCATGGGAGACGTCCTCAGAGCACCATTCTAGATGGGCCTTACCAGCAACCCCAGAATTCATTTCAAGCCACTTATTTGCTTATGAGAGCACAAGAAGTTTGTGACAGAAGAGAAAATGAAGCCCTGGTCTAGAGACAACTTTGGCCATCTGTTTTCAAGCAGGTGTTCTCTCTCGTCCGTAGTGCTAGATCACTTCTTTGGTGGATGAGGAGAATTGCAGACAGGTGAAGGTGATGGGTGAGGGCAACAGACCATGCTGATGGTAGAGCTGAGGTTACAGCATAGTTTCCCTGGTCATTGGTCAGGGGTTCCTTCTGTGGCCTGTGATTAGCCTCAATATTTAAGAATATTTGCTGTGTCTCAAGATCATTTCCCTGCAAATGGTTGTGAATGTGCTTTGTGTTCTCTTTTCAGCTGAATAGTCCTGTTAGCTTCCCACTGGGAACGTTTTTGTGCTCTTTGCACATTGTCACTTGGGAGAGGAGCACGTATTTATGTCAGTCATTAGCAAAGTAAGTGCACATCTGGACAATTGCTGCTGCATTACAGCATTTTTCAGTTGATTTTCTAACCAAGGCAGATTATACCCAAGTCACCTGATTAACTGGCTTGGTTTAACCATAATCCCTGGGATTTAAATCTCTTTTCTGGGCTCAAATAAAAGAACAAGAGTAAATAAGACAAGCAAATCTCCTACGAACATATATTCCAATTTCCTTTCTCTTCAAATGAGTTGAGTACACCAGGAGAAACAGTGCTATTGTTAAAATTGTAGCCAACACCTGTGATTCTGACAGCAGCAGCTGAGATGTATGTTTTTAACGTTCACCCAATCATGGTAATTGTGCATTTCAGTAAATCAGAATCTGACAGTATTAAGTTTTGCATCTTGACACATCAAGCCAACGCAGGGACTTTTGGTTGGATGAGGTTATGTTTTGAAGTGTCCTTTTTTGGTTTTGTGGCGTTTTTTGTCATTAATTAGTACATTTTGTACTGTTGCATTTTGTGTGGTCTCTTGTGTTGTGGATTGTAGTGATTCCATTCATTCAGTAGGACATTGCTGCCTTAGTAAAGACTGAGCATTTGTTTAAGTTCAGGAAAAGTTTTCACTGCCTGATTAATACACTGCCATAGGTGCACTTCACTTTAAAAAAAAAAAGAAATTAACCTAAAAGTCCGAATTAGTTGTTAAAGAAAGGAATAGAGAAGCTGTTCTCTTAGGTTATGTCTGAAATCCAGAAAGAGCCATAGTATATTTTTCACCATGGTTTCTGCCACGGGTTCTTAAGGAGGGTCTGACGACCCCTCAGGAGGTGGATCTTGGATAATCGGCCACGCGCATCATATACGTTCTGATCTTTAGTAGTTACAGATTATTTTGCCCCACATCTTGACATTTATTTTATCTTCCAAAATTATGTTCTTGTTAGTTGTAAGACTGGATCTTCTTGATGCCTGCATGAATGTCCAGTTCTGTTTTGGATTGCTAAATTCTTGACTATGTTAATGTCTCATGACTGTAAATTCCAGAACTCAACTAAGTTTTAAGAATATTTCAGCCTTTAAGGGATTTACATTTCTTAGATATACATTTAATAGACTGTCTCCATGGTCTTGCTTGATGTCATTCAAAATATAAAAACTAATTGTAATTCAATTTCAATTGAAGTTAAGTATTTTTTCAGTCTGGAGGGAGACATCTGTCTTCCAAGGAAGGAGGAAGGCAGCAAGAGGAAGAAGTAAACAGTGACAAACCAAAGAGTTAAAACATTTTTTGTGTTTGAAAGAAGTTGAGTCTGATTTTAAATTTTACATTATATATTCATTTCCAGATACACTTACTGCCAGATGAATAAGCAGAGGCTTTTCCAATTTGCACCTATTTTGTGGGTATGTGGGTGTCTAAAGTCTGGAAACAGACCTGCTGTCAATGTCTATGTATGAGCTTTGGGCTTTCTTCCACTGTGCTTTGAAAGCATAATTTTAGCTGCATTTAATCATTTGTAGACCTATTTTTAGTAACACAAAATACCATACATCAGACTGTTGTAATTAGTAATAAATTACCCACAGAAGGAACAAATATTTGACTTTGATTAGAATAAGTAAGAAGAAATGTAACTTATTTCCCATTGGCTGAATAAATAATTGAATGACATTGGTTGGTTGATTTAAATAACAGTAAATATTGTTTGGAAGGAAGAAGAATTATTTAGCATAATGTAAAAAATTGGTTTAAAAATATACATGTAATATAAACACTTCCATTAAAAATGTGTACCTGAAAAGCTAGGACATTTATAAAATTTCCTATAGATCTTAAAAAACTGTTTTATTTCCTATTTTTTCTTACAGAGAAATGATCATTTCGGTAAATTCTTGATCTAGGTTATATTTTTCCCAGAAAGTCTTTAAAAAAAACCCCACTCCAAAACCTCACAGATGTTGTGTGCTAATTTCACTCTTTCATTATGCATATCATGCATTCTTTATTTTTAAAAAAGCTATTTCGTATTAAAATTGCTTAATAGTTTTGCATTAAAAAGACATTATGTCAACATCTACTACCCAAGGATAAAGGAGAACCTCGGTATTCCTCTGTTGTTAGATTGGAACCACCGCGGTATCGCAGGTACCATGATTTGGCAGTAACTGCTGGCAGTATTTTGGGTTTTTTTTACTGAGGATCACTATTGTTTCAATTAGTTTTCAGCTGTTAATCCAAGCTGCCATCTTTTTGGCTAATGCTAAATCCAGTGCTGGGGGTGCAGGCAGGATGGTGCCTTCTGCCAGCCCCTGGCATGCTCCTGTGTGGGCGAGCAGGGCTGAGAAGGGTTTCTGTGCTATGCAGCCCAGGGACTCTCTCTGTTTTACCACAGGCAATTAGTTGGTGTCTGTTGCTGGAGAATTTAAATGAAAACATGTGATAGAAAGAGCATCAAAAGCTTTCTGGAAGTCAGTGGAGAACTTCTCCCTTCTGAACATCGCAAAAGGGTGGGGTGGGATGGAGCGAGGAAGCGCAGATTGCAAAATGTTTTTCTTGGCCCTCACGGCACTGGTATTGATGTCAATAAAAACATTCCTGCTGACCGGAGTACAGTTGGCTCAAACCCCTAGCAGGTTGTCTGACCAAAGTGCTCTTCCTCTGATATCAGATGCAAGCATTTAATTTCTGGCTCATGTGTACTTCCCTTTTATTTTATTTTTACCAAGTGTTTTCTGCACCGGACGCTGTGGCAGGTGCCTTCCCGCGCGGGCAAGTCCTGCCGGCACCTGCTGCTGCTGCTGCTCGCCGGCACGCCGGGCTCTCGCAGCTCCCGCACGCCCGGCAGCTGACGGGCACTGCTGCAAAGGCAGGGCTCCCAGCCACAGCTTTCTGATCTGGTCCTGAACAACTGGGTTAATCCCATACCCAGCCTGGGACCCTGCTGCACGTCGGAGTCAGGTTTCTTCCCGAGGCCAATGCATAGTTTTCAGTAATGCAGGACCATTGCGGAGGTTGCGTATGATACTTGGTTGTTGCTGTAGCTTAATTCCACAAAAGATTTCACCATAGCATTAAGTATTTTTATTACTGTGATTGCGCTCTTCGCATACGTCTTTTTACTGTGCATGTTTTACCTTCTTTCTTCATTGCTAAATCATGACCTCCTGGTCTCAGGTATTAATCCTGTCACGAAAGGGTAGTTCTAGCCCATGTGCAAATGTGTATTTGTTCAGTCCCCACCCGGATGCAAGCATGCAACCATGAGAAACCAGTATTTTTTATATATGAGTCATTCATACACCCGGATGTGTAACAGAATTTCACATCAGATGAGGCTCTGCTGCATATGCACACCTATAGAAAATCTGCACCGGGAGGAAGAGGGACTCATGCTGCTCCTGGTTCTCGCGCTCCATGCTAGCGGCAGTCTGCTACCGAGGCGATGGATTTTGAGGAGGAGGTAACCACTTGTGCTCCTGTGGCACAACCAAGAAGAAAAAGGAGCCTCTCAACTCTTTGCTGCTCCTCTGGTGCCTCTTCTGCCAGCCAGGTACAGCTCTGATGAAGAGCCAGGGCTTTCCTCTGTGGGGCTTGTGTAGGAGTTAATGGAAGCTTTTGGATAGATCTTTTTTTTTTTTCAAAAGACTGCTCCCTGTAAGAAGGAAAGTCCTCAGGTGTTCATTATTATTATCCTATTGTCTATACGTGTTTCTAGGTTGGTTTTGAAAGGCGCAAAAAACTTCAGGTTACTACAGTAGTTACCAGATGTTTTGAGAGGGAGAGTGTCTACAGAAGAAAGGCTTCCCTTGGATGATACAATGTGATTTCATCTCATGGTTTCATAATTTGTCATATGCTGTCCAAAAACCAAGATGCTTTCTTCTGTAATTATAGAGAGTGTTTATATGTAAGGTTTAATCTATTTATTGGAAGTCTTCCAGGACTCTGGAGTAACTGCCACTTTGTGGGCCTCTTCTGAATTGAAGGGGTTAGAAAACAGTAGACTTCTACTCTGAAGATACTTGCACAGTGAAGATGAGTGAGCTACTTTTTTCCCATGTCTTCTCTTGCTTCTGCTGTAATATTTTGGGGTTGAGATATCTTTTTTCCTCGTGCTGTGACAGCAGGTATTGCTTTGTTTTAAAGAAACCGAACTCACAAGTTCAGTCTTGTTTCTGCATGACTTAAACCTGTCTCAGAGATGTTATTTTGCCAAGAATAGTTCCGCTTATAATATGCTAGATTTCTTTGTGACTGTGTTATAGAGGCCAAGCCAGCTTGGAATTTAGGGAAACTTTTAATAGTTTATAAAAGGAGAACTGAGGAAATTAAAGAAAAAAGTTCACAAGTACTCAAACAGGTACTTGTGAGATGCTTCTTGTGTTGGGTTGGGGTTTTTTTAATGTACTTCTGTGGATTTCTCACAATACCTATTAGCAATGTATTACTAGAGAGAGAAGGGGTTGGGCTTTTTGTAGATATATCACAGCTATGTGATTTTAGTTGTAAAAACTGGGGCAAATAATTCTGAATTGGTACCAAAAAGATTTTCTGTTTAAGGTTATCACTCTCTGTGAAGACTGTTTTTCCTAAGGAGACATATAACCTTTTAGATTAGATTTCCTTGCTGTGTAGCATTTTAAACACACCAGACTAAAACTAATGCGGGGTAAAACCTACAGATGTATTGAGTCGCCTGGCAAAACAAGAGCAGCTTAGATAACCATTTAGTAGCTTATTGTGGTAAGATAAACATGGAATTCTAGGTATTTTCTACAATAAAAGAACTTATGTGTTCTTTTGATCTGTGCTTTCTGCTGCCGCTTGTCAGACTTCCCTGGATACTGCCAAAATGTCTATGCTTTTGTCATTGTCTTTCTCTTTTTTTTTAAATTTTAGGATCACACTATTAGATTTTTAGAGCAGAATAGCTTTTCTAACTTCTAACTTCCTCTGAAAAAAGCAGTCAGACAAAAATTATCAAGTCTTTCAAGTGAGGTTTGGCTAGCCACTGCTGCTTTGTTTTTGGCTTATCTTCCCTGTGGTTTGAAAACTTTCTTTAATGTCTGGGTTCTGTGATCTTTCAGAAGTCTTTTAAAATGCAGTCCTCATTTCAAAATGTTCACTCTGCCTTCAAATAGTTTCAGTGGAGATGAGGGTGATGAGCTAGTTTTACTTACCTCAATATATGGCAAGGACCTATGTTTAGAAACATAAGCTTACATGTCATTTTACTGCTCATTTAACTAAAACAGCCAGCCTGATTTCATACTAGTATCTCTGCCAACCCACAAGATCACCTGCATTTGTTCACCCAAATTCAGCAAAGTAGCTGAGTCTGGCAGTGCCCTGTTGCAATAGGCGGGTTTAAGTTACTTTATCTGAAATGTAAGAGAGAGGAAAAGTTAAGAGTTATGTAGGGAAGAAAAGCCTTAATTAGCCATGGAAAACGTTTTGCCTTTTAAATCAGAGGCTGATAGTTTAGGAGCCTTTTCTGATTGCAGGTATGGTAGCAGCACACCTTGAGTCAGTTCTAGGTGTGTTGGGTGTTGCACTGAAGAGCAGAACCATTAAAATCCTTTTGAAAACTAATGACCGGCACAGACTGCCGGGTTACCAGTGTATTGTGATACTGTGCTCAACAAAAACACATAGTTTGTCTTTTACATGACTAGACTGCCTTGGTTCACAAATAAAGAGGGAATTTCCAATTTTCTTGTTAATAACTGAGACAGGTAAGCAGTCATACCTATAGCTCTGCTATTTGATAATTTGAAATTTCAGGCACCAGGAAGCATTGCAAAGAACAAATCTGCCCAGCCCCACAGCCCATGCGGTATCTCTTATCTCTCCTGTCACTTTGTTCTCATCTAAGAGGAGGATCAGCCAGTTGTTTCTCATCTAAGCCCCTGCTTCAGACACACATTAGGCATGATGCTCAAATATCCCCCATGGAAGTGAAGTTGGTTGTCAGCAGTGTAATAAAGGCACCCTTTTTCCCCACTGCCTTTCCTAAAAGCTCCATGTAAATATGCGAGAAGGCAGATGGTGTGTAATAACCAAGCCCTTCCTATTGGAAGGTCTCAATAAGTAGGAATATACCACCATCAAACTGACTTCACCATCCCAGGTGGATGTTTGGGTTAACTGTTATTCATTGTAGATGATTTCAGAAGCATCTAATTACATTGTTAATACAAGTGCTGTTTTTCAGCAGTATTTTTTGACTGATAATATGATTGCAATTTGCTTCTGTGAGTCCAAAGTGCACTGATCAAAAGAAGAGTGACGCTGACATCTGGAGACATTGTGGGAGTTGTACTTCTTTTCCTCAGTCTAATCCAAAAACCACAATCGAAACAAGTTAATAATTCATCATATTGGAAAATTTCTTAAATAAATACTGTACTATGAGCTCTGTTTGACTTGAAGGAGAGCAGCTACTATACCTTCACTTAAAAGAGAGAGAGAGATTCCTTCTTATCAGGAGAGCTATTTCTTTCCTGCCAGATTGTGCTGGTCAGAAAGGATAAGGGATAAGATCACAGGGCCTTTCCCCCGTTTTTCATAATTAGCAGTCTGAGAGTCAACAGGACAAAACCTGTATTTGTTTCTCTGACACATTGCTGTGCTACTTCACATGAAAGCAGTGCAGTCTTAATCTAGGAAGTTTTATACACTTTGAATTAATCCAACCATTAAGAACGAGCTCATTGTTTAGAGATTTGCAGATACTGTTTCACAGGCCAAGAAACTTCTCAGAGTTTTGTTCAGCCACAGTATTAGATAAAATGAAAGCAAACCATGATGCAGTTGTTTTGCTTTTTCTTTCTTTTGCAGGGTATTTGTTTGTCTTCCCTCCTGCATTACAGGCTGCCACAAATCATTTGTAGAGTGCAGTGACCTTTACAGAAAGGCTAGTAGTACCAAGTGCTTAGGGATCACTGTCTTGATAGCTGGAGAGAGAAGATTATTGTAGCATCCAGGAAGTTATCTAAAGGATGAAATATCAAAAAGATACAGATTCCTCCCAACCTCAACCCCTTGTAGAGGAGCCAGAGGTGTATTAGCCTCCAGCATGGCTGGACCATTGGAACAGGTCATCTGGCATGGTTTTAGTCCTGGGAAATAGCTGGTCAGTGATACCAGCATAGTTTCTACTCCTCCTCCTGGAAAACTGAAATCAGGAATGTGATTTACCTGCAGACACAGGCAGGGGATGGCCACCATCTGGATGTTTCCCAAAGGAGGCTTTAAGGAGAATGATCAGGGTGCCTCAAGACTTGCTGCCCCTTGGGACTAGCAGAGGGAGAAGTAAGTGACATTTAACATTTGAAGAAATCCGTGGATTGCTCCAAAGATTGGTAATAAAGTGCTCTTGTCCTGGTTTGCCAGCTTGAGTTTAACAAAACTTTGAGTTTGGTTGCTCAAACTTGTTTTATATTTTTTTTGTAAATTTGTGGTGAAATGAGTTAATTTGGGAGGAGGTAAATATAGCTAGAAGTTAAAATTTTCCATATAGAAAAATGTTAAATGTGGTCACCTCTTGAAACAGTTGTTGGGAATATGTTAAATGGCAGCTTTTATAGAAGTGTAGCTTTTTACTGGGATCTGGACTTTGGTGAAGAAATTCACTCTGCTTAGGCTGCCAAACAATTGCGTTGCAATCTTTTGCCATAGGAGTTTGACATATTGTCCTGTCAGGTACACAGTATCTTGTTACAAAATCAGAGTGTCTCCCAATGTCAGAGAGCATATTTTAATATGAGATTATCTTTTGTTTCCTGAATACTTCATCATTAAAATACACAAAAAAGGTTGGCAAGCAAGTCTTTAAAGATGTGAAGAGAGACAAGTGTTAGAATGGTAATTTTACAAAGAAAGTTACAAATAAAACAGGCAAGGAAGTATTTTAGTCAGGTGCGTAAACATATCCTTTGGGCTGAAAGATAAAGCCAGAGGTAATGAACTGTCAGACCCAAGTAGCCATCTTAAGAAATGTGCGCACGTGTTTGTGCGCAGACAGGCGCGCGCCCCGCACACGGTTCCCGTGCGGCCGAATCTGCTGCTGGTGGTGTAGAAGCATGCAGCTGCCTGCAGAGTCACTCTTTGGTGGTAAAGAGCAGAACCAATTAATGGTTATGACCATGGTGTAAATACATGATGTATCTAAGATAAGTGTTCAATGTACTGCAATACTACATGGATCAAACTTCTCACACATAGGAGCTTAAAAGAAGATACGGAGTTGGTATTGAGAGAACTAGCAGTGGCATTACAAACGTACAAGACCAAATGGTTTAGTAAACTTTTGTGTTAGCTCTTGAAAACTTTAGTGGAGAATGAATTAACTACATTTGAGCAAGTGTGTGATCATGTGTCACAGCAAAGCCTAAGTTGGAAAGGACCTCTGGACACCATCTGAACTGCTGTACAAAGCAGAGATTTAGATTAGGTTATCCATGCCCCATCAAGCTGAGTCTTAAATATTCCCAGTGAAGGTGATTCCACCACTTCTCTGTGCAATGTATTGCAGGTTTTTTATTGTTGTCATGATGAAGTTTGTTTTTTTCTTATAGCCAGATGGAATTTCCAGGAACGGGGTAAGCTGTACCCTGGAAAACAGTAAGTCTGGAAGGGATGTAAGGATCTGTTGAACTGCAAGTTCACAAGAGTTCCTAGTGTGATGCTATCATAAAAGGAGAAGGAGTTATTTTCCAGGAAGGCAGTGATTGGGACTCAAGAATAGCCTTACCTCTGGATGTGCACTGTGACAAGAACGCGTGCTGTAGTTTCAGACTCAATATTGTTGAAGGGAGTTGAACCATGGGAGTGTTGCAGAAGAAAGTCACCCAAAATGGTTTGAAATCTGGTGAAACTATTTCTCTCTGAGAACCATGATTTTTTTGTCTGTTGACCCTATTAAAATAGAGAGCCTCCTTGATTAAGAAATGTAAATCTCTTGAAGCAGGAGAAAATATACTGGTTTTATATTGGCTCTTTAGAACAGCAATCAAAATCATAACACAAACTAAAGGTTATAGCTGGAGAGTTGGGCAGGTTCAAATCAGGAGTAATGCACAACATTTTTGACAGTAGAAATGATTCATTATTCTGACAAATTATCAAGGGAAGCAAGAGGTTCTTGATCTCTAAATCTTCAAACTATGACAGGTTGCTTTTCTAGCTGATATGCTTTAGTCAAACAAAAGTTACTGATGAGTAGGGCTCACTGGCAGAGATTTATTGGCTCCTCCTTGGCCTTGGTTATGCAACTGAGGCTCTTGGCTATTCATGCAATTTTAATGTTTCAAGGACTGTTCATAAGGAACTGAGTTTGACCCAGCTGCTTTTGAATGTAGCACTGTAACAAGAATGAGCTATTTCAGAAATAAAAAATTGCTTTAGTATTTAGAAATCTAGGTTACTTGGAAATTTAAGAGACAAATAAGAGTTCTAAGTGAAATATTAAAAGAAAAAGAATCAGAGTGAAAAGAATTAGGGTAAAGTTAGGGTAAATAGAATTTACTATTTATAATTAGAATAATAATATATATTTTCTTGGTATCCCAGTCAGGGTACCAATATATAGCTATTATAAACAAGCACAGGAAAGGCCTGAGTGATCACTGCCTCAAAAATTTCCCAGACTTAAGGTGCCCTTAATTCAGAGGAATTTTCTGCTTTGACCAAAACTTTGAATTTCTCCTCAGCTATTCCTTGGGAAATTTCTTGCTTACATCAATAAAAGTTTTGGCAATTTTAGAGATCTCAGGATTGGTTCACCCTGAAATCGTTACTTTGTAAGGTACCACTAAGTCCCCTATTGCTTCATGTACTGTCGCTTGCAAGTAATGGATCTGGTTACTGTGAATTTTTCTGAACATGGACAAAACTACAATACACCTTAAAGCAATTAAGAAGTAACCCACAACCGAATTATTTTGGGGCATGGTGGGATAAGGAAGAGACAAAAAAACCCCTTCACTGGAGCAATGTTCAACAATGCATAGAAGTGTACCTGAAAATGGGACATTGCACCATGTTGACAGTTATTTGCTGGCACAGCAGAATGAGAAATGGGAGCCTGTCTGGAGGAAGAAGGTGACAGAAATCAGAATGAGTTTTCCGAGGGAGATTGAGAATGAAGTGACATAGTCTGAGAATGAGGAACTTCTGTTAGGACTTGGGCCAGAAACAAGAAAAGGGCAAATGCTATGTTTGCTAAAGTAATACGGGAAATCTCTAAGCAGAATATAATTCTTGATATGCTCTTATAATCATAGCAGTATGTAAAAAAAGGAAGGGAAGCAATGTATTGCATATGTAGTGTTACAGACTTGAGGCATAGCATGGATCTTGCTGAAAGGCATACACAATTTTAGAAGGGGTTAAGAGAACTCCTGCTGTGCTGCAGAGCTGACTGCAGCAGGAGAACGTTGTGAACCCAGTGACTCAGGCGAGTGCTGCACAAAGCTGCTGGTGCTGAGGAGCTTAATTCTAGTAGCTGGGAAGGATGCCCTGAATGATGTACAGGAGATCTGTATGTCTGTGCCTGGGGAAATTAGGCTTTGATTTGGTTGTGTGTAGCCCAGCTGGTAGGTGTGGTGATCTTCACTCCACTGTATGGATGGTTTGGGTTTTGGACTAATGGTTCCATCTGAACCGTATCTGCTTTAAAATACATTTACATGTGAATATATAATTTTCTTGTAAAACTTTCTTTATTGAAACCATCAGCAAAAATTAAAGTTTTTGTGATTTGTAAATTCCAATCAAGTGAGGGATAAATTGGTAGTATTGTCAGTTGTAAAGTTGCTATCCAGCTCTGCTTTCTTTCTGTAATGCCTGTCTTTCCTTCTTTCTTCTTAATTCTGTTTTGAGGAAAACCAAATTTGTAATAAAAGCTGATAATAGCCTAAGTTAAAAAAAAAAAAAAGTTGTGTCTATCCAGTTTATACTTTGTATAGTCTAGACAGTCTACATTCATAAATATCCTGTTATTGCATTAAACCGTAGCAAGCTTGACAGTAATAAGCAGAAGAACTAAATTTTCCCCATGCCCCAGTGGTGGACCTTCCACGTTTGTGTGGGTGCCCCACAGAGGTTTGCCGTCTCACTGTCAGCTGCCTTGGCTCTGCAAAATAAGCAGAGAAGTTCATCTCCAGGCTCTTTTGCTGGTGTTTAAATGCAGAGGAGATGACTTTTTAAAAAAGAAATGCTGTTACCAAGAATTCAGAAAGACATTTTCCTGTTTTTTTCCTGAAATTTCAGCCTGAATGAATCAATTCAATTAAGAATAAAAATCAATCTCAACTTTGTCCCAGCCTCAGCATTTACTTTTTTTAACTTTAATTTGCCTGTTTTTAAAAAAAGAGGTCTTTGTTTTAATGGTACTTCCTGGTTTTGGAAGCAGAATTTCTGAAATGCTGTGAAGGAATTTTCTTCTCCGCTAAAAGCAGGAATACTGGAATGCTTTGGAAGTGCATCTTTTCATGAGGAGTACCTACTTTAATGTATAGACCGTGCAAATTTGGATCAGTTTCAGATGAAAATTCCATCACATTTAAAAAGATGAGACAAGAACTAAGGCTGTGAACATGGGAGTTCATTCACTAACGTGGCAAATACTTCGTTAAACTAAGTCTCTTCAGCTCTGCTACGAAAATGTCATTCCTTAGGCCCCCATAAAAAGAAGCACCTTTGAATGGAAATTTTCTGAAGGATAAAAGTTATTTTCTGTTTTCCAGATAATTGTGATCTAAAACATTTCTTCATACTGAGAGTATGTCAAATTCCCTGTAACATTCATTGCAACTAGTAGTTCCTCCCTTTTAAAAGGAATGAATGTTTTCTTATATAAAACAGAAGTCTAATGTATGTCAGTTTTTATTAGAAGTGTTTTAATTCTCCATCTGACATGAAATAAATAATTTAAAGGAAAACAAAGTGTCCAGAGAAAGTGCTAATGAGTCAAGTGTACAGTTGCTTTTTATTAGAGTTCTTGGTGGGGCTGAGTATTATTTGGCACAGGCTTTTTGTGCTTTGCTAATAACTACAGCACACCTGCAGGATGTGGGTGATGGAATCAACCAACTAATTCCTCACCCCCGCCCCCCAACACCAAAATGCCACCCTGACGCGTGTTACGAAGTCCTGGGTTTCTCTCTCTGTACTCTTTCTGACTTTGGGCCTTGTTCTCTACGAAGTCTCCAGGCTGTGCGCAGAGCTTTGCAACTGATGAGAAATGCACTTCTGATGTTTTGTACTGCTTGACCTGGGTCATCGTCATTTCCACCTGCAAAGTGATGTGTCCCATTCTCAGGCTGTGGCTTGCTAGTGTGGTATAAATACTGTGAATAACACTAAGCTTATGGAAGACCTTTAAAATTACGTGTTAACCAGCATGAGACAGGGCAACTGAGGTTGTAAAGCTCCTTGAAAAGCACACTGGAATGCAAAATTGTTTTTTTCCTCCATCCCCTTGACCCTGTTGCTGTTACAGACCCAGCACAATCTCACTAACCATCCTCTCCAAAAATACCCACCCTGTGCTTTGTTCCACCACTTGGTGAAGCCTCAATTTCATAATCTCTGGAGGCTTCTGACCATTTCTCCATGGTCTGAAGGGATCAGTGTGGAGTTGTGGTGCACTCTTTCTTTCCAGGACCTCATCTTGGCTTGCATGGCTCTATCCTTGGCTTGCATGGCCATGGAGCACTGAAGTGAGGCCAATCCTTGAATGCCTCCTACCAAGGTTTTCTCTGGAATGCATGCACATTGTGTATTTGAAGTAACACTATCTCATTTCTCCACAGAAGTGGTACTTTTATGCCATTTCCTTCATAACATTTCAAAGGATTGCTGCCTCCCCTCGCTGTGGCAAGGCTGGAGAGCCTGGGGAGGGAAGCGATGGCTGTGGGAGCATGGATGAGCCTGGTGAAGTGGCGGGGGCAGCCCGTGGATCCATGCCATCAGCTGCGTGCAGCTGGGCAGCAGTGACCTTCAGCGTCCCTCGGCTGTCCCGTGCCAGCGGCCAGGGTCAGTGGTATCACCACGTGACCTTTCCCAGGGGAAATCTTTCTCCCACGGCATTTTTGTGGAAGTTGCTTGTATTCAGGCTTGGAGAGGAGGGGAATTTTGCCCTCTGTTTATGCTAAGGGAGCGTATTTATGGTTGCTGCCAGGGAAGCATTTTGCACAGCACAGTTTGGATAATAAGATGCTAAGATGAGAACATCAGAGTTCATACCACTTTTAAAGTTCATGTAATTCTTTTAAGTACTGAAAATGTTACTTGAAGGAATGTCTGTGTGCTGTTGTGTTGCAAGAGTAAAACAATAGCACATTTTACTTGAGACCTTGAAAATATTTTCCTCTTTCTAATAAGACTGAAATAACTTTCCAGCCACTTGTCTGAAAAGTTGGCAAGAGGCTGAAGAACAGCTATAGAGTGTTACTATTTAAGTTAACTTATGTGATCGTGTTTGTACCTGGATTCAGAGACATTTATTTACTCAACTGTGCAGAAGGAAATCTCAGCTGTGGGAAACAAATCTTAGAATGTGTTTACTTTTAATTGTTTTTTTCACTGAAAGTTGAGGAAACTCGTAGTCCTGAATTAAAATGAACATCAAAATGTCACTCAATATCTTAAAAAAAAAAAAAAGCCAAGACGTGTTCCACCACACTTACAACTGGTGGAGAATTTTACAGAGATCTGTATTATAATATGTGGTGTTTGTTTATAATGAAGGCAGCTATCGTTTTAGAAAAACAAAAACAAATATTCATTTTCTGCCTTGGTTTGCAGTCCATGCATATCCAAAAGTTAGGGCTTTAAGCCATATGAATCACAAAGACTTTGACATTGTCACACAAGGATTTTAATAGCATTTTTATGTTCCTTAAAAGTGGTGACCAGCTTTATATTCAGTTTTAAATATGTAGGAACAGTAGCATCTATTACAGATACTATTTTAGGCTTTGTGAAGTGAGCTAGTACTTGTTCAGCTGATGGGCCATGGCATGGAGACTTTCTCTGCAAAATAAAAGGAAAAATAGAACAAAATCTCATCCAGATAGAACTGAGCCAGAGGTGGATATTCAGGGCTGTGAGCACAATGGGGACACATTTGGATAGGAAGAAGGGTGTCTACAAGCCAGCTTAAAACACTTCTTGTCCCCAGGAAAGACAGTTTTTGTTTTAGCTCTTCATCCAAGAGCAATAGGTAACTTTTGAAAGTGCGTACAGCGATGTTTGTGTAGTGAGGGTTAAGGGCACAGCAGGCAGCCTTCCCAACACACCCAAGTGAGTAGAGCATCACAGGTGGGATTTTGACTCATTCCTCTGATGGTGCAGATAAGCCGTAAGCTCTGACTAGACGGCAGGAATTTCTCCGGTGAAAGGAAATTGCCAGGTGGTTTAAAGCCAATATGTCCAACTCTACCCAATTTCCTTGCGGCAGTACTGCAGGATGAGGCAGAGGGGTCATGGCCAGTACTGTCACCATCTGGTGGTCCATGGCTGCCGGCAGCTTCCTGGGGACAGCAGGAGCTTAGAAAGCCCATGGGCTACTCATGGTTGTACCAGGGAGGTCAAGAGTTTATTACAGGAGCACAGAGGTAGTTACCTCCCCATTCAGCTCCCTAAATTCAGCCAGATCTGTGGTTCATGTAAGTTTGGTCATGATAAGTTTAATAATATCTGAAAAGCTCAGATATTGGTTCACCGAAGCAGAATAGTTACATTTGACAGGCACTCAAATAAAATGGGATGAGAACAGTATAAAAACCTTGGACCTCACAAATCTGAAAATATCCTTCAGGATTTCTATTGAAAGCAGAAAAAAGGACAGGGTAATTTTGCTTTTTTATTAAAAAACAGCAAACAAAACAGATGGGAGACATCTCGGATTTGTGTCTTCCTAATGTGAAGCACCAAAGGGTATTTTTTCTGTTTCTCATTTTGAACATGGGGGTGGAGATAGATTAATGGGTTTTGTTTTAGCCTCCAGTTCTTACATGTCTTGCAGTTGAAAACAGTGTTTTTCTCCTCCTTTGTACCAGATGTTACACTCTGGAGAATAATTTCTTAGTATTTTCCAAGTTCAGTGAACTGCCTTGTATTTTAATGATGTTGGTTAGGAAATGTACCAGTTCATAACCAATGATGTACCTAGGGCTGTTTATAGACTGCAGTATGGGATCCATCACAACTGAAACGGCTTAGGAAGACGAAACTTGATCCTTTTGGACAGCTGTGCACTTGCACTGAGGAGGGACAATCAAAAGAGGAAGGATGACACTGTTTTTTTTACATGATGAGACATTGGGGAGTTTGCAGTTATTTAAACAATTCTTCAGGATTTACAGGATCTGAGTGGTCCCCACGTAGCAGGGCAGCACACAGTAAGTTCGGGCGGTTGATGACTTGCTTAAGCTGAGTATGTTGAGGTAATTTAGATAGTATTTGTGAGCGTATTTTTTTTTCTTTTACAGGGATGGCTCAGTGAAATACGAATAATTTCCTGATGGATTTCTTTTGTCTTCTCTTTGTGGACAGGGTGTAGCACTAAGCATTTCTCTGAAATTCTCAGTTCCATTTCCAAGTATTATTTCCAGCAAACTAAATAGTGAAAGATCATTTACTATTACTCACTCCATTACACTTTTCCCTTTGTTTTGCAACATGTTTCTCTGCTTGCTTCTTTCACTTTCTTTTATGCACTCGTTAAGCCCTGAACAAGCTGCTTGAATAAGTTTGTCCCTTAAGATTTTCTGCCTTTAAAGCTGTCTTGCAGACTGGCACATTCCTCTGTGAGATCTGTGTGTACCATGGCATCTTTGTGGACTAACGCCGGTGCAGCTGCGTGGCTAGTTAGCACAAGCAATCCCACTAATTAATAGAGGCTCCCCTTAGGGAGTGGAATCTACAATTCAGTACTCACCCTGAAGAACTTATCTAAAATGGATCAGATGACATGTGTCTTAAAAATGCCCACTGGTTTTTAAGGGAACCCAGAGTGACAAGCTCAGCTGTGGGAATCTACAGTGTAGGCATCCCGGGTTAGGGAAGATCAGTGTTTGAATAATTTTGTCTTCTAAAAGATGTTAATTAGTGGAGTTAGTGCATTGCCACCCTTTACTTGTTTTTCTTAAAGTTTGAGCTCTGTGGGGAAGGGGCCATCTAACTTCTTGTTTGCCCAGTGCTTAATGCGTAGTGGATACTGTCATGATGTTAGTTAATTAGGGTAATAACAATTTTTAGAATTTGGGGTCAAGTCTGACAAAACCAAAGGTGTTACAGGGCAGCACAAGGGCTGCAAAACTCAGTTCAAAATCCAGAATTCTTACTGCAGGATCCTGTCCTGTTTCATGAAAAATATTGAGATACCTGAGGATCTTTTAGATAAATTACAGTTTTTAAACAGCTGCATCAATCAGGTTACAAATAGAAAGCATAAAGCACTGTGGAATGGTATGTTTCCTTTGTATAGCAACACCATTGTGGCAGTAGTTCAAAAACCAGTAGAAGGAAGAAACAAAATATAGTTGGGTAGTTCAAATATGAGGATATATAAAATGTCACACAGGGCATAGAATCAAATAGTAGCTGGGAAGGATGCCAGAAAGACTTATGGTTTCAGTTCAGAAGTGCTTTTAGTTACATGTCTTTTTTTTTTTTTTTTGAATTAAAGTACCATTTTTTTCTCCTATGGCCTTTCCTTCAAGGGCTCCTTATGTAGTTGTTTATTAGTAAACAGCTGCTTGCAATGAAAGACAATTACTTTATAGCCACAGTGGTTTCTGCTAGATGTGTTTGTTGATTGGGGACTGGTTGCACTTCTGTTTGTTCTAATATAATCCAGATAAGAATATGTAAGTATTCTTAAATGGGGTGGATAACTCACAGAAAAAATACATAAAGACCAGATAACAACCATGATTATACACAGAACTTTTGACCTTTAGAAATCCTTAAGGTAAAATAACTCATTAAAGTCTACTAAACATACATGCTCATATGAAAGCTTTTATCTATATATAATATAGATAAATACTATCTATATGTTATCTGCCTATATATTAGATGTGTTTATATATAAAAAGTAAATATTATTACAAACATGTTTATTGAGCTCTCCCTATGAGGTAGGTGCTTGAGAACACTGAAGTACGATACTTGCTTGATACTTAGGTACAATAGCATCAGAATTGCTGGCGTTGTCAGGTGGTGTCTTGTCTGTTCAAACTGTTTAAAAGATGGGATTTATTGGAGATTGAAATCTATAAAATTCAAATAATTAAAAAAATTTATATATAAAAATATCATTCAAATCTATAAGATACAAATTAATTAAATTGCAGTTACATAGTAACCACTCTCTTGTCAAAAATTTGAGGCTAGGTAATTGTAGTTGAGTACCTGATATAAGTTGATCTTTCAGTTGGGATGGTTTTGTCCAGTGTAGAGTCAAAAGGCCATTGAAATCTAGGAGCTTAACATTTTATATAGACTTGAAATTTGCTAAACAAAGGAAAGATGCTAAGCTACAACATTACTTATGTCATTCATCTGAGTGTATTCTCACAGCTTTGAATAATCAGGAAAATACTGTCTTTAGGATGTGGGAAATATAATTTAACACAAACAGGTCACTATAACGTCACTTGATTTGCTTTGCTGAGGTACAAGGGATAGTGGATATACTAACCTAAAAGACTGAGCTTCTATGAACATTATAATTAGCCTATTATCTCCCAGTATATAGATGAATTTTTTTGACATGTTTTGGTATATTGAAGTGCAAAATCTGTAATTTTTTCCTTATGCTTGCATAATATAAGCTACATAATGAGACTTCAGGGTTATGTCTAAAAATGATTGACAGTTGGTAATTGCTAAAGGCCAACTGTGAAGGACTGCGAAATGATCTTCAGACTTTGTGTTAAAATGGCTGGTGAGGTTCAATTTCCATAACTGTAAAATATACTACATAAGGAAGACTAATCTTAACTTCATGTATACAATGGTAAGCACTGAGCTGAGCATTACCACTCAGGAATAAGATGTGGAAGTTTTTATGGATCCGTGGAAATGTCAATGCAGTGTTCAATACAAGTCGAAAAAGCAGATCTGATGTCTGTAGTTACTAGAAGAAGAGAACAGAGAGCAAGACAGAGTATCACCTGCTGCTGTAAATTCATGGGGCATCCGTGGTGTGTGCAGTTCATGTGTCTCCAACACCAAAAAGATGTAATAGAACTGAGGGACAAGGTTTGGAGAGGGACACCAATGATCCAAGTTAGGGAGTGGCTCCAGGGTCAAGTCAGCACAGTAGGAAATGCGATGACTGAGTGGGATATAATGGAGGGGAGGAAGAACAGGCAAGTTATGGAGCTGCAAATTTCGAGGGACTGGGAGAGAGTTTTGGAGAAGCATCACTATTCGCATCCGTGTTCTTAACCTCTTCCCTGGGTACCTACTTCAAGCTGGTGGTGGAAACAGGCTACTGGAGTAGGTGGACCTTTGGTCTGGTCCTTCTTATTCCTGAAATAATCTCTAGGCCACAGTAACCCCTGGGTGGCTAGGATGAGGTACAACATAACACCAGGAGAAGCACCAGGTTTGGGGAGAACAGGGAAGACTTTGCCATTTGAGTCCCCTGCCATAAGCACTAAGCCCAGAATGAATGTCTGCAGCTCTCCAGATCTCACCAGGCTGCCTTTCTCCAACTGGTCCCCGATATCCTGCTTCAAGTAGTTTTTCTTCTTCCCAGAAGATTGTTTTCTTGTCAGTATTTTCTCCTCCGGCATGCTATTGTTTGAACTGTCTCTTGGGGGTGCTTTGACCATCTACTTCCATGACTTGGACAAGTAGTTTTTCCTTTTTTTCAGTTGCTGGTCTGCAATACAAATGAAAGCCTGTCTGCATGCAGGTGGCTTGCTCTGTTCCAAGTATGAAAGTCAGAGGAGTGGAAGGCAGGAGTGTATTGCTGAAAATTTTCCAACCCCATCCATACTTGTGTCACACTAAGTTAAACTCTCACCTACTTAGTGACATGCAGCTTATATCATCTTACATATGAGCTTTGACTTTGTCCTGCTAAATTGAGCTTGAGCTTGTGAGACTTAAATGTCAGAAGGCTAGAGCAGGTCAGAGCAGCAGAAGAGCATAAGTTAAAGTTGGCCATACTATTAACTTTGTGCTTTACTATACATAGCTGCTGTTGCCTTCAAAGAAACACTATTGACTAAGAATTTGCACTTTGTCTTGAAAAAATTGTGCAAGTGATGAATGAAATCATTAGACAGAAGGCTTAGAGAAAAATTTCCTTTTTATTTCAGCTTATTTATCCTCTTGCTGACATTTGTTGTACATTTGGTCAATACTTCATCTCTTGGTTGGTTTTGGGTTTTGTTTTTGGATTTTTTTTGGTTTTTTGGGTTTTTTTCAGAAGAAAACGTAACTGTAAATCCACCGCAGTAATAGGTAACCCAGTAGTCATAAGCTACTTTTCCTTTGTTGACGTCTTTTGAAAGAGAAGGTGTATTGGTACTGATTTAGAGAGAGAGGGGCCTGTATTTGCATAAGTAATTACAAATTCAATTTAGAATAAGTTAACATTACTTATTGTACATTTTTAATGCTAATAGGATTCGATGGTCTGACTTCTTTTTCTCCTGTAAGAATGCAAACATAGGCAATAGAAAACTTATTTTGTAATATATTTATCTAAATACTCTTGACTGTTCAGTAAGATTGTTATCCACATGCAAGCAATGTATACTTTTGGATACTTGTTTATGGGAGTAAAGACCTTTCCTTCTAGGATATGCTCTTGGTGCCTCTCTACTGATTTTCAGCACTTTGTCACTGTATGTTATTTTGGTCGCAGAAGGTCATCAAAACCTGAATGAACTGGGCAAAGAATGTGGTTGTGACTCTATGGACTTGCTCATGAACAGAGTCTTCCTTTGATAGTGGTTGATAAGATCAGCACGTGGACTGTAAATCCTTAGAAATTATTCTAGCTAAAGAGCAGAAAGAATAAATCCATGTTTCATGGCCTACTCAGTCATGAATAACTTTGCCTGAGATATCTGATTTGTAAACCTGGAGAACAAGGAAGAGGAGTGTGTCTGAGCTGCTTTTGAGGTTTTGTGGCCAAGTGTCTTTCTGGTTCCCTTTCCTGGAGGTTTTGTGGCCAGCAGGGAGTAAGTAGGGGTTTTGGCTCTTAGTGATCAAGAACATTGTGTCAAACTTTAAAAAAGATGAAAATATGTAAAATTGACAGCAGTCTGGTATATAGTTTAGTTAGATCATAATTCTGGCTCTTTTTTTTTTAGCGTGTAATTACATCCAGAAGCGGACAGTTTTCAACAGTGTTTAAATTGTTCCTTGCTACTTGAACATAATAAGCTACATGTAAAGTTGATTCTTGTTGTGATCCTCACATGGTTTCTTCAAATTCCAACTTGAAAACAGAGTCTGTTTTTGAGCACACTTGCTGTACCTTTCTTGCCTGCATGAGGCTCTTGAACTGATGCTTTCTAACTCCAGAGCTTCTGTTTCCTGAGATTGCCTCAGAAGAAATCTCAACCAAAGAAGGCTTTGGTGAGATTTATAAAAGAGGTGCAGTAAGATGTGAGGGAGAAAGAAAATAATCCATTAGTTCTCAAAAATAAAAAGAATCCATTCCTATTCCAGGTCTTGGAAATCTTGTCCAAGCTCTTGTGAATGTCACTATTTAAGTGCACAGATCATGCATGCATGCAGCATCTTATTTCCAGCACTGTTTAATCACTAACACTAATCTCACCCCTGGGACATGCAGCATCTTTCTGGCCGGCTTTTATTAGATTAACAGTAAGAAGGAAGACTTACTACTCACGTCTCCAACGAGGCAGAGGTATTTCCCATTTCTAGACGAAATGGGAAATGAAAGAAGCACATTCCTCTCCTCGTCTTTTTGCAAGACCTTTTGGGGTCTCATGGACCTGCTCCTTCCTCCTTCAGCAGTAGCTGCAGCCTTTAACTGCATGGCCTGGCTGGCTGGCCATCCCTTTACATCAACACACCTCTCCCACTACATAGACCATAAAGCTCATCATAGAAGCAAGAGCTAAGCTAGGTAAAGTTTAGCAAATTTAGTGGCATGGAGTGAGGAGTGTTTTGGACAGAAAGGGAGGCTCAGAGGGAAGGAATGGAAAGATACCCAGGTTTAAAACTACGTTCTTCCTCCTGTCCTGAGACCAAAGGTGCCCTGTGACCTGCTGTTTGTGGTCAGTCATCCTGAATAGTTCCTCTGGAAGAAATAGAGGAGCAGAAGGCAGGAACAGGATGCCTCACTTCGTTTCTGGCTCCTTTGTAAAAGAGTAAGGCTCAAACCAGTCCCTTGGCCACAGAACATTGCCAGGGGAGCAGGTCTCTAGGGAAAAAAAGCACAAGAAAGAAATGTAGTAATCAATAAATAAAATTGTACAGAGAGAGGGTTATAAAAATTTTTTACCTATTTTTTTTTTTACAGACTTTATTAACGGGAAAGTCTTTCTAATAAAGAAAATAGGCAGAGGATGCAGCTTACACTGTGATACTTCACTGCACAAAGGGAAATTCCTCCTCTGTGCAGTAGGAAATGCCATAAATGCATTCCCTGTGAGGTATAACCATTGTACACAGCAAATACAAAACTGAACTTTTCAGGAAAACATGAGCCTTCAAATAGACTCTGTGGTTAAAAGAAGTTAAATTTAATCCTTTTCTAGCAGCAGAAAAAACACAGCCTGGCTGCACCGTGTGAGTCATTGGTTAGTTCCTCAGGCAGCTCCTGAAGGCATTTTGTCTTTGTCCTTGTGCCTCCGAGCATTTGCAAGGTGAAATCGCACCATGTCCTGTGGCTTTGCTAGCTTTGCAGTTTGCAAGGTGAAGTCAGATGATTTGATCGGAAAAGAGAGGCTTGGACATACTTCTGCATATTGCTGTGAGCCAGGGTGAAGTGAGTAAAGCTCTTTGTTATCTGCTCATGTTGGAAACAGAAAGGCAATAACTGCAGAGTGGAACTAAAAGGCAAGTCAGAAACTGAGTTATGCATCCGTATTGTCTCGCTGGCTGCCTTTGGTGCAGTGCTGAGCAGTGGTTATGAAACTGTGCCCCGCATTTACTCATGTCACTTCTGATTTGCAAACCTGGTGGCTGAGCGGCAGGTCAGTGCCTCCCCGCCCCGGCACGAACGCCCCCATTCCCTCTCCTCTGCAGCCGCTGCCGGGAGCATTTCCAGAGCATGCCTTCGTCTGAGGAAGGACGCAGGCACTGAAGTACGATATGTGCAGCAGAAGCACAAATGGGGATGATTTAATACAGCGGGCAGGCAAGCTCTGTCACTCGGGCCTGTGACAGGGAACTTGGCGCTTCCCTTTCTTCAAGAAACTTACATCAGGTGGAAGTGGCTCTACGTGACGCTGCTGCATTTGCTGGTCCTGTCCTCCTGTTTGTCTGCATATCTTATCCTGGCATGGATATTCCTTAGTCTGGGAAAGTACTGGGCTTTTAAAAAGGAAATTTGGTGTCTCTTCCTAAGCGTTTGTAAAGAAGGATGGTATTGCTGAGTGAGAATCAAGCATCTTGATTTCCAGTTTCATAGAGATGTTCCAATGCTGATGCAGACCTGAGGGAAGGTGCTCTCGCTTGCCACAAAGGTGGCTGGAAGGATTTGGAAGTTGAGATCTCTCTCTCACACATACAATGTTCAAGATGTGCTGTCCTGCCCCTCATGTTTAGATTTTAAGATCTACTCTTCTTTTGCAGCCATGTCGGAGACCGCTGATCTGCGTAGCAGTTGAGTGCACTATGTCCCTGAAAGAGTGACATGAGGTTTGGCAGGATGCTAGGCAGAGAACACAACAAGGTTGCTTCCTCCTCTTTTGGGGCTCTCGTTCACCAAAAGATCACATGATTGGCTTAAATGTGCTTTAGCCTGTCATGGAGCATGTGGAAATGAAGAGGAATACCAGAACACTGACAGCGTTAGGTGGAGAGAAGTAGAAGGTTCTTATTCACAGTGTTCTTCAGAAATTAAAGTGTAAGTTAAAATTTAGGACCTTAGCTTAAGTCTAACAAGTAAATCTGTGTTAAGAGGATAAAAACAGGCCATTGCTTACCAGTGATCTTGGAAGCAGGTAGAATGAAGGAGGGGGTTCTGCCTTCAAACTAGGCAAGTCCTCAAGCATATTAGCATCTGGTGGCCACCAAGAAGCTTGCCCACTGTGTCTTAGACTGCTCCGCTCTAGCTAAGAATACATCTCACCTATTTCCCCTGGGCCATTTCGTTCAGATCTCCCCAGAGTGTCCTCTTTAACCAAATTTAAGAAGCTAACTCACCTTGAGAGAATCCCAGGAGGAAGACAGGTGGCCTGTAATCCACTCTTAAAAAATGCAGAGACAAAGACCAGGCGGTTTGTGGACTTGCCCAAGGGCTCCAAGGGAGCAGCAGCAAAGGCAGGAGCTGGGGCTGCTCCACAACCCAGGGGAGCACCGCGGCATGAGCAGAGCTGGCTCCATGGGACCATCACCTCTGGGGGCATAGAGAGTCCTCTCCATCTCCTGCTGCTGCATCCATCTCACCAGAGGGACCACGCAGTCTGGGAGCGAGACCCAGAGTAAACCTGGAGTTTCTAACCAGGGCCAGTGCCGTGGCAAGGAAGAGGCCAGCTGGTCAGCCTTGTCATGGCCCTTTCAGATCTTACGCAAAGGCTTGTAATTACATTTGGATTGGATTTAAATAATACATGAAAAGCCAAGTCTATGATACTGCATTAAAATACAGCAACTACTCTGCTTTTCTGGTTTAGTGAGGATTGCGTGAATCAAAAATACCTTACTCATCTGCAAAAAGGCTTAGTCCCAGCAAATCATGGGTTTAATTACAGGAAATAATCATAAACTACTTTATATGCAATTAAAGACACTTTCTTTTGGAGATATTTTTGTAATTTGTGTTTTTTCCTAAAACCAATTATCCAAAATATAATACCCTTTCATGCCTGCAGTACAACTTTGACTTGACTATAAATTGATTTTTTGAAATGCAACTTTATGTATAATTGAAACTTGAGACTGTTTTACCTTTATCTAGGTAATTGATTAATGGGTCAGATTACAGCTGCTGGTTAGTAGTAGCAGCTAACAGTTTTATGCTACAGTTTGCTCATTTAGATAATTGTATTAATTTAGAATGTAAATTGACACAATTACAATGGCATTTTTTTAAATGTCAACATCTTTTATGTTAATGTCTAATCAGCCTTTAATCAAATGCTGAAACTGTTTGGAACAGAAAATACCTTTCACACTGAAATGTAATATAATGCTGGTCCAGAGCTCATTAGTTTCATGGGAAGACCAATGTTGGCTTTGGAGCATACTCATAATTTTATCAATCTATTGAAACAGAAGAACAACATTCAAATTCAGACTGAACAGTGGTATGGCCCAGAGCTTTCCCAAGCAGCTACAAACACGTAAGGGAGTATTTTGTGGCAGTGGTAGACTTGAAGGCTAGGGAAAATGTGTCCTGAAGGATATGTGCCCTGCTGGTAGCTACAACCCATGACATGGGAAGAAGAGAAAGGAAGAAATTTTGTCGTCTTGTCATCAAAGTGACAGTTCAGGGAAGATCCTTCACCTTTAATGAATATCTGTGAGTCAGGAACAGAAACTAAGCAAACATCCAGGAAAACATCAGCATGATCCTTTCTGCTTAGCAGCTGGGACGAGGAGCCATGCTGCTTTCAGTCCAGGTTCAGGCCAGGGCCCTGCCGACATCTGCACTCTGGTCCTCCTCTGGCAAGGTGCTTATGTCCCTCATGGGCGATGGGTCACGTTTCCTAACTTAGCTGTTCGCTTAACAAGAGAGAACACCCCAAAGAGAGAAGGGCATGGAGGCCATCTTGGGAACTCATGGGCTGAGGGGGAAAAAGCAGCAGGTCTTGAAAAAATGGTATCTCTTCCCAGAGAGCTTTGATATTGGAGGTGTTTGATTGTTCTCTGTAAATTTATTAGGTGGCTGAAAAAGAGGGGCACAAAGGGCCTAGTTAAAGTAAAGGAGAGTGCTGGTGTAAGGCCAGCTGGTATGTGTTGCCTTGAGTGAATTTAGGCAAGAGGCTCTTGCTGTCGGGGTGGCTGGAATGCTGTTCTGGAGCAGTGAGAGCAAAGAGGTTGCTTCCAAAAATCAGTCACCTCCTATGCCTGATTGCCTGCAAGGAATGGATGTGATAATCCAGCAAAAGTCGTTATGCCTGTGTGCTCTCATGGCCGTTGCAGCTGAGCTGTCCCGGTGCCATCCTCCCTAGTAAATACGTGACTGGATTATTGAGGGGATATGGCTGGATGATGGAAAAGCTGTCACAGTTTTCTAGAGGCTGCCTCGGGAAACCTTCTGCCTCAAAACCCAGTCTGCCCGTGAAGCGAATTTCACGGGGCCACATTGCACCACCAGCCAGTGCCACCGCCGAAGTGCTGGCATCAGCGTGGGGCTCGGCTGCCTGAGTGCAGGAGTTCACACGCCTCCGTGAGTACTGCTCATGCTTTCGATCAGTCCTGATCTGAAACGTGATCTGGGGAATTTACAGAATCTTTTAATTCAGCTGTCAAAACTATGCAAGCTTAATTATGGGCTGGATTTGGCATAAAAGCTTAGACACAGTGTTTTCCCTCAGCATTTGTATTTGCTGTTGGAAACGCTTCAGCCCATAAATCTATGCAGATAATGCCGATGGGGAAAATCACTAACAAAACATAGTTTTACAGGTGGTTTTAGGTGAATTTTCCATCAACTTTATGTGCCTGTACCATATCATTATGTTCTTTTCTCAGCCATTAACTTCTGCTGCGAAGCATGAGATATCAGATTCCTTTTGGCTTTATCGTTCGCATCTGTCACCCGTGCGCACATGCCTGGTTAACGCGCCTTGGTCCGCGGGGTGCCCTGTGGCCCCTGGATGGGGTGCAGAGGTGGGGGTCCCTGCAGTGAGGAGTGGAGGTCCCCACGGAGGCCAGGGTAGAGGCGGGCGTGGGGGGACAGGGCAAGCTGGAGGCGGCAGCTGGAAGAGCCAAGAGATGGGATGTGGCTCCCGGTGGCTCTGTCTATACTTGATATGAGGAATACCATGAGTGCCAGTGGAAACGGCATCTAGTTAAGGAAATGAGAGCTCTCCAGATTTTACTTTCTTAAAGGCAAATGGCTATGAAAATATATCTGTTGAAGGAGAAAGGCACAGGCTTCACTGAAGCATGTAGGTGCCAGTTGGGAGATGAGGGTAGCCAGGGCCACTGGATTCCTCTTTTGTGACCTTGGGCAAGCCATTTATCCAATAAATATAAATCAGCTGTTTCCATTAATTTTTACTGCAGCAAGGCTAAGTTAGGGCAAAGTTGCACATTATGGCTATGCTTATCTAACAACCCACTATCCTTCTTTACTCTTTTCCCACGCCCTGGTTAAAGACTCACTGAAACTGGAGAAAATTAACCTTGGTGTTGAGGAATGAGAGGAGAAGGCAAATCGTTTCACCTTATGCATAGGGAGGGAGATGGGGATATCTGGTTGGGATGGGGGCAGGAGAACCGAGGAGGAGTCCCCCCTTCCAGCTGCACTGAGCTGTTAGATCAGCTGAGCCATAAATATGTGTCTTCAGCCTTAGATTAGTTCAGGATGTAATCCTTCATCTTTGCCCTTCCCAAGGAGTCACTGCTGAAGCTCTTTTACTAATAGCAAAAATATTTATTCAGATACAAGTATAACCATTTGCTTCACTTGCCCCTCCAGAGACACGAGTAGATCCCATTTAAGTTAATGAGAGTGCTGCACACCTAATTAGAGACAGAGTTAAGTCCACAGTCCTGTGCCAAAATGCTACATCATGAACTAAAACTCATGGAAAGTTAATACAGAGTCACAATTTATTTGCTATATTTAAAACGGACTTTAAAAATTAAATGAAAGCTGATACATCCAATAAAACCCTGTAATCCAGGCTGTAATAATAAATCACATACTGGGATCCTACTGCAGATGAGGGTGAAATTGTAAGTGCATTGACATTAATGTCATAGCGCCTCTTGACTTCAACAGATCCAGGATTTCTTTGGTAATGTGCTTAGTGTCTTAATTTACTAGCAAAATAAGTCGTTTGGGATTTCCTGTTTCCCCCGCAGCCACCGATGATGTGATCAGCTCCTGGGACAATACTAAAATATGCTCAGCTGGATTTCTCTGTCAGCATCAGCTGCCTCCTTTTTTCATCTGCCTCCCAAAGCCACTTCTCTGTTTCTTGCTGCCCCGTCTGCAGTACGCAACCTCGTCAGGTGCGCTGGCTTATTTGGCTTTTAGACTTGTTTCCTAAGAGGAGCAAGCTTATATGATTGATTATGTGTCTTTTTGTCTGCAAAACTGTCTTGGCCAATTTTATTAAAGTCTGAAAGGAGAATAGCTATCCTAAAGGTCACAGGGTAGAGGAGGCAACCCCAAGTGAGTGCCCTACGCTGCCCCAAGCCCACCTCGGGAGGGAAGCGGCGGCAGCGCTGCAGGCAGCTGACTGCAGGCAGCACACGCTCCAGACTAATGGCAGCAGAGTCTTTCTGGTGGAGGGAGCGTGGGTGGGTTTCACACTGTCGTGGTGGGTAGGTGAGGCGGGGTTAGGAGACAAAGGACACGAACGAAAGGCAAAACAAGCTTCAGAGTTGTGTGTTTTGCAGAACTCCTCTTCCTCCTCCACCCCCACCAGTTTTGTTTCCTGTGACTTCAACTCCTTCCATTGAGCAGTGGCAACATCATGATCTTTGTCGAAGTGGCTGATTACATTTCTTTAAGAGGTGTCTAGTGGTGGCAAATCAGTAACAACAATTGATTTGCCACTCTTTACGTGCTTTGCAAAAGGCATGCAAGTTCCATCTGCACTACCTGACAGAAGCAAGTGAAGGGAAAATAGTTCATAAGTTAAGTACTAATTATTAGTATACAGCAATAAAACTTAGAAGACTTATTTCTTGAAGAAAATTATTTTCTATTATTACATATTACATTACCATACATAAGTGGCAATTCATGTCATGTCCTTGGAGATATAAAACAATATGGAAACCTGCATAAATACTCGAAATATATGATTTTAACAACTTTTGTACTCAATTATTGCTGTTGGATTGATGTGGAATATCTAGTATTGTGTTGGTTTAGCTGTAGCTTACAGCTGGTGCTTATGAGCTGGGAAAAAGGTAAGGTGTATGTTCTGTCTGTACCTTCTTTTATTTCCTGTGTACCCATATTCTCATTGCCTTCAAAAGTATTTGTGGATGTGCAAGAGGCACAAGACTGGCTACTAATGTGCTGATTACTCCCTTTTATTGTTTTGAAGAGTTTAGCAACTCCTTCATAGAGACTTTTTCATTCTTTCTACATTTTTTCCTGGACTTACCTAAGGATCTCATTTTGCAGGCTCCTGTACGTGTGTTTATGTTTAAAGGCACTGGTATTATAGTACTATGGATGTTAGGCAGGTTTCTTGAAGTTAAGCATACGTGTGCTTCTGCAAAGTTTAAGGAGAGACAGGGAGACATTGAGCTGACATCTGAATAACAAATACCTTCATTTTCAGTAGAGGTGAGAAGTGAAATGTTCCTTAGAAGGTTGCAGACAGGTTTCATGGACAGCAAATGCACTGGGGACTGATCTATGAGCACCTTTTGTCTGCTAGATCAGAGCATAAATATGTTTATTCTTATATATCACAGTAATGAGGGCAGTGCAGTGGCAAGCAGACACCTGTCTGACCAGCAGATTGAAAGAGTGAGGAGAAAATTCATAGTTCTTCTTTGATCTTGTAAACCAAGCTTATGGTTCTAGTGTGCCTGAAATTAGGGCAGGAAGAAAGGATGTACTGGGAGTAATCAGAAATTAGATTATATTGGTATGTTAGTGATGAAAAGGAGAATTCAGTTATAATGTTTACTCCCTTATTATTTATTTTCTTTTCTATAAGGGAGTCTTTCTTTTCTTTTTGGTGGGTAGGATTCATTTGTAGCTCAGTTTGCTTACCCCACCCCACCCCTCCAGTCTGTGTGTGTCAGGAGAAGGGTCCTACATACAATTGTTCCCAAGCAAAGTCTTTGCTGCCTGCAAGCAGCAGTGGAGAGAGTAATTTAGTGCTTATATGGTGCCTCCTCTAGAGACAAGCTCCTGCCTCTAAGGTCTTACTTCCTGTTCATTATTTAATACCTATTTTATTCTGGGCACAAAAAAAAAGCCCAAAGTGAAATGGGCACTGTTCTCCACATCAACTGTTTCTGTCCTGCAGATATGAGGGGAATAGTTTCTTTTCCACAGAAAGAGTAGCCAGGGGCCTTTTAGCCAATTACTGCAGTGGTGTGTAGACCACAGCAAGAGGGATTACTTCTGCCTTCTGTAGTGAACATTAACCACTGCTGTGCTACACAAATGGACCTTTTATATTTTATCTACTTGGATATTCTAAGGAAATGAGAAGTCTTGAAATGACAAAGCCCTGGTAATAATGAGGTGAGTTATCACCACGTGGTTATTATGAAGAGCATTTTCTTTTTATACGAATGTGTGTTAGAGAAGAGTCATGTCCCTTGTTTGTCTTGGAAAGAAAACCATTCAAGTTTACTCTTGTCAGATTTCTTGGAAGAATAAAACATTGTTATTGTTTGTGAAAGAAAGACGACCTAGTTGAACCTGGCCCGTCAGTTGCCTTCCTGGAAGCCGCATGTGGTCGTGGCTCTTGTCATGTCTGAGATTTGTCTAATTCTACCTTCAGCTTCTCTGTGGGTTCAGCTGCTGGTGCTGGCAGTCAATTCTGCATTCGTTATCTCCAGTAAAGTTACCTTATTTGCAGTTAATCAAACAGCGTAAAAAAAAGTTGGACTTGGGGGTGTTTTGTGACCAATATAGATATTACCTGTAAGGCAGGAATTCTTTTGACAATGAACTGCAGCAGTTCTCCTGTAGAAGCTGGTAAACCTGGAAGTGAAAGACAGTATTTAGCACCCACTATGTCCCTTAGGCAAGGCTGTTTTAAAGTATATCCCTGTTCATGGCCTGATGTCCTTCGTACTGTATTTGGAGTAGAATGACCATAGACAGAAGCTGATGTAGATAAAATTAATTGCAAATAGACCATATACTTAAATTTTATACAATAACAGTTGCAGAGGGAATTTGTAAATCACTATTCACTGTGACTTCTGCATTAATCTTGTTTTCATGCAAAACCCTCTACTCATGTTTTGTGCATCAGTCAGTGAGTTTTCACTGAAAACAGCCAGATGCGTAAGGACTCTTGTGGTAGTGCTGTGCTCCAGAGTCACTAGCACAAGCATGAAGCCATCTGTTTGAAGACTCTTGCAACCTCTTTGTTGAGTTTCAAGCATGAAACGACATTTCTGTCCAGTGAAACTGTGGAGCAAACCAACAAGAGCCTTTGTGGTGTTACACTGTAGTGTACACTTGCAGTGTAGTGTTACGCCAAAAAGCAGTGTTACACTACTACTTTGTAGTGTCAGCATACTGCAAAAATAGTCACAGCGTATATATTAACATATGAGCTTTCCAGAATTGCATATGGTGAGTTTTAGTTTAAGCTTAGTTAACGACATGGATAAGGTGGCATAACCTATTTAAATATCTATGTAACTTTGTCCCTGTCTACTTTTAATGTAGATGCTCTCAGATGCTTGTGCATGCTGTGTATAAAGCTTTTATGTACTATAGGACTTGTATTAAGCATCTCAGTATGCCCAGCAGCCTTTACAACAAGCAAGAAGAACCTAATTGAAAATAGGAAACTTCTTAATCTCTGATAAGGGATTGTTTGAAATTTTTTTCAGAGAAAAAAAGACAAATTCATAAGAAGTTTGTGCCACTTTTAAGCCTAGCAAAGTAACACATTTGGATTCTGCAGCTAATTGGAAAGCAGATTTTAGTAATTGTTCGAGCATCAAGAACAAAGGCACTTAAAAATTGACAAAAAAGGAGTGCAAATAACTTTGTAAAGCTTTACAAAAGCTTTATAAACATAGACCAGATACTGCATAGCTAGATATGCTACCATAAAGGATCTGAAAGAACTACAGAAGTAGAAGCTCTGGGATTCTTCCAGACGTGTGAAGTAATGTCTTGCATTGTTATGTGGGCAAGGCTGTTTTTCTTGGCCATAATTTAGGAAGGATTTTGTATGTTATCATCAACGAATTAGAACTTGAATAACAAATCTTGGATATAATCATCATAATCTGTTCCTGTTGGGGAGGTACAGAAGGAAAAAAAGCTTATTATAAAATAGTTTAAACCTTTTTGACGCAAAAGTACATATAACGTATTTGCTTAGAATAGCTCATCATTTAGGTGGATTTTTTCTGTTGAGTGATTCATAATCATATAGCTTGCTTTAAGAGTTCCTAGCTCAATCATACTCAGTAGTGAGCTCTTTGTACTGTACTTCTTGGTATCTCATGTCTGCTTTGAGTTCCATACTGAAATGGAATAGTTGAACATGTCAGACTGTCCCATAAACCAGAAATGAATAAAGCAAAATTGTTGCAATGTGTTCTCCTTATTGTGTACCTGCCTTAAGAAATGACTCTTTATAGGTCTTTGGAACACAGTGTAACTGCAGCTCATATGCATTCATATATATGCTTATGTCCATTTATAAATTATTTTTTACATGTGTCAATATGTATCAGAACTTACCTTCCTCTTGCCCTGTGATTGTGAGTATTCTTTGAAGGTGCCTATGTGAGGGCGTCAAGTAGTAACACCTTGTTGAACCTTCAGGCACTCATGCTAGGTGGCATTTGTTAGTTCTCAATTTAGGAATCTGAAAGGTGGAGCATCTTTCAAACAATTAAGTGGATAAGCTGGAGATTTTGCAGAAAAACAACTTTTGCCTTGTCTGGGTAAAAACTGAGAAGGTGGTAAATTTCTAACATGTGAGGATGAAAGAAATGCAAATTTGTGAGCAAGAGGGATGAGAGACATTTATGTATTCTCATTTGCAATATACAGAATATCAAACATAATAGGAATTACTTCTGTTTCTTTGCTTGCTTTTTTCTTCTTTCTTTCTTTTTTTTTTTTGAAGGAAAAACCATCATTTAAGTGAGAACTATTACATGAACTAGAACCTTTTAATTTATTTTATCACCCAGATATCCCACTGCCCAAAGATTCGAATTCCTCAGTTTCTCAGCAGTTTCCAATTTCTAACTGATGACTCCACTTGCATCCATTTTTTCTCAGTTGCACCTCAACACAAAATCTGCATTCTGATTTGGTAGCATGTTCGATAACTTAAAAAATGTTAATACATTGGTTTGGAGGAATGAAGTGGCTTGTTGAAACTTCTTTTAAGTGGCTGACTTAATATAACACAGTCATTAGAAAGACATCCAGCAAATTTGTTGGTCTTTAGATGAGTATCTTAGTGCATGAAGGTTTTGTGGGGCACAGTGCTGTGGGGTCGTTCCATAATTGCCTTCATTTACACAGTTTTGGTCAACTGCATTTCAGATTCAGAAGGATTTACATTGTTCTGCTATGAATCATAGTGCTTCATTATGACATTTGCACTGACAGTTATGGGAGAGATGTGCTGAAAGTCCCTAGGCTACATCAACATTTTCAAACTCCCACATGCTTCTTCCCATTTTTATTAGGATCTCCTGCAAGTTGGTTACACACCCTCTTTCAAACTGTTCTGTATAACTCGGGTCTGTCATGTTGCCTGTGCAGCACTCACAAATGACTGGGCAGCCAGTATGCTAACTGCCACCTTACTGAACTGACCATAATGGTATGTGGTTTTTTTGTTCTTGCAACCTTTTTGTATATTCACATTTTTCTCTTTGACCATCCATTTGTTTATTGTTGCTTTCGAGTGGATTTTGTTGTCTTCTTCAAGCTTTGCAGTGTCAGTGTACAGCACCTTGCACTGTGAGACCTAATCCCCAGCTGGGGAATGTCCCTAACAGTGCAGTACAAATACATGATATTTCAACATTTTCTGTTTTATTTTGGCCTCATTCAAAAGAGGTTTTGTTGCTATTTCTCAATTCCTATTTGACATACTAGTTTTACCGTGATTTTCTGGCTATTTTAAGCAGTTTATTTGGGGGAAACACAATTCAATGTTTTACAAATAATCCACTACACAGCACAGGAAGCAAAGCCCTGTATATATGGATTAGGGGGTTGATTTATGGCATGTCTCCATACATCATACACACTAATCTACTTGAAAGGTAAGATGTGTGAATTGCTGCACATCTTAATTGCTTTGCAAAACATGGAATTGAAGAGCTGGGCTAGTCTGCTTGTTTGCTTTCCCATGTTGAAGTGGTAACTATATACCATTACTGTGTCTTATTTTGTTTAGAAAAAAAGGACGAGAACATTTTTGCTACTCTGTATGCATTGTGGAGCAGGAAAAGTAAGACATCATTTAAAGCAGCTATTGTGCTGGAGGTTTCTGGAATGTTTGGCATTGCATGTTCAACCTTGGCATTGTGTCATCAAAAACTGGAGCGGAGCACAGGCTCTCAAATATGCAGTCAGGCCTCTTGAGCTCCTGTAAAAATAAGCTGGCAAACAAAACCCTTTAATAAAATGCTGATACTGGAAAAGATAGAGAGTCATCACTTCATTATGCTACTTTTCTCAGCATGTCTCATTTATTTCCGAAAGTAAAAGAGAGATGATTACTAGATAAGCAAGAGTCATGATGAGGTGAAATCCTGGCCTCAGTGAGACAGGGGACAGCTCAACCACTGGGTCGACCTCTGAGCCATGAAACGTCCCAGTGACCTGGCCAGGAATTGACGTGCCTTTTAGCCAAGGGGGTTGTTTCTTCTCTCTTTGTGCTCTTATGATGTCCGTCATTCAACGATGTATACCGGGCTTATGATTTTTAGTTTGGGCTTTGAATTACGCTGTAGCCAGTCAAAATGCCCCCCTGGAGGCTCCCAGGGCTTGAGAGCACTGGGGAGGCAAGAGAGGGCTGCTGGCGTTAGGAGCGTTGGGGCATTGCACTGCTGTTGATAACCTGGGCGCTGACAGTGGTGACAGTGCTGCAGAAAGAGTCTGAGGATTTTCTGCTTACTGGTACTGTTATTTTTCCTAGTAATTTTTCTCAGGATGGTTCACTTACAATTTGACTCAATGTATTTCTTGATTCCAAATCTGCATGGCTACTAGCCATACTTGCAACATTTTCTTCATTATCCTGCGCTCTTGCCTTCAGAAGGAACTGTGTGTTTTTAATATGTACTGTGTGGGGTGCCTGTGTAGTATAGTCGAAGGAGGAAACGGGAGTAATGACAGTCTGAGAAAGTAAAATAACAGAATATTTAGTTATTTAATTCATAAATTACAGTTCTAGTTAAAAAACTTGGATTCTTCTGTTAGACTCTTTAGAGTCTATGTATCACAGTTTGCTAACAGTAACACTAGAACTTTCCTGAATACAAATAAAGGGTGAGCGTAAAGAAACTTCTTTTAAAACAAACACTTCGGTAGTGCTGAAAATGGTAACTCCAGTGATGTTACCGAAATTGCGGTGTCTTTCCCATCATACCACATTGACACGTGGGAGACTGGAATAAGAAAAATACTAACTTGAAAAGGGGGAACTCCGCCCTGGAAAAGGGGGAGTCCATGGAGAGACCATGTATGGCAGACCAGGTGCACTAACAAAGCTATCTTGCAAATACTCTTGTGTGTGATAGTGATCAAGTAGGTTCAGAAGAAAATACGTTTTTATGAAACTACTTATTTTGGAAGGTACTTATCCTGCTTTCTGTTTCCAAATGAAATGCTCTTGTACTGCCCTCCCGCTTCTCTGCCCAGCCCTGCCAGGCACCCGTTGCTGCCTCGGAAGAAGCTCACATGCACCTGGCAGACTAAGCATGTTGAACAAAGGCAGGACCCAAATAATAGTCTTCTTTCCTCATTAAGAGAGTAGTCCTTGTTAAACTGCACAGCTTTAAATAAGGAGGAAACCGTACTTCCAATCATTTGTAGTGACAATCAATCTTATCTTTTTCTTTTTGCTGTTCAAGGATTGGGGAAATATTTAACCATAAGCAGCTTACAAGTTTATGAAGCAACTCTCTTTGATAACATATTGTTTTGCCTCTTCAGTTTGAAAATCTAAAAAAAAGCGGTCTATCAGGAAAATATTATTATTGGGTCTCTAACCAGTAATGTGTTCTGTGTGGAGATCAGCTACATCAGTTGTTTGTGGCTTCTTTCTTGCTAAATTCAGTAGCTGTTTTCTCCCAGGGCATTGAACAGCACGGTTTGCATGTGGTCTCTGCTGCTCATATAAGCAGCTCCAGGGATTTTTTTTTAACTGGTATCTTTTTTAAGGTCCTTGAGCCTGGCTATCTTAAGCTCACTGGAGTACAGCATGTCCTGTGTGCTGTGCTCTCCTCATCATGTCTCAGAATTGCTCTGGGTGTGCATAGACACCTCCTCTCTCACCTCTTGTTGCTTCTGCTGTACAGGCTGGTTTTTGCAGCCAGCTCTCCTCCTCCTGTCTTCTGGAACAGCCTCTAGCATTGCAGCAGGGACCAAGACTCAAATCTACAAAACTCTACTAAATGAAATTTCCAGTGGGCATCCAAAGATTGTGACACTGTATTTGTGGTCATGGCCAGATGTTACCCTTAATCCTCTGTGGACAAGATTCTTGGTATCCCAGCTGTGTTTACAGAGTAGGGGGAGCCACGGACACCACTCCTTTGGCTCCCAAAGCTCCATGAGAGGGATGAAGGCTCTTGTGAAGCTTCACATGAAGCTGTGCATGAACTGCCATTGGAACATTTTTAGGGGACTGTGGAAAAAAACTCCTCAAGTTAGACAGTTTCAAAACTCAAATAGAGTGGTTTTGGCTTGTTAGCAATGGGTGAGATGAAACGCAGAAGTTTCTAACATTTTCACTCCCTTTATCCTCTCTGTAGGAGCCCAGCAGGCAGGATGTACAGTGATTTGGAAATTTCTGTGTTCAGTCCCTAGAACAGCTGAGTCAGCTCCAGGGTTTCTCATGGCTGTGTTTTTAGCTGTCTGTTACATAGATGGTGATAGGACTGTGGACTGCCAGTCATGATAAAAACAAATATGTATTTGTGGCAATTAGACATTGATGTATCTGGAGCTAAGCGGTACTGTTGTTGGCAGGATTACAAGAGCTGGGTTGCTTGGAGATTTAATGTTCTCATTGCGGCTGTTGTAGAGCAAGACTGAAAGCTCATAAAACTGAAGGCAAGGCATATCAACAGACCAATTAAACACAGTGTATATCATGGATACAAATGTTTGTGAGCTATACTGCTTCACAGTAATCATTATTTTTGACCTTTCAGCGTGAACTCTGTTGATTCCCCATCACTTTTTCACGCAGGATAGTCTGCTAGAGAAAGCGCTATCAGACATGACTTCATACAGTCCCTGACTTTAGTCGGACTTCTGCAGTCCTACTGATTTAAACCAAGTCGTTTTTACTGGAGTGATGTAGGGGACAGAACAAGCCAAATTTTCCTTTCAGTGGTTTTCACTATGTAGGTCATCTAAAAAGATGAAAATGTGGTTTTCCCAACAAGCATCCTTTTTCCCTTCAGTTTCATTACTAAAGTGGAATTTGGGTGGATGATTATTGCGTCCGGTTGAGTGGCATTTGCTTTAATTACATATTTGCTGGTTGTACTGTCCTTTTTGCCAGGAGATAGGAGAAGATCTAAGGATTTTTTCTGTTAATGACACAGCCACTGTAACAGCAGCAAGATAACTCAATTTGCAACCACAAGGCTGTTAAAACACAGGTAACTTTAGGCATCTACATTCAAAACAAATTTCTCTCTGTCTCATCTGTTCCTGACCGATTTCTAATAAAATGAAGCTTTAGCTCTTCTTTTGTTCTGTTTGCATAGAGGCTTGTTTGCATGATGCAGATGCAAAGGAAATACCTGTTCAGCTTCACTTTGGCATTTCCATTAAGATTAGGCTCGGTATA